>NC_136070.1:734400238-734720238 GCF_964261635.1 Lissotriton helveticus
CTGATGCTTGTCTGAGTTTGTCATTACTCTTTTCTATATTTAGTGTCATTTATTAGAGCTTTGGGCAATGGGCGGGAATACTCCTTTTGTGTAAAGATAATGTTGATTTAAGTGCCAGACTAAAGCCCAGGCCACGTGAAAGCTGCTATCCGCATTCAAGGTAATACAATATTTAGTTAAACGTGAAATGTAAACAGAACTGTCCCTGAAACTGATTACCTCAGGGGCAACACTGAACCACAGTCCCTGCCGGCCCATAGCATACTGGAGAAGGCTCTGGACTACTCCGGAGCTGTTACCCTATGCAAATGAATTAAACCATGTAAGAGAAGCCAACACATCTTGTAAAATTACATGGCTACACAAAATCAAGGGTACATTGATGGACATGGGGTTCAGCCACTTGTGGGAGGATCCAGGAGGCAGCACATTTCCATAAAAAAAACCTTTAAGGAGATCTATAGGAATATGGCTAAATTAAAGTGTATGTTACCCGTCCAGAATACTTCCCTCTCGCAAACATTCTTGAAGCATAAGCATAGCACTCAGTTCAAGGCCTACTGGAACTTTATAACCAAACCATGTGACAGGAAATTGTGCAATCAGTTTAGGGTTGGCTTGCTTGCAATAAAACCATTTACTACAAAATGGCAAAACACAACGGATATTATATGTCCATCATGTCAAATGACTGTTGAGTCAATCCCTCATATCCTGTTCACATGTCCAGCGTACAAATGCCCTAGAGACAAATGGCTTAAGCCGATCTGCCAAAACCTGGGCAGTAGATCCAGCATACATGCATTTCGTATTCTCAAGACCAACACGCATGAACACATAGTAATAGCTACAGGCAAGTTCCTGAGCTGGTCGTGGGGGACACAATCAAACAATTTGAAGAAACAAGGTGCAACGAGTGGCAATCACACATAACAGAAATGTTTTATGCATACAACTTATACCATTTTATGGTTATCTGTTGATGTGTAATAGGGATGTGTTCTATTTATTTATATATTTATTTATGAGCTTATAAAGCGCACTTATGCCCAAAGGCGTCCTGGCGCTGCCTACTGACTCCAGAGCTATAACGGGGGGGACTATTCCATAAATAACCAGGTCTTAAGCCCCTTTCGGAATGAAAGTTGCTCTGAGGCATTTCTGAGATGTCCCAGCAAGTTGTTCCAGGCTTTTGCAGCACTGAGGAGGAAACTGTTTCCTCCCCATCTGGCCTTTTTTACACGTGGCACCGCAACCAATCTGCCGTCGGCTGATTGAAGCGCTCTGCCCGGCACATACCATTTTATACCACTGCTCAAAAACTCTAGGCCTGTGCCCTGCAACACTTTAAAGACTGTGCACAGAGCCATGAACTGAGCACGCCTTGGTACCGGCAGCCAGTGTAGTTGCCTAAGCCCCTCACGTACTGAAACATATCTGGGGATCCAGAGCAGAAGTCTTGCTGCAGCATTTTGAACCAACTGCAATCTGTATTCATGCTTCTTTCTCAAATTAAGATACAGACTATTACAGTAGTCCAAACGCGACAGTGTAAGGGCAGTGACAGCCGTCCTGAATCCCTCCACTGGAAAGAAGCATTTTCTTTTCTTTAATATCCTAAGGATATGAAAACAGGACGGAACTACTCCATTAACCTGGTCTCCATAGTCCAAATTTTAGTCAATAATCACACCCAGATTTCTGGCTTTCCCAGTAGGGATAGGTGGACTTCCCAGTGCCTCTGGTCACATATCAGGGGTCCAAATGTTGGGATTGTTTCTGAACAAAATAACCTCAGTCTTCCCGGCGTTTAAATTAAGACAGTTGGAAGCCATCCATTCCGCCACGCACTTTAGACTGTCATGGCATCTCGCTGTCATATCCACTCGAGACCCTTGTTGTAGTGATAACACAATTTGAGTATCATCTGCATACGATGTAAGTTGCAGACCGAAAGATCTTATCAAGGCCGCCAGAGGGCTGACAAATATTAAAGAGCGTGGGGCTCAGGGAGGACCCCTGCGGCACACCACAGGGAAGGGCAAAAGGCTTTGATTTATCCACCCCCAGGTCTACTGTCTGAGTTCTGTCGGTCAAAAAGGACTTAAGGAGACTCCAAGCCCTGCCCCGCCAACCGGTCCATCAACACTCCATGATGGACCGTGTCGAAGGCTGCCGACAAATCCAACAGAATCAGCACAGCAGCCCCTCCCTGGTCCAGTGCTGCTCTGACCTTTTCCGTGGCCTTGATAAGGGCTAGTTCCGTGCTGTGACCTGCACGAAACCCAAATTGCGTAGGGTCTAGGGCATTGGTCTTCTGAAAGAACAAGCTAAGTTGTTGATTGATGGCCTTCTCTAGTATCTTAACCGTAAATGGAAGACGGGATATTGGTCTATAACTATTGGGATCCTTAGCATCCAGGCTGTTTTTTTTTAAAAGGGGGAGTATCGAAGCGGATTTCTACTTCCTGGGGTACTCACTCAAGCCCATGATCATGTTGAGCATGGGTATAAGAGTGGAGGTGATAACCTCGGGGAAGATTTTAAGAACTTCAGGTGGACAAGGATCATTGGGAGAGCCAGACCGAACTGTACACAGTAGGTTTAAAACCTCTGAGCATTGTAAAGGATTAAACCGATCTAGACTATCCTGGAGCTCCCTAGTTTTTTGTCCAATACTGGTTGCTGCTACCACCGCCTCTCCGTGGGTTTTGGAAAAGGAGGAGAAAATCCCTTCAACCTTATTCCTGAAGGACGAGGCCAGAGACTCACACAGAGCTGCACTGCTATGCGTGCAGGGCTTAGTTGGAATTGTCAGTCTGGTAATGGTCCTGAAGAGTTCTCTAGAAGAGGAATTCGCCCTCTCATGTGCTCAACAAAATAGGCCTTTTTCGCCTCCAGAATCTGTTGCTTATAGAGAATAAGACTTCCTTTGTATTTTTCTTTGTTGGTTGGACAATAACCCCTTCTCCAGATCCTCTCAAGCCTCTTACACTCTGTTTTATGTTTTTGCAGAAGGTCGGAATACCAAGGTGCCAATGGCTACGCTCTCCTGGGAGTAAAAGATTTTATCGGCGCAAATTTATCACAGGCGTTCTCAATCCACCTTGTGTACAATTCCTCTGCCTTATCAACATTTGCTGAAAATTTGGGCACATTTGATGTCAAGAACTTCCCCATCTCCTCCCCATTTATATTTTTCCAGACCCTGACAGCAATCTTTTCCCTTGCTATAACTGCAGCAGGATTCCCGGATCCTAGGCGGAGAGAGAAAAGAATGGCCGCAAAGATCTCATTGTCAACCGGAACACCACCAACTGAGACAAACACCTGAATGAATGGAAAACAATCACTGAAGAAGATACCACAGCGATCATAAAAAAAGTACACTTAGGTGCCCCAACGGACCCATACTCCCATCACATCTACAGCGTGGGAGGACCCCCAATCATCAACACCCTCACCCACATCATCAACACTTCCATCAAATTGCCACCTTCCCAGAAGACTGGAAACATTGGGCGGCCAAGCCCCCCTCAAAAAACCATTGGCCAACTATCTTGAACCCCACGACCTACTGGACCACACCCAATCAGCATTCTGTAGCAACCACAGCACAGGAATGCCACTCATCATGGCTACAGGCCAGATTTGCATCACACTGGACAATGGAGTGACCACAGCCCTCATCTTACTCAACCCATCTGCTGCCTTTGATACAGTGTCCCACCATACCTTCATCAGAAAACCGCACAATGGAGGCAAAAATGCCGGCCCCCAACTGGATAAGCTCTTTCCTCACTAGAAGAATATAGTGGGTCAGAGTACCACCCTACACATCAGAATCCAAGAACCTGATCTGCACCATCAGGGCTCATCCCTTGGCCCAACCCTGTTGAAAATCTACATGACACCACTCTCCAACATCATCAGATCACAAGGCATCTCCCTCATATCCTACACTGATGACACCCAACTCATCCTTTCTCTGACAGAAAAGTCCATCAGAGCCAACATCTCCTACTGCGTGATCAACGTAGCACACTAGGTGGCATCCAACTGCCTGAAACTCAACTGCGACAAGACGGAAGTGCTGAACTACTGAAACAAAAACTCTCCTTGAGACTCCACCTGGTACCCATCATAGCTCAGACCTGCACCAACCTACCACACCAGAAACGTGGGAATTTATCTGTACAACAAGCTCAACATGACAGCACATGCCAACACAGTCAGCTCCTTCTTCCTTATTCTCCACATGCTCCACAAGATCTCCAAATGGCCCTGCATACCAAACACACCGTCACGCAAGCCCTCATGACAAGCAGATTAGGCTACAGCAATGCACTCTACACCAGGCTCTCTAACAATCTCCTCCACTGACTCTAGACTATCTAGAACACTGCAACAAGACTCATTATTGACCTCCCACGACACATCCACATTTCACCACATCTTGGAGGGCTCCACTGGCTCTCCAGCCGCATATGCAGTCATTTCAAACTTCTCATGCACGCATACAAGGCACTGCACAACACTAGACTAACATACCTGAACAACCACATTTATTTCCACCAAAACACCAGACACATATGCTTAGCATCACTCTAACTCACACACATACCCCACATCAACAAAAGCAGAACAGGAGGCCGAGCATTTTACTATATCGCATTCAGGATCTCCCTTAAAACATTAGGAGCTCCTTGAATTACACATGAAGCCTGACTCATCAACAAATTCTGTGGGCCGAACACCCAACACCATTAGTCTAATGCCTACATGCCTGCTCAAGCACCTGGAGACCCTCATGAGTGATTAGTTGCACCATACAAATCCACATACCATAACAGATTTTGCATGCAAACCTCTAGAAAGCATCCAATTGTGCAACTTTGTGAAGTTTTCTATTGACTTTCAAACAAATTGTGTGTGGAAAAGAAATTCTAGATTCCAGTAGGTGGAACAGCAAGCAAGGATGTGGTACAAAGGACTGAGGTTGAGACAACCAAGTTGTGCTTGCCGGCACCTCCTGACACAGTGATAGAGTGGGTCTATCAGTGATGCTGTTGATGTAAAACAAGGTCCTCATGTGGCAACGTGGGCCTCGGTGGTGAGAAAGAGGCTGAAATATGCTAAGTCACACAAAGTCAGGGAAGAGCTTGCTGATGCACATAGCACATACTATGTTTAATGGTGCATGCTATTATGAAAAACGTAGACCTGGGATCTTTGATTCGGGTTTAACCCACTAATCAACAATCCACTATGCTGAAGCAAAATGCTTTTTGTTTGTGTGGCATCCCATCAAAGAACAAAGCAGGAGCTACACATAGAGACAGTTTATAAAGTGCATCTGCTGCTCTTAGCCTTACTTGCTAGGGTAGTCCCTGCTCCCTGGAAATATCCAGTTGGGTGGATATGGCTACTGGTACCATGACTGGGGGTGAGCAAAAATGTAGCCAATTTGTGAACATAAGTATTCCACTTGTTCAGTCTGCCTGCTCAGAGAAAACGGTTTGAAAAACTTCTAAACTCCCCCAAAGGTGTCATAAAAAAATCAGAGGAGTTCTTGCATGAAACCAGACCAGATAAATTCCTGTCCTCAAGAGACTTAAACTTTACATTGTCGCACAGTAACACATATGCGACACTTATTGACCTAGTAATCAAACCAGAAGATTGAGTCTTGCCAACCACTTTACATTTCAAAAATTCAGGAATGTCTTACTTTACTGTCTCTCTTTCCATCCTTGGGCACTTGCAAAAATCTACCAGTGGGCCAATTTCTGTGGAATAGGAGTAATTTAAGTTCCTTGGAGTATGACACTTAATCTAAAAATATAAGCGAAAAACTGATTGACAGGATCTACCTAAGTAATGTTGTCAACCTTGAATTAAGAAGGAACTCGACAACCTTGAGTAAAAGCTCTTTCAGATTGCCAGCCATCCCATCAGTAAATGAACCAGGTAATTCAAGGGACCACTTTGATATGTAACGGCCACAGAAACTACATCTTGCAATCAATGTTCCCTCTAACTTTTTTCCTCTGTGTGTGGCACTGTAAGGTCTCTGTGTGCTGCAGAAAAGGCTATGGGCACCAGTAACCCAGACTTAGCGCCGCTGGTGCCCCGTGTGACAATGTTTGTTGGCGCCCTGAATGGCAACCCTGCCAGTGATTCCCTCACAATTACTCCTTAACAGTGTCCCTCAAGGTCTTCATTACCACTCTCTCTGAGATGTATTTAATTTGATTTATAGCGCCTCTCATACCAGTGTAGGGTGTACTTTACATTGCACACATATTGAACAGAGACAATGAATCATAGGTCTCCAAATCAGTGTATAATAAATGTTACATATGACTGAGGACTGCCAGGTATAGGAGTAACATGTCATTCATACTCATAGGCAGCATAGTTTAAGAGTGCTTTGTCTGGAGAAGCACAAGCCCAGAATTTAAAATGTAACATCATGGTTAGGATTTCTCTTTAATAAGAATTGCTTTATACCCAAATTAACCCTATTTCCAACATTAGGATAATGAATGGCTGGGGAAAAAAATCATAGCGCTATAATCTATACCTTGCAGTGTGCATGAAGTTCTTTGATGACAGTTAATAGTTTACTGTTCTATATAAGGATTTTAATGTATAAACTGCAAGTAACAAAATTACCTCTCTGACAAAAGTAGTAACCCGCTAACCAATTTTCATTCTATGCACTTTGTGATCTGCATGGTACACATTCTATGCAGCAGGCATATTATCCTTTGCGCCACCTTCAAACTTCCACTAGAGAAAATTCAGATCCCTCTAATACAACAAGTAACATTACATCTACAACAAGCCAGGACGTTTGACTTTGTCAATGGTTCTTATTTGCATATGATAAATAAGCACCAACTACACCTTCGTTGTAGATAACATTGCAAATGCTTCAGTTCTGACATCGTGACACTGAAAAAACAATAATGAGTCTACTTTTTACGAGCGGTGACCCCAGCCACGATACATTCACGGTTTAGAAGTCAGGAGGCAGCAAGGGCGGCGAAGTAAAGTGACGCGGTGTGGAGGGCGGTGCCCACAATTCATGGTGAAAGGAGCAGCTTGGTGGTGTAATCCTCAGTAAGACCAGTGTTGCGGTGCGAGATGCGGCAGTGCCTTCTGTAGTGCTTTAAGGACACGGAGCCAGCGATGGAGTGAGTTGCTTTTCCCTTCTCTGTGTCAACTGGTACAGAAGCGGTACCCCAAGGTCGGTGAAGTCTTTGCAGTCCCTGAGACTTCAGAACAGATGGCAAGCTCTACTTCAAGCCCTTGGAGATACTGAGCACAAGTAAAGAAAGTTCTGTCCAGTCCTTTCACTGCCCAAGGCAGAGGCAGCAACTGCAGGCCAACCCAACAAACACCGCACACTGCAAAGAGGCAGTACTCCTCATGGCAGCTCTTCCAGCTCTTCTTCCTGGCAGGCTCCTTGATTCCAGTGAGTTCTAAAGTCTGGGCCCCAGTATTTGTACTCAAAATTCCTTTGCTCTCTCAGGCAGAGAGTATCTGGGCCTAGTCCAAACCAGTTTGGTCCTCTCTGGCCCAGCTTCCCATCAGGAGGCGTAGACAGCATTGTCTAAAGCAGACCAGGCCCACTGAGGTGCAAGGGAATCTCTTCCCACTACTTTAAAAGCAGCCCAGGTCTATTCAGCCCAGCCCAAACTCATCCAGGAAAGGCAGGACACCCCTTGACTCCCCATTAGCTGTCTGAAGAGAATGCACATCCCCAGCCCCTGTCACTCCAAAGCCAGACAGTCAATCCACTACCCCAGCAGAGGCACATATGATGGCTAAGCAAGAAAATACTTACTTTCTAAAAGTGGTAGTTTCAAACACAGAACATAAAAATCTTTACTAAAAGATGTGTTTTTACACTCTGAGTCCAGGCATACTAAACTCCATTTCCCTATCTTTTCTTAATGGCAAGTTATGCTTATAGGATGTTATAAGTAAAACTCCCATTCTTTCCTATGGGACAGATAGCCTTGCAGCGGGGAAAAACGAAATACACTGTAATCCACCACCAGGACATGTCACACACACCAGTACATGTCCTACCTTTAACATACACAGCGCCCTGCTCACAGGGGTACCTTGGGCCTACCTTAGGGGTGACATACATGTATGAAAAGGGAAGATTAGGGTCTGGCAAGTTGGTGCACTTGCGATGTCAACATATCAGTTAAAAACAGCGTGCAGACAACTGAGCGGCAGGTCTGAGACCCCCTTTCAGGGCTGCTTCGGTGGGTGGCACAATCAGTGCTGCAGGCCCACTAGCAGCATTTGATTTACAGGCCTTGGTACTCTTAGTGCACTTTACTACGGACATACTAGTGAACAAAATATGCCAATCATGGAAACACCAATATATAACACATTTTACAACAGGAGCAATTGCACTTTAACACTGAACAGAAGGGAGAAAGTGCCCAGAGACATAAAACCAGCAAAAACAGAGTCAAAACCGGGAGGTCAGAAAGCAAAAACCCTGGGGAAACACGCCAAAAGATGCAAGGTCTAACACAGTGACTTTTTGGATCTCTAGTTACCACAGCATCCAACCACAGTACAATATAATTATTAACCTACAGTGCACGATGCAAACTGAAGAATAGACTATCGGCAGGTGTTTATGGGCCTGATGTCCTAGATTGGGCACCCTTGCATTCCACGCAGATCCTTATCAGAAAACTCCCTAATTACAGGACTGTAAGCAAGGTACCTGACATACTGGAACATGGAGATCTAAACCAGAATTCTAATTAGATGTCTCTTTCAGAAATGAACAGCATAAAGCAATCACTGAACACTCGGACCTCAACCTGGTCTCTGTGCTGCGGATAACTACATTTTGGTAGGCCTTGTTGTAGGTAAGGGCTTAGCAAAGGAAGCGAAGACATTGAAATTGCTGTGATAATGATTAACATGACTTAAAAATTATCATAGGTAGCTGGAAAAGATTAAACACAGGATCATAATTATGCCACACTTTACTGATTGAATGAACCATTAAGCAATTACATGGAGGTTGCAGAGCACGAAAGGAGATTCTTAGCAAGCAAGCTGAGGAATCGTGTATTAATAAATAATTGTGCATTATTAACAATCTGGATAATGTTAATCAGCACTCAAATTTACACATTTACACTGACCTGATGCTATTGCATTTGAAACAATTTGATATGACCTGTTAGAGTGTGGCATCCGGGCTAACTAGGCCTCAATTGATTTTCAATACTAGCTTGCATTTATTCACAATGGTTACTGTTGTTTCAGTAACTAGTTTGTTCAGACACCTCCGGATGACAATAGGCAGGGTTAGGGAGTATTCATTATTCACATAGTAGGTTAGTGCTTAGGTAGTCAGGCTGTACGATGTTTTTAAAGCCTGTATTCTGATTTGTTGAACGTGTATTGTCTTCCTCGCACCATGATTCAGCAGTTTTCATACTGTTCCATGAGGCGATTTCATACATAAATGCCCGATTTTGGGGGTGAGTCAGAAGTCTTTCCTATGCTACTAGTGATGCTGTCTGAGTTCTTACTGATTTTCCTGCATAGTTGGAACTTGTTCTTTTATGTATTTTGCCTATTACTATGTCTTGTTCTATTAAAGAGAGCCTTCACTGCAATGACGTTAGGCATATAAATGAGATTAGCTGCATTTGAACAGCATTCCCAATCCACACAATCAGTGGGAGTGTTTTTGTAGTGTAAGGTTTTAGGATACAGCACACTCCCAAAACTCAGGGCAATAGACTGGAGAAATGTAGAACACCCAGTTGAGTGCTGGCAAAGTGTGAAACTGCAGTGTGATGGATGAAAGGCCTAACACCTACACCTACACCTAAAAAATGGAAACAAGACTTAAGTTATTGAAGTGATTTGATGGTCCTCTTTAAGGACTGATCCACCCAGTGGCAAGATTGTGGGACTTCAAGGACTCACTGAGAACATAACCTTTTTTTTGTTTTTACAAATTTCTTTATTGGTCTTAGCACAAGTAGAAAAAGAAACAAAAAACCATAATGGTGACAATTCCAAAGTGCCACTCACAAAAGATATCACATCAAACAAAATTAACAAATGTAAACGGGGGAGTCACAATAGCCTAAAGCAAACATAAGGAGATGATAGACTGAGCGCTGAACCTTTTCAGACACTCACTCCCAGTCACAGATCTGGGTTGAATCTATCATCGTTCTTTAGCTAACTTCGCCACCCCAGTTCCTACCACAAAACCAGTCCCAGGATGCTTGCTTCCGGTCCAGGGAAGACCCGGCTTGGCAGTTTGGGCTGGACTGTTCCCAGGAGGAACAGGGTCAAGACTGATTTGCACATGCCTGGGTCTGAACTGAGGTGGGAAAATGAGCTAAAGAACGATGATGAATTCAACCCAGATCTGTGACTGGGAGTGAGTGTCTGAAAATTTTCCATGCTCATTAGTCATTTCCTTGTGTTTGTCATAATAGCCTAGACATGTCACACCTCCAATCTCAGGTGTGGTAGCATGTCATAATGAAGAAGGCCCCTGTATTGACATGGGTGGCAGTATGGTGTATCGCGGCAATAGTCCCTGGGGGTACAACATGATTTGGAAGGACACCCAGGAACGTGTACGCGCCAGTACAGGATAATCCACACATGGAGATATAAGATCCTGCAGGCCAGTGCCAGTGGTCACTCCGAGCCAGGACAACAATTCTGGGGGTCCTGAGAACCACACCCACGGTTGTAAGGGGCAGTGTTGGTGTGGCTGTATTACCTATGCGGAGTCCTTATAGGGGCATGGTCCCGCTATCTCATGTGCTGGCATGGCTCATCGTATGAGTTGTAGGATGGGACAGAAGGACCTAGGGTAGTGGTCAGGGTTCAGGGTGGACGTGCGTACTTTTTTGACTCTAAGTTTCTGATATAGGTATCCCAGCACCCATCTCTAGAATCCCCCCTCCATGTCTACGTGCCAATGTAAGGACATCCAGGTCAGCTTTTGCCCATTTGAGCAATGTGGAGAGCCAACAGGGTGTATCGGTGGCTGTATGAGCCTTCCAGGACATGATGATTTGCCGTTTGAAGAGTATTATGGCTAGGTCAAGGAATCAATGAAAGTACTTATCTCTCTTAGTCTTGGGTCTAAGATCTAGTAGGCATGATTCCAGGATCAGCAGGACCAAGTGCTCTAGCAAAGTGGAAGTAATTCTGTGACTTCTCTCCAGGGCCGCTCCATCACCCGGTGCTCCCAGACCATGTGGTCAAAAACCTTCCTCATCTGCTCTACATCTAGGGCATGCAGAGGATGCTGCAGGAAACAGGTGCTTGATGCGTTTCGGTGTGAGGTGTCCCTGATGCAAATAGTTAAATTGTGTGTAATAGAAGTGTGGATTACGTGAAACCCCCTTTACATGTTGTAACACCTGGGTCCAGAGACTGTCTGTGAATTGCATCTCGAGGTCCGCCATTCATCGGTCTTTAGCCCTGTCATACGACTCACAATGGGACGAGTGCAATGCAACATTAAGGGCCATAATATTTTTCTTTGGGACAGGATTCGGTGCAGTGTTGGTGTAGTGTAGTGATCGCATGCTGTCTGCCATGATATATCAGGGGTTGTATGACTATCCATCGTAAGCCAACTCCTCGCGGCCGTTCGCATCGCGGCCAATACATCGCAATGACACTTACATCGGCCATTTTGTCATCGCACGTCGTTGCAACGCAAATGCGGCCGTGGCCTAGGATCGCGTATCACATCGGCGACATTACATCGCGCGACGTCACAACGCGATGTTTCACAGACTTACAAATCTTGTCAGCCAATGGTTTGTTGGGGGTGGGGGGTATATATTGTGTCCTGGCGTTTTTATTGTACTTTACATTATATTGCACGGCAGCTTAATTGCTCTGCAATATGTAAAATAATATATTGACATTCAATAAAATTCTCATAGGCGAAATGTGAGTACAGTGACAAAAATACTCGACTTTGCATTTGGTTTTCCAGGCAAAGATTTTGGAAATTATTATAGCAGCTGTTTAAAAACATAAAATGAAGTCAAGTGTTCCTTTGGAAATGATTATAGAAGCTGTTTAAAAACATAAAATGAAGTCAAGGGTTCCTTGCTGACATCTGGTGTGATGCCTATGGTCATGAATTGAAACCCTGGTCGGGTCGACTCAACCTTTCATCCTTCCGAGGCTTGAGTGCCATCACATTGAGCAAATATAGCACAAATTGATTTACTGCTTTGAAATTACAAGAGTGCCCTATGAAATGCTACGCATTATTATTTGTGATACAAATAGGGCCCATACGCACTAACTATGCTACTCAACCCATCATTTCATGAGCCTATATTTCAGACGTAAAGTTTCCCAAAACTCTACATTTCTACACAGTACGACCTCTCAGAAGCCCCCCTTGTAAAAGTCACATAAAAGCATGTGTGCAAAATCAAAATTAAGACTGAATGTTGGCGTGAGCTCTGAATTTAAAGTGAATTATAAGACCACAGAACATTTTCAGGATATCAAATAGTTTGACATTTCACAGCACATCCGTCCGTCTGAGTAAACTGTGCGAGTCACAGGTTTCAGGCTGGCAGGACTGAACTCTCTGCTCCTATCATGCAGCCCACCCGTGTCACACAGTTAGGTTTCCAGCCTCAATATGATTGAAGAAGAAAACTCTGACCCTAATTGCGGCTAGGTGCACCAGCCTACCTGGTGCCCGGATTTCTACAGGGATTTACGAAGACTGTGGGCACTGTGCCCTGGCAGAGGGTCAGAGAGCAATGATTATTCAAGCACTTGGCAGGAATATGGCTTTGGCACAGCAGGGAGACCACCTCTGTGTGCAACAAATCACAGAAAGGCAGACAAACATTGGCAGTGTCAACTGTTATCAACCTTTTTACAGAATGTGTTTTATAACCTTCACTAACATGCACAACCCGCGTGAGGATAATTGGGGAATTAACACTGTATATATATCTGGACCAGCACATACAGCAGGAGTAAAACTAGTGTCACAGGGGTGGAAAGGATGTGGCACAGCGGCCAGTGCGGCTGAATCAAGAGCTGAGGATACCGGTTCGAGTCTTGATGAGATGTTTATTAAATATGGTGTATTAATTTGACGTTAGTATATTGTTCCAATCCGCCGCTCCAAAAAATGACCTTAAATGTGCGTGCTAAATACAAGTATATTGTCCCAATCCGCCGCTCAAAAAAATGACCTTAAATGTGCGTGCTAAATACACTTTCCATCAAAGGTTTTAAAAAAAAAAAAGTATATTATCTTCGTGGGCCGGCGCGAACCGTGTCTGTCAGCACCAAAGTCTGTCTATGTTTCCGTTAGTCCACCTGTTGTTGCAGTGTGATTGTGCGCATATTACAAATACTTAAATAAACATTAGTGAAATATTACGTAAATAAACATTCTTTATATGTTCTTCATATGCGCTGCTTCCCGTTTTAATGTGAACCAAATTCGATGTCATCGTTAAAGAAACATTCTTCATGTTTCCATAAGTAAAATAAAATACTTAAATAAAGATTAGTAAAATCATTGCCGGCGCGAACCGTGTATCTCAGAACCAAAGTTTGTGTATGTTTCCGTTAGTCCCCCTGTTGTTGCAGTGTGATTGTGCGCATATTGCAAATAGTGAAATAAACATTAGTAAAATATTACGTAAATAAACATTAAATAAACATTCTTCATATGCGCTTCATATGCGCTGCTTCCCGTTTTAATGTGCAGCGTCATAACTGCAGTGTGATTGTGCGCATATTGCAAATAGTGAAATAAACATTAGTAAAATATTACGTAAATAAACATTAAATAAACATTCTTCACATGCTTCCCGTTTTAATGTGCAGTGTCATAAGTAAATAAACATTAGTAAAATATTACGTAAATAAACATTAAATAAACATTCTTCATATGCTTCCCGTTTTAATGTGCAGTGTCATAAGTAAAAGAAAATACTTAAATAAACATTACTAAATCATGTGAACCAAATTAATGAAATACTTAAATAAATAAACATTACTAAATCATTTAGGTAATGCGTGTCGGGGGGGGGGGGGGGGGGGGGGGAAGGCCAAATTCGCCAAAATCGATGTCATCGTTAACGATGTATTAGCTAATGCGATGTACTTGCATCCGCCCTGATGACATGCGATGTGATGACGGGCACGATGTAATGACCGCGGTGCAAAGTCAGCGCGATGCGATGTATCCGATGTAAGGGGTGCTTCCCTATATCAGGAAATGGCCTGCCACAATGCCATACGTGTCCATAATCTCCAAAAGGGGATTAGTGCAGTCACAATGAAAAAGTCACCCATTTGGTCAATCTCTGCCTCTCTCCAAGGCGACATGTTGTGTTGTTGTTGGGTCACCTCCTGGAGTGCCAACAACTGTCAAAGTGGGATCAGTGGGGAGTATGGAGGATGGGACCCGTTGCCTTGCTCGTATGCATGCCAGCACACATGGCCTATCTTTATTTGATACGTCTCATGTGGTGGGTGAGCCCTGGGGTCCAACAGCCACATATATATGTGTCCAACTAAGGAGCCTGTAAATAGTTTCTCTCTCCGGTCAAGGGGCTGTGCCCAGCCAGCACATCGGCCACTGCAGCTGAGCTGCTGCATAGTACAACTCATAATTTAAACCACCCTCATGAAGCAGGCACTAGAGTATGAAGAGCACCACCTGTCTCCTGCCTGAGCTCCATATCAGCTCCAGCAGGAGACCGTGGAGGTCCTGAATGAAGCGCTTGGTGAGGGAAAGTGGTAACGCTGCAAAGAATACAGGAGTCATGATAAGATAAGCATTTTGACGATTACCCGCCAGCCCAGCGGGGACAGCTGCAAGGACAACCATAAGGGAGGGATTTACAGATGTAGTTTGGGACCCTACCCATGTTAACGTTGCCCTCCACAAGTCATTATCCAAATGGTAGATCTGTACACATAAGTACTTCAGCATGTCAAGGTGCTATTCCAGCCCAAACCGTAGCAGGGCCTTCCTGTTATACTCATGAACTGGAGAGAGGCGGAACAGGCAAGACTTAGACCAATGCAATCTTAAGCCTGATACTATTCCAAATTCCTCCAGGGTCTCCATGAGGGCTGTAAGTGTGACAGTGGCATCATACAGATAGATAGGGTCATCATGTGCTTATAAAGAGATGAGATGGTGCTTGTCACGTACTTGGAGACCCCAAAGCTGCACTTGCAAGCTCTAGCAGCAGGCCTGGGGCTCCATGGTCAGGATACAAATCAATCAACAGGGATAGGTGGCAACCCTCACTGGTGCAGCTATGTATGTCAAAGCTGTCAGATATCAACTGTACTATCGGGTTCTTATAGAGAGTGCATATCTAATTAAGGTACACCGACCTGAAGCCGATTTCCTCCAGAGTTGCCAGAAGGTAATCCCACCCCAGTATGTCATACTCCTTATCTAAGTCAAGCGACACCACCAACTATTCCCCCGTCTCACTTAAGGCAGATTTCATCAGATGAAGTGGTCATCGTATGTTGCGAAAAGAATTGCATTCTGGAATAAACCCACATTGATCTACTTACGCTAGGGTGTTAGAAACAGCCAATTAGCAAGGCCCTTCCCTAATATCTTATAGTCTACATTTAATAGGGAGAACGGCCAATATCAGGGGACTTCGGGGGGGGGATCCTGGACTGGTTTTGACACTTCTATCAGCACCTTACGGAGCGCGTCTGGGAGCTGACCCTTCTTTCTAGCTTATTCAAAAACTTCAAAGAGAATCTGGGAAAGGTGTGCACTGAAGGTGGCATAATATTCTAGCGTAACTCCATCCGTACATAGAGTTTTATTTCATGCAATTTGGGTTATAGCCACCCGTATCATATAAATCTGAAGGGGTTCATCCAGTTCAGCTCATTAGAGTGGAATCAATCAGGGTAACAGTAGCCCATGAAGAAACCCTTTCATTCGGTTAACGAGGGCTGTCTACAGCTGCATACAGGGAGTGATAGTACTTTGCAAAAGCGGCAATAATGGCCACTTGTGTATTAACCACCATGCCACCCCCCCCAACTTGATTGCTCCTACTGATGGGTATGCTTGGCACTCTTAACAAGCCATGCCAATAGCCTGTCCGAACGCTCCCTTCCGCATGGAGAAGGGCAATAGTCATGTTTCCCCTACTGCGCATCTAGATCCCTGTGACTCTTTCTCAGCTGCTTGTGTCTTTCCGTTCTATCGGCCCACCATGACACCTTGGTCTCAAGTAGTGTCAACTCCCGCTCCATGTCCAGAAGCTTCGTGTGCAGGGCCTTACGTACCCCCTGACGTAGTGGCAATGCATTGCCTTCTGATGACCACCTTGTGGAAATCCCACTTCAGCACCCTGGAGGGGGTGGTGCCTGTGTTAAGTTCGAAATATTGTGTAATTAGTATTGAAAGGGCCTCCCTGAAGGGGGCTTCTGAAGTACCTTGGTCTGGAATACCCAGAGCTGTAATGTCATCAGCAGTGGGCAGTGATCTGAGAGGGTGCGCACCAAGGACTCCATCACAGTTATCTTCGTGCCCAATGGTTCGTTGCAGAGAAAAAGATCAAGTTTAGTTTGGAGGTCATGGACCAGGCAATAAAACAAGCCACTGGTGTCCACATGGTGCAAGCGCCACATATCAAACACGCTCTTGTTAACCATCGAGTCCTGAAAGTATTGTGGCACTCTGACACACATAGTGCCGCTCAGCGAAGGGGTGGAGCAGCCCTGGGCAACATCTGGAACACAATTAAAGTTGCTGCCTGATGTGTTTGGATTGTGTGAGTCCCGGAAAATAGCTGGGGTGAAGAGCCCTAAAAAAGTAGAGTGAATAGTGTTGGGGCATAAACAACCACCAGCATGAGGGGAGCACCATCAATTTGTCCTTCCACCACCTACTACCTATCCTCAGTGTCAACTCTGTGCATGTCTTTCACAATTGGTACCCCCGGGGCAATCTATCTCACGAACCCCTTTGCGTATGGGATGCCGTAGTGCTATACACCTGCCCCCTCCATTTTGCATGGACTTTTTATAAGTCTGCCTGTGTCGACTGCATCTCCGGCAAAAAGCTATATGTGTGCAACACCGCTTAAGATATGTATGCACCCAGTACATCTCTGTGGTAGTGGCCATGCCCTTCACATTCCAGTTTAGCAAGATATAGTGTGCGGTCATATGGCCTGTAGGTGTGTCCATCGGGTATGGTGGTAAGTAGTTCTGCATCGTATTGCATGATTCCCATTTCCCACAACTCCAGTGTGCGGGTCCCGACAAATGCCCCATCGACAATCAGGAGACCAGTACAGTACAGGGCCATACCACTGAATTATATATAGGAAACTTCATCTCTGTGTCAAAAGAAAACACAAGATTTGTAACCCCACCTCCCTGACCAGGACTCCTCTGAGTGACCAGCCATAAACATTGAACGAATTAACAACAACCACAGAGAAATGTGTAATAAAATACATGTCCTCTTTGGAGAGTTCAGGGCTCCTGGACACATGGGCCGTCTCCAATGAGCTGGCTGCCCAACAATCTCTCATGAGGCCCCAAGGTGTTTCCAATAGTCACCAGTAAGCAGTGAGGTCTCTGATGCACACAGTCTGATGGTTTCAATATCTAAGACCAGATTCACAAAAGTTGCATCAAAAGGGAACTCAAAACAGCCACCACCCCATGCTGTTAATTCACAATTGCAGGCAATTGCTAAAGAAAGACAAAGATTGGTTCCCTGAGCGGTAACACAATATATATATCTCTGTATTATACAGTCAAATTCCTGATCGTAAGTCCATGAGAAATTGAAATATTGAAAAATTGATGATATCAAGTGTTATTCCGCAGTCATTATTCTTGTATACTGTTGTTCTCAAGAAGACTTGTTAACACACAAATTGTCAGAGAACGGAATTTGTGTGTAAACAAGTCTTCTTGAGCATAACAGAATACAAGAATAAAGACTGCAACACTTGATGTCATCAATTTTTAAATTTCTCATTGACTTACGATCAGGAATTTGCTTGTATAAAACAGAGATATATATATTGTGTTACTGCTCTGGGGACCAATCTTAGTCACCAGTGAGCAGTCCACACCACTTATCACACTGCAAAGAACAAACCTCCACCCCACAGCGAAGAACAAGACCCTACCCCTCATGGCAGATCATCGACCAGCCATGGCGTCAACTCAGGCTCCTGGGAGCCCGCCCCAGCAGAGGCCATGGAGCCACTAGTATCCGACTGTCAGAGACACGGTTTGACTGCAACCCCTCAAAAGAGTTCTGCGACCCTTGATCCTCTGGTAGGTCGCTCCCCTCCCTCTGCAGCTCCGCCGTTGTCTCCTGTGACCTCTGCTCTTGCCTGCGCTTCTCCGCCGGATTGCCTAATTGCCTGCCTGCCTACTCGTGACCAGACCCTCTTCTCTTCTATATCCCTGACTGCTGTGTGACTGCCTGACCGCCTGCGGCCTTTTCCACTGCCGTTCTGCCAGCTCCGCTTCCCCGGTGCTCCACCTCTCCTTTCCCCGCTGTCCCCCTCCCTACCCGGCCTCCAGGCTTCCCGACGCTGCTCCCCTGCGGCCCGCCCCCCTACTCCTCATTCGTGTCCCTTTCCTCCTCCCCTGCCTCCCAGCTGAGCCTCCCTCCCCACCGCGCCATATATGGCGGCCGCGCGCAGCGGGCGCGCCGCTGACGTGCCGAAAGCGCGCCTAAGGCAAGCCTGTCTGTGCCGTCCGCGCCTGGACCGCGCCCAGCGCCACGACCCCTGGATCACCCTCCAGCTGCCACAAGGCCACTCCCAAGCGCACCCATGGCCCCTTCACCTGTCAGAACTGCAGCTTCTCCTGCATCGTAGACGCCGAGACGACCGCCACAACGGAACCCAACCAGCTCCGCTGTATCCTGCTTAAAACCCGCTCCACTCGCAAACACGCCGTCGAGCTCTAGGACCTGCTCGACTCCACATCACCTGACATCGCCTTCCTGACCAAGACCTGGATGAACGAAGCCTCCGCCTCAGACATCGCAGTGGCCATCCCCGATGGATACAAGATCACCCGCAGAGACTGTACCAACGGAGTTGGCGGAGGAATCGCCATCCTCCACAAGAATGCCATCAGGGTCTCCACCAACACCGCCGACACCCTCAACGCCGCCGAACACATGCACTTCCAGATCCACAGGGACCCCAAGACCACCCTGAGAGGCACCCTCATCTATAGACCACCAGGACCCCGCCCCTAATTCTGCAACTCCATCGGTGACTTCATCAGCACGCACGCCCTGACCTCCACCGACTACATCCTTCTCGGCGACCTGAACTACCACCTGGAAAACAACAGCAACAGGAACTCCTCCACCCTGATTGACAACCTCACCACCCTCGGACTGACACAGATCGTCACGACACCTACCCACACCGCCGGCCACACGCTCGATGCTATCTTCTCCTCCAGTCTTCAGCCACGCCTCCGAACTCACCTGGACCAACCACCGCTGCGTCCACTTCACCTTCCAGAAACCCGTCGCACATCACCGCACCCTACAGATCGGTGGGCACCGCTGGGGCAAAATCACCAAGGAACTACTGCAAACACAGCTCGCACTCAACCCCCGACCAACCCCACCGACCTCGAGGAGGGAGCCCGCACCCTCAGACTCTGGATGGAAGACTGCGCCAACACCTTAGCCCCTACAAGACAACACGCCCACAGAGATAACAGACAGAGAGCCAGCTGGTTCACCCCGGAGCTCCTAGACTCCAAACGCACCTGTCGGAGACTGGAAAAAACCTGGCAAAACGAGAAAACTCCTGACAACCACGCAGTTCTCAAAACCGCCATCCGCAACCACCACCATCTCATCAGGACCACCAAGAAGGCCGCCTTCATGAACCGCCTCGACAACAACGCACACAACAGCAAGGAGCTCTTCAACATCGTGAAGGACCTCTCCAACCCCAGCTCCTGCACCAACGACATCCCCCCGTCACAAGCCCTGTGCGACGCCCTCGCTGCCTTCTTCCACCGCAAGATTACCGACATTCACGACAGCTTCAACCCTCAGACGAACCCCGCCAACCCCACCACGGCCCCATCGATACCCACCGACCACGACCGCCTCACCGCTTGGACCAGCGTCACTACTGAGGACACGATCAAAACAATGAGTACCATCCACTCAGGCGCCCCGACCAACCCTCTTCCCCACCACATCATCAACAAGGCCGACAGCTCCATCGCATCCCACTTGTGCAACATCATCAACCTCTCATTCAAGACCGTGACCTTCCCTGAGAGCTGGAAACACGCCGAGATTAACTCCCTACTGAAGAAACCCAAGGCAGACCCGAGCGACCTAAAGAACTTCCGGCCCATCTTCCTGCGAAGGTCATCGAAAAGATCGCCAACACCCAGCTCACCCGATACCTAGAAGACAACAACATCCTCGACCCCCCCCAGTCAGGCTTCCGCAAACACCGCAGCACAGAGACCGCCCTCATCGCCGCCACAGACGACATTAGACTCCTACTTGACAAAGATGAGACAGCAGCCCTCATCCTCCTGGACCTCTCCGCCGCCTTCAACACCGTCTGCCATCACACACTACACACATGCCTCTACGACGCAGGGACCCGCGACAAGGCCCTGGACTGTATCACCTCCTTCCTCTCCGACAAAACCCAAAGAGTCTGCCTCCCTCTGTTCCAATCCAAAGTCACCAGGACGATCTGCGGTGTCCCACAAGGATCATCCCTCAGCCCGACGCTCTTCAACATCTACATGGCTCCACTTGCACGCATCGCCAGACTCCATGACCTCAACATCATCTACTACGCCGACGACACCCAGCTGATCCTCTCCCTCACCAATGACCCCCTCACTGCCAAAGCCAACCTCCACCACGGTATGAAGGCAGTCGCCGACAGGATGGAAGAAAGCCAGCTCAAACTCAACACGGACAAGACAAAGATCCACATCCTAGGACCCAACCCCTCAGCCTGGGACAACTCCTGGTGGCCCACTTCCCTGGGCACCGCCTCTACACCAACCAACCACGCACACAACCTGGGAGTCATCCTCGACTCGAAGCTCACCATGACGAACCAGATCAACGCAGTCTCCTCAACCTGCTTCCACACCCTCCGCATGCTCCGCAAGATCTACAGATGGATCCCCACTGACACATAAAAAACCATCACCCACGCCCTCATCAGCAGCAGGCTCGACTATGGCAACGCCCTCTACGCCGGAGCCCCATCTAAACTCCTCAGCAGACTCCAAAGAATCCAGAATGCCTCTGCACGCCTGATCCTCGACGTCCCCCGCCGAGGCCACATCACCCCCTACCTGAGAAACCTGCACTGGCTCCCCATCGACAGAAGAATCACCTTCAAGCTCCTGACCCACGCACACAAGGCACTTCACAACACAGGCCCAGTATACCTCAACAACCGACTGTCATTCTACGCACCAACCAGGACACTCCGTTCCGCCGATCTCTCTCTAGCCACCGTCCCCCGCATCCACAGAACCACCTCCGGAGGCAGGTCCTTCTCCTACCGTGCCGCCAAGACATGGAATTCCCTCGGTCTCCTCCTACGGCAGACAGAAGATCCTCAGACCTTCAGAAGACTACTCAAGACCTGGCTCTTCGACAACTAGCTGCAGCCCCCCCCCAGCGCCTTGAGACCCTCGCGGGTATGTAGCGCGCTTTATAAATTGCCCGATTGATTGATTGATTGATTGATTGATTGATTGGCCATATTGCAGCACCACTTCCCCTGCCTGTGCTCTCTCCCTGGCTGCCTATGCCATGAAGGGGCAGCTCTGGGTTCCCCGCTCCTCCTATGCATCAGCTGCAACGTCAGCTATTTACCAGAGTTCCGGTCATCGGTTGTAGGTTTCACAATTCCCTTAGCATGCAACCAGGTATATGCATATCCAGGAGTCAAGAAAGAATGGGCTCACTCATCATCGATCACCTTAAGTTTATCAGGATAAAGAAGAGCATACTTCAGGCCTAGCTCCCAGAAGTGTTGCATGACCATCATATGTGAGTTGCAAAGATGCTGCAACTCCACAGTAAAATCTGGGTAAGCAGTGATGAGGCTGCCCTTAAAGTGTCAGTTACCTTTCATCCAAAACATAGGCAGCATCAAGTCTCTGTCCCTCTACTTAAGTAGTTTCGCAATTACAAGACTTGGCTGGGTCCCTGGTGGCGGCGACCTCCCAGGTTGACAATGTGCTTTCTACACAGACAAGAACGTGGGTATATTGCCTGTCAGCACTTTGGTCATCCACCACTTTTCAAGGATGAGTTCCATACTCAGGCTCTCCAAGCACTCCAGAAATCCCAAGAAGTGGACATTAGTATGCCTCGAGCAGCCCTCTGTATCCTCCGATGTAGAAAGGCCACCTCAGCCCTCATGTCCTTTAGTTGGGTTTGCATCATGTTTAATGTTGACATATCCACATAGTCCAGCAGTTTCCTGTGATCCATACAGAGCAGGTTCACATCCAAGGAGACTGCATCGACCTTGGTTTTCAGAGCAGCTTATGTGTCCAGAATTGCGTGCAATATCTATTCAAATTGGACAGAGTGACTGTGGAGAGTGGCTCAGAGTGCCACCTCCATCATCAGGGGGCGGTGGAAAGGTCCGCTGCATCCTCAATGCCTGGGCTGGGGATATTAGCAGTTTTGGGCTTCACAATCATGGTAGCATTGGTATCAACCCCAAGTGAAAGCTAGACAGTGCACCGTCACCCCAGACTCTCTACAAGGTTCGGGCTGCTGGTGTGTGCAGTGCAGTGCTGGAGTTGCATGTGGTGTCGCCGGGCCCCCTCAAAGGAAATGAATGTGAAAGCTTGTGTAATGTTATCAATATTTTATTTAATTCTATAAACTGCTGTAGGAAAGTAGGATCTGCTTTCATGGTCACTCCCCTTTTTGCTGGTGTTCAACTGTTTCCTGACTAGTCTGACTGTGATCCAGGTAATCAGGACCCCAATCACTGTGCTATCTCCCCAAAATGGTTATGGTAAGTACCTCGGTACATCCCTATTTGGCTATTGGGCCACCCTTGTAAGTTCCTAGTATATGGTACTAAGGTGTCTTGGGCATGGGTACCCCAAAGGTCCCCTATGGGCTGCAGCATCTATTATGCCACCCAGAGGGGACCCTCCAAACCACCACTACAGGCCGGCCATTGTAGCCTGTGTGAGCTGGTGCATGCACCACTCACGAGAGATGTAAGTTTCGTTATATCTCTAGCTCATTGCACTTGAGACCCATAAGTCACCCCTCTAGCAGGCATTTCAGTCCTGAGGGCAGGGTGCTTGGTTCTAAGTGTGAGGGTGCCCCGCATGAGCAGGACACCCCGGCGCCATATGGAGTCCATTCTCCCAGGTTGTAATTGCATATAACATATAGAGGGGCATTGCGTCATTGCGCAATGACCATCTCTAAATTGGCTGGAACGAACCTGCCATGTTTGGTATCAAACAGGTTGGAATCATAGCCCAACACGGTAGTGTTGGAGGTCTGATTACATCCACAGTAGGGCCCCTCCGGAAGGCCCTCTATTCTCCCAGGACTGATCTAACAGAGCCCGACAGCAACCTAGGGCTGCTGCCGACCACAGACATGATTCTGCCCTCCTGCTGAGGGGACACGGGAAGGTAGGACAATAGGTTTCCTGTTGCAGGGAGGTGTGACCACCTCCCAGACAGGACTTTGTGTATTGGGCCGGGGCGGAAGCTCTTGCCAGCGTCACATAGTCTGCTAGAAGGCAACATTTGGGGCCCTCCTTGCATACTCCAGTTCAAACAAGATCAAGCAACAGTTGGCTACTCGCTCTGGCGCAAAACTGGACAAAGGACATGGGAGTATCCTCCCCACTGCCTGACCCCTTCTTGGGGAGGGACTCTGAAATCATCCTAACCCTCACCTTAGGGTACTTAAGGGCTTACCTTTGTGAGGGCACCTAGATTCGTTGTGGAATTCGATTCAGATTCAAATCCACTTCTTCTTTGACCGTCTGGACATCTTGGCCGAGTCGTGCTGACTGTTCCGAACTGATCGCATTGTCCTTCTGCTTCCGGACAAAGATTGCAACGGAGAAGACTCTGTCAACTTCTGGCCTCATCATCCTACTTAATCGCTACAACATCAGTGTCCGTGCTCCATACAGGTACTGTCCTGGGCCTGTGGACATCTAAAGAGATCCAAAGGAATTTCCCAGGCACTGCATCAAGAACGTGGGCTCCCATGGACTCCAAGAGGCTCTACAACACAGGCGGTGATTCTGCATTCCCTCGAGGCCTGAGCTGTACGATCCGTCGAGTTGACACCAGTATCCTTCGTAGAACTTCCCGGAACCAAACCCCTGTGCACAGTGTTTCTACAACGCTTCAATCACCGGGTACCCTAACTGACTTGTGCCAAACAGAGTCGTACACATTGAGAGGTCCTGTTGACGATCTGTCCCCGCTATAAGTGACCCATGCTGACGCAGTTGGTTGGACGCTGTGGCTCAGTCAGAGCTATCGCTTCAGTGTACACAAGCTTGAAGCCTCTTCATTCACCTTTTGCTTTCTTGAACTCGAGTGGCCTTCTTCCGTGCCTTTTGGATGTCCCGGTGTGGCCTAGACTCTGTCTCCTATGCTTTCAGGTACTCTTCGTTTCGAACTAACTTCTGAGTTCCAACAGACTCTTTCGTCCTTTTGTGGTAAGACTGCAACCGCGACGTACGCTGATCAGTATAGAGTGTATGGTCAAGTATTCCTTCTTACCTGACCGTTGGGGGGGTTCCTCAACTCTCACCTGGGGTGGTTCCTTGGGTCCCTGACTCTTCTACGTCTCTTGGGTCCAGTCTCACCGTAGGTCGTGGTTCACTTCCCATTAATTTGATATATGGTCTGTCACCCTTCTGGGGTCCACTGTGTGTTGGTGCTAACTGCTATTCTATGTCCAAAGTATTGTGTGCATTAAATTCTTTGGGTGGGAGATAGTGTAACCTGTTAGTGAGTGATTTAATAAATATCTATTTTTATAAGTACACAGTGTGGTTCTTTTTCATTTAGCCTATACTAAACTATTAGATACTGGTGAGCCAAGCTGTGTTGCACTCCTCCTAGATTAAGCCTGAAGGCTGCTCTCCACAGCTACCACTTAGAGAGCTTTATATGGTTATCTAAACCCCTAAAATCAACATAAGGGTCGCCCAGGTTAGTGCAGGGTGCTACACTTACATTAGTGAGCACCATGTATTGACCCGGCTTCTCACAACTTTAGTTATTCAATGGCTAAAGAGTAATGGGATACAATATATGATTGCCCATGCAAAAGCTGCAATATTTGGAATCCCCATACTAACAGATGTTACAAAATTCAAGAAAAGGTGCTAGTTGGCAGAAAAATCCTGTACTCAACAGGCCAACATAAAACCCATGCCCAATTGAATCCTTGTAATTTATAACCCTAAACACCTAGGGGATAACAAATATTATAGTCCGTATGGGCCATTATATCTAGTATCCCCAAAGGAACCGGATGTGAAAGTTTGTGGAATGAAATTAAAAATGTGAAAAGAGATTTCAATCTGTATCACCCAAAAGGCAACTCCAGTTGGTCAATGGCTAAAAGGTAAGCCTTGAATATTAGGGGATACAAGATATTACAGCAATGTATGAGCTTTAATATGTTGTATCCCCATAGCAACAGGTAGTTAGAAAACTCAAGGAAGTGTGCCAGTTGGCTTGAAAAATCTCAGTTATTCAATAGATAAAGGGTAACCCATAAAAAGTAGGGCATACAAATATTACAGCCTTGCATAAGCCATGATATTCAGTATCCTCATAGTAAGAGATGTTGGAAAACTCAAAGAAAGATGTCAGTTAGCAGAAAAATACTGTGCTCACACGGCCAATATAAGAACATGTCAAAATGAATCTTGATATGTTCTAACCAGAGAAACATAGGGAATACCAAGTACTATAGTCTGTATAGGCCATCATATTTGGTATCCGTAAAGGAAACACATTTGAAAGATTGTGAAATGAAATCCAATTAAAAAAAAAAAAAAAAAAAAAATCATGATTGCAAAAAGTGACTGCAATCTGGTATCAAATAAAAGGCAACTCCAGTTGGTCAATGGCTAAAAGGTAACCCTTGATAAGTAGGGGATACAAGATAATACAGCAATGCATATGCCATAATCTGTGTATCCCAGAAGTAAAAGGTGTTGGAAAACTCAAGGAAGGGTGCCAGTTGGAAGAACAATACTGTGCTCACACATCCAACATCAGATTATGTCAAATTGAATCCTGGTAATTTCTAATTCCAGAAACACAGGGAATACAAAATATTATAGGTGGTAGAGGACATTATATTTGGTACCTCCCAAGGCTACCGGATGTAAAATCTTGTGCAATGATTTAAAATGTTAAAACATACTGTAGTCTGCTATCAAATAAAAGGCACCTTCAACGGGTCCGTGGCTATAGGCTAACCCATGAAACATAGGGGATGAAAGATATTACAGCAGTGCATGAACCATAATATTTGGTACCCCCATAATAAACTATGTTGGAAAGCAATAAGAAGGGTGATAGTTGGCAGAAAAATACTGTACTCACCAAGCCAAAATAAAACCCATGCCCAATTGAATCCTGGTGAGTTATAACCCTAGAAACCTAGGGGATACCAAATATTATAGGCCATATAGGCTATTACATTTGGTATCCCCTAAGAGTACAAGCTGCAAAATCTTGTGGAATGATCTACAAAATGTGAAAAGATAGTGTAGTCTGCAATCAAACAAAAGGCATTTCAACTGGTCAATGGGTAGAGGGTAAAGGGTAACAAATGAAACATAGGGGATACGAGATATTACAGCAATGCAAGAGCCATAATATTTGGTAAATGATGTTGGAAAGCAAAAAAAAGGGTTCTATTTTGTATAGAAATACTGTGGTACCGCATCTAACATAAGGCAAAGTCAAAATGAATCTTTGTAACTTCTAAGCCGAGAAACATTGGGGATACCAATTATTATAGGCCGTATAGGGTATTATAGTTGGTATCCCCTAAAGATACGGATGCAAAACCTTATGGAATGATGTACCAAATGTGAAAAGACACTGTAGTCTGCTATCAAAGAAAAGGCAATTTCAACTATTCAATGGCTCATGGGCAACCCATGAAATATAGGGGATGCGAGATATTACGTCAGTAAATGATGTTGGAAACCAAAAAGAAGGGTGCCATTTGGTATAGAAATACTGTGCTCTGCCATCCAACATAAGGCGATGAGAAATTGAATCATGGTAACTTCTAACCCGAGAAACGCCTGGAATACCAAGTATTATTGGCTGTATAGGCTATTATAAGTGGTATCACCTCAGGGTACCGTAGGCAAAATCTTGTGGAATGATGTACATATTGGGAAAAGATACTGTAGTCTGCTATCAAACTAAAGGCAATTTCAGTTAGTCAATAACTAAAGGGTAACCCATGAAACATAGGGGATACAAGATATTACAGCAATGCGTGAGCTATAATATTTTGTATCCCCATGGGAAACAATGTTGGAAAGCAAAATTAAGGGTGCTATTTGGTATACAAATACTGTGCTCCTCCATCCAACATAATGCGATGTCAAATTGAATCCTGGTTACTTCTAACCCAAGAAACGCTGGGGATACCAAATATTATAGGCCATAATAGCTATTATAATTGGTATCCCCTAAGGGTACCAGAGGCAAAATCTTGAAGAATGATGTACAAAATGTGAAAAGATACTATAGTCCGCTATCAAATAAAAGGCAAAGTCAATTGGTCAATTGCTAAAGGGTAACCTATGAAACATAGGGGATACAAGATATTACGGCAATGCGTGAGACATAATATTTGGTATCCCCTTAGTAAATGATGTTGGAAATCAAAAGGAAGAGTGCTATTTGGTATATAAATACTGTGCTCCTGCATCCAACATAAGGGGAAGTAAAATTGAATCCTGGTAACTTCTAACCTGGGAAACACTGGGGATACCAACTATTATAGGCCATACAAACTATTATAGTTAGTATCCCCTAAGGGTACAGATGCAAAATCTTGTGGAATTATGTACAAAATGTGAAACGATACTGTAGTCTGCTATCAAACAAAAGGCAAATTCAACTAGACAATGGCTAAAGGGTAACCCATGAAATGTAGGGGATACGAGATATTACAGCAATGCGTGAGCCGTAATATTTGGTATCCCCTAGTAAATGATCTTGGAAAGCAAAAGGAAGGGTGCCGTTTGGTATAGAAATACCTTGCTGTCGCATCCAACATAAGGTGAAGTAAAAGTGAATCCTGGTAACTTCTAACCTGGTAAACACTGGGGATACCAACTATTATAGGCCATACAAACTATTATAGTTAGTATCCCCTAAGGGTACAGATGCAAAATCTTGTGGAATTATGTACAAAATGTGAAACGATACTGTAGTCTGCTATCAAACAAAAGGCAAATTCAACTAGACAATGGCTAAAGGGTAACCCATGAAATATAGGGGATACGAGATATTACAGCAATGCGTGAGCCGTAATATTTGGTATCCCCTAGTAAATGATCTTGGAAAGCAAAAGGAAGGGTGCCGTTTGGTATACAAATACCTTGCTCTCGCATCCAACATAAGGCGAAGTAAAAGTGAATCCTGGAAACTTCTAACCTGGGAAACACTGGGGATACCAACTATTATAGGCCATACAAACTATTATAGTTAGTATCCCTTAAGGGTACAGATGCAAAACCTTGTGGAATTATGTACAAAATGTGAAAAGATACTGTAGTCTGCTATCAAACAAAAGGCAAATTCAACTAGTCAATGGCTAAAGGGTAACCCATGAAATATAGGGATAAGAGATATTACAGCAATGCGTGAGCTGTAATATTTGGTATCCCCTAGTAAATGATATTGGAAAGCAAAAGGAAGGGTGCAGTTTGGCATAGAAATACCTTGCTCCCGCATCCAACATAAGGTGAAGTCAAATTGAGTCCTGGTAACTTCTAACCTGAAAAACACTGGGGATACCAACTATTATAGGCAATATAAACTATTATAGTTGGTATCCTCTAAGGGTACGGATGCCAAATCTTGTGGACTGATGTGCAAAATGTGATAAGATACTGTAGTCTGCTATCAAACAAAAGGCCATTTCAACTAGTCAATGGCTAAAGGGTAACCCATGAAATATAGGGGATACGAGATATTATGGCAATGTGAGAGCCATAACATTTGGTATCCCCTTAAATGATGTTGGAAAGCAAAAGGAAGGGTGCTATTTGCTTTGGAAATACTGTGCTCCTGCATCCAACATAAGGCAAAGTCAAATTGAATCCTGGTAACTTCTAACCCGAGAGACACTGGGGATACCAAATATTATAGGCCGTAATAGCTATTATAATTGGTATCCCCTAAGTGTACCGGAGGCAAAATCTTGAAGAATGATGTACAAAATGCGAAAAGATACTATAGTCCGCTATCAAGTAAAAGGCAAAGTTAATTGGTCAATTGCTAAAGGGTAACCTATCAAATATAGGGGATACAAGAATTACGGCAATGCGTGAGACATAATATTTGGTATCCCCTTAGTAAATGATGTTGGAAATCAAAAGGAAGAGTGCTATTTGGCATAGAAATACTGTGCTTCTGCATCCAACATGAGGCGAAGTAAAATTGAATCCTGGTAACTTCTAACCTGGGAAACACTGGGGATACTAACTATTATAGGCCATACAAACTATTATAGTTGGTATCCCCTAAGGGTACAGATGCAAAATCTTGTCGACTGATGTACAAAATGTGATAAGATACTGTAGTCTGCTATCAAACAAAAGGCCATTTCAACTAGTCAATGGCTAAAGGGTATCCCATGAAATATAGGGGATACGACATATTATGGCAATGCGAGAGCCATAACATTTGGTATCCCCTTAGTAAATGATGTTGGAAAGCAAACGTAAGGGTGCCATTTGGTATAGAAATACTGTGCTCCGCCATCCAACATAAGGCGATGTTAAATTGAATCCTGGTAACTTCTAACCTGGGAAACACTGGGGATACCAACTATTATAGGCCATACAAACTTTTGTAGTTGGTATCCCCTTAGGGTACAGATGCAAAATCTTGTGGAATTATGTACAACATGTGAAAAGATACTGTAGTCTGCTATCAAACAAAAGGCAAATTCAACTAGTCAATGGCTAAAGGGTAACCCATGAAATATAGGGGATACGGGATATTACAGCAATGCGTGAGCCATAATATTTGGTATCCCCATAGTAAATGATGTTGGAAAGCAAACGGAAGGGTGCCATTTGGTATAGAAATACTGTGCTCCGCCATCCAACATAAGGCGATGTCAAATTGAATCCTGGTAACTTCAAACACGAGAAACGCTGGGAATACCAAGTATTATTGGCTGTATAGGCTATTATAAGTGGTATCTCCTCAGGGTACCGGAGGCAAAATCTTATGGAATGATGTACATAATGTGAAAATATACTGTAGTCTGCTATTAAACTAAAGGCAATTTCAGTTAGTCAATAACTAAAGGGTAACCCATGAAACATAGGGGATACAAGATATTCCAGCAATGCGTGAGCCATAATATTTTGTATCCCCATGGGAAACGATGTTGGAAAGCAAAATTAAGGGTGCTATTTGGTATACAAATACTGTGCTCCTCCATCCAACATAATGCGATGTCAAATTGAATCCTGGTAACTTCTAACCCAAGAAACGCTTGGGATACCAAATATTATAGAGCGTAATAGCTATTATAATTGGTATCCCCTAAGGGTACCGGAGGCAAAATTTTTAAGAATGATGTACAAAATATGAAAAGATACTATAGCCTGCTATCAAATAAAAGGCAAAGTCAATAGGTCAATTGCTAAAGGGTAACCTATGAAACATAGGGGATACAAGACATTAAGGCAATCCGTGAGACATACTATTTGGTATCCCCTTAGTAAATGATGTTGGAAATCAAAAGGAAGGGTGCTATTTGGTATAGAAATACTGAGCTCCTTCATCCAACATAAGGCGAAGTAAAATTGAATCCTGGTAACTTCTAACCTGGGAAACACTGTGGATACCAACTATTATAGGCCATAGAAACTATTATAGTTGGTATCCCCTAAGGGTACAGATGCAAAATCTTGTGGAACAGATACTGTAGTCTGCTATCAAACAAAAGGCAAATTCAACTAGTCACTGACTAAAGGGTAACCCATGAAATATAAGGGATACGAGATATTACAGCAATGCAGGAGCCATAATATTTGGGATCCTCATAGTAAATGATGTTGGAAAGCAAAAGGGAGGGTGCCATTTGGTATAGAAATACTGTGCTCCTCCATCCAACATAAGGCAATGTCAAATTGAATCCTGGTAACTTCTAACCCGGGAAACGCTGGGGATACCAAGTATTATAGGCTGTATAGGCTATTATAAGAGGAATCTCCTAAGGGTACCGGAGGCAAAATCTTGTGGAATGATGTACATAATGTGAAAATATACTGTAGTCTGCTATCAAACTAAAGGCAATTTCAGTTAGTCAATAACTAAGGGGTAACCCATGAAACTTAGAGGATACAAGATATTACGGCAATGTGTGAGCCATAATATTTGGTATCCCCATAGCAAATGATGTTGAAAAGCAATAGGAAGGATGCCGTTTGGTATAGAAAGACCTTGCTCCCGCATCCAACATAAGGCGAAGTCAAATTGAATCCTGGTAACTTCTTTTTTTTTTTTCTTTTACTTCTTCATTTATCTAATTTTTATTCAAAGCAAATCTTTATCATATCTGACATTTATGCATTAGTAAATCTTTATTCAGTAAAATCTTTTTTTTTATTTCTTTTTGTTAAAACAAGGCATCACTAAATACATCGGTGCAGAGTACAGAAGGGGGCCAATCACCGTCAACATTAAATACAAAAATTCTTGGTCGGGGGGGGAGGGGAGCCATACATCAATATCATAAACGCACATTCAATCGTGTTATGGGGAAGTTGGAACATCCAGGACTACATTTGCAGGTGGTACACAAATATTTCCCCTGTATTCGTTCCAGGGGCCCCAAATATCATTACATTCCGAGGACGACCCCGTGCCAGGTAAACAGTTTTTTCACGGAACATACACCAATCCATACTTTCTTTCCATCTCTCTATCGTTGGCAGCCTATCAGAAACCCACAGTTGTGCTACATTTCGTTTAGCGATCATGGACCCCAACATGACCCATTGGGTCTGTGCAGTATTCAGATCCGTGGGCTCCCAGATATTTAGCAGGCATCTCCTAGCCTCTGGCAAGATAGCCACCCCTGTAACTTCATGCATAACATTATAAACAGAGCCCCAAGACCGATCGCAGTGCATGTCTGAGCTGCGCATAACAAAAATACTCCGTACCACCCATCTCATATTCCTTTTGTAGGTCAGCAAATGATTTAATCTTCCCCTTCACCCAGAGATCACCTACAGTGGTTATTCCAATCAATTCCCATTTATCGAAACCCTTTGTGTTCCATAGTTTGCCAAATCTATCCGAACTAAAGAGTGGGACAGCCAGAGTCAAGCGGTCTTTCCAACCAAGCGAAGTAGTAACACCCGGAAGCAGCCACCTATCCATGGCATAGCCGGGATCAGTCGCAGATCCATACACACCATGATTTATAGCCCCCAGTTGTGATGCCCAATAATATCTCCTGATGTCGGGGAGGGCAATCCCTCCGTCATACAACGGAAGCAATAGTTTGGCCAACGCAATACGTGGCCTGCCGTCCCAGAGTAATTTACGCTGCAAAGCTTCCACTTCACGGAAATAGCCTGCAGGTACTACGTCTAAGGTGTTTTGGAGGGCATAGAGGAAACGTGGCAGAGACATCATTTTAAAAAGGGTCGCTCGTCCCGACATCGAAAGTGGAAGTCTCTGCCACCCAATCACGTCACTTTTAGCCGAGCTAATGGAGGAAGAAGGTTTAGCTCAAACCGGATCGTAGGATCCATGGGAATATAAACACCAAGATATTTGAAACCTTCCCGTACAACTTGAATGGGGCAGTTCCAAGGCAAAACTGGGGCGTCGCCATGTAAAACATACAAATACGACTTCGTCCAATTTATAACCAATCCCAAATTTGTGCCATATGACGCCAAAACATCACAGAGGACAATTAGAGATTTCCTCGGAGAGGAAAGGTAAAGCAAGATATCCGATCCTCAAACTGTGGAGACCAACGAATACCCTTGATCGAGGGCTCCCAGCGGAGCCAAGCCGCCAACGGCTCGAGAGCCAGTGAAAACAGAAGTGGGGAGAGTGGGCACCCCTGCCTAATCCCCCGCCCAAGACAAAATGGCACAGAGACACGACCATTAACGACTACCTGCGTGAGTGGCTCAGTATACAATAGACGCACCCAGCTAATGAACTCCGAACCAAAACCGAACTTAGCCAAGACAGCCCATAAATACGACCACTCTACCGTATCAAAAGCCATTGTCGCATCGAGTGACGCCAGGATAGCAGGCTCCTGCAGGGTATGCTCTCGCAAGAACCCCATGCAATCGCCTCAGATTCAAGGCTGTATTTCGATATGGAATAAATCCCGATTGATCGGGATGGACGAGTTCACCGATAATTTTTACCAGTCTATTGGACAGTATCTTAGCCAATATCTTAGGCTCTGCATTCAACAATGAGATCGGTCTGTACGAAGCGCAGCTAGTTTTCGGCTTCCCTTCCTTATGGATCACCACAATCGATGCCAGTCTCTGATCTCGGGGGAGAACACCACACTCTCTAGACTCCAAAAACATATCTCTCAAATGGGGGCAACTATATCGGGGCGGAGCTTATATAATTCGATAGGGAGACCGTTGGGACCCATCGCCTTTCCAGCATTCAAGGAGCGCACAGCCAAAGCTACCTCATCGGCGGTAAGTTTACCGTCCATAAAGTCTCGAATCCTGGTAACTTCTAACCAGAGAAACACTGGGGATACAAAATGTTTTAGGCCACATAGGCTATTATGGTTGGTATCCCCTAAGGGTACGGATGGAAAATGTTGTGGAATGATGTACAAAATGTGAAAAGATACTGTAGTCTGCTATCAAACAAAAGGCAATTTCAACTATTCAATGGCTACTGGGTAACCCATGAAACATAGCGGATACCAGATATTACAGCAATGTGTGAGCCATCATATTTGGTATCCCCTTAGTAAATGATATTGGAAGGCAAAATGAAGGGTGGTCTTTAGTATAGGACTACTGTGCTCCCCCATCCAACATAATGCGAAGTCAAATTGAATCCTGGTAATTTCTAAACCGAGAAACACTGGGGATACAAAATATTATAGGCCATATAGGCTACTTTATTTGGTATCCCCTAAGGGGACGGATGCAAAATCTTGTGGAATGATGTACAAAATATAAAAAGATACTGTAGTCTGCTATCAAATAAAAGGTAAATTCAATTGGTCAATGGCTAAAGGGTAACCCATGAAACATAGGGGATACAAGATATTATGGCAATGCGTGAGCCATAATATTTGGTATTCCCTTAGTAAATGATGTTGGAAAGCAAAAGGAAGGGTGCTATTTGCTGTAGAAATACTGTGCTCCCGCATCCAACATAAGGCAAAGTGAAATGGAAACCGGGAAACTTCTAACCTGAGAAACACTGTGGATACTTCATATTATAGGCCATAGAGGCTATTATAGTTGGTATCCCCTGAGGGTACTGAAGGCAAAATCTTGTGGAATTAAACACAAACTATGAAAAGATACTATAGTCTGCTATCAAACAAAAGGCAATTTCAACTGTTCAATGGCTCAAGGGTTAGTCATTAAACATAGGGGATAAGAGATATTACAGCCATGCGTGAGCCATAATATTTGGTATCTCCATAGTAAATGATGTTGCAAAGCTTAAGGAAGGGTGCTGTTTGGCATAGAAATACCTTGCTCCCGCATCCAACATAAGGCGAAGTCAAATTGAATCTGGGCAAGTTCTAACCTGAGAAACACTGGGGATACCAAATATTATAGGCCGTGTAGGCTATTATAGTTGGTATCTCCTAAGGGTACGGATGCAAAATCTTGTGGAATGATGTACAAAATGTGAAAACATACTGTAGTCTGCTATCAAACAAAAGGTAATTTCAACTATTCAATGGCTCAAAAGGTAACACATGAAACATCGGGGATACGAGATATTACAACAATGAATGAGCCATAATATTTGGTATCCCTATAGTAAATGATATTGGAAAGCAAAAGATAGGGTGCTATTAGGTATAAATAATACTATGCTCCTCCAGCCAACATAAGTCAATGTCAAATTGAATCCTGGTAACTTCTAACCCGAGAAATGCTGGGGATACCAAAGGCCCTATAGGCAATTATATTTGGTATCCCTTAAGGGTATCAGATGCAAAATATTGTGGAATGATGTACAAAATGTGAAAAGATACTATAGTCTGCTATCAAATAAAAGGCTAATTCAATTGGTCACTGGCTAAAGGGTCACCCATGAAACATATAGGATACAATATATTACACAATGGGAGAGCCATAATATTTGGTATCCCCTTAGAAAATGATTTTGGAAAGCAAAAGAAAGGGTGTTATTTGGTATGAAAATACTGTGCTCCTCCATCCAACATAAGGCGAGGTCAAATTGAATCCTGGTAACTTCTAACCCGAGAAACGATGGGGATACCAAATATTATAGGTCGTATAAGCTATTATAGTTGGTATCTCCTAAGGGTACGGATGCACAATCTTGTGAAATGATGTGCAAAATGTGAAAACATACTGTAGTCTGCTATCAAACAAAAGGTAATTTCAAATATTCAATGGCTCAAAACGTACCACATGAAACATCGAGGATACGACATATTACAACAAAGGATGAGCCATAATATTTGGTATCCCAATAGTAAATGATGTTGGAAAGCATAAGGAAGGGTGCTATTAGGTATAGAAATATTGTGCCCCTCCAGCCAACATAAGTCAATGGCAAATTGAATCATGGTAACTTCTAACCAGAGAAATGCTGGGAATACCAAATATTATAGGCCCCACAGGATATTATATTTGGTATCCCTTAGGGGTATCAGATGCAAAATATTGTGGAATGATGTACAAAATGTGAAAATATACTATAGTCTGCTATCAAATAAAAGGCTAATTCAATTGTTCAATGGCTTAAGGGTAACCCATGGCACATAGGGGGTCCAAAATATTATGGCAATATGTGACCCATAATATTTGGTGTCCCCTTAGTAAACGATGTTGGAAAGCAAAAGGAAGGGTGCTATTTGGTATAGGAATGCTGTACTTTCCATCCGAAATACGCCGAAGTCAAATTGAATCCTGGTAATTTCTAACCCGAGAAACACTGGGGATACCAAATATTATAGGCCGTATAGGCTATTATAGTTGGTTTTGCCCAAGGGTACGGATGCAAAATCTTGTGGAATGATGTACAAATTGTGAAAACATACTGTAGTCTGCTATCAAACAAAAGGCACTTTCAAATATTCAATGGCGCAAGGGTAACCCATGAAACAAATGGGTTACTAGATATTACAGCAATGCGTGAGCCGTAATATTTGGTATCCCTATAGTAAATGGTGTTGGAAAGCAAAAGAAAGGGTGCTCCTTGGTATCAGTACACTGTGCTCCCCATCCAACAAAAGGCGAAGTCAAATTGAATCCTGGTAACTTCCAAGCCGAGAAACATTGGGGATACCAAATATTATAGGCTGTATTTGCTATTACATTTGGTATCACCTAAAGGTACGGATGCAAAATCTTGTGGAATGATGCACAAATATGAAAAGATACTGTAGTCTGCTATCAAATAAAAGGCTAATTCAATTGGTCAATGGCTAAAGGGTAACCCATGAAACATATGGGATACAATATATTACACAATGGGTGTGCCATAATATTTGGTATCCCCATAGAAAATGATTTTGGAAAGCAAAAGGAAGGGTGCTATTTAGTATGAAAACACTGTGCTCCTCCATCCAACATAAGGCGAGATCAAATTGAATCCTGGTAACTTCTAACCCGAGAAACGCTGGGGATACCAACTATTATAGGTCGTATAGGCTATTATAGTTGGTATCCCCTAAGGGTACGGTTGCAAAATCTTGTGGAATGATGTACAAAATTTGAAAAGATACTGTAGTCTGCTATCAAATAAAAGGCTAATTCAATTGGTCAATGGCTCAAGGGTAACCCATGAAACAAATGGGATACTAGATATTACAGCAATGCGTGAGCCATAATATTTGGTATCCCTATAGTAAATGGTGTTGGAAAGCAAAAGGAAGGGTGCTCCTTGGTATCAGTACACTGTAATCCCCCATCCAACAAAAGACGAAGACAAATTGCATCCTGGTAACTTTCAACCCGAGAAACACTGGGGATACCAAATATTATAGGCTGTATTTGCTATTACATTTGGTATCACCTAAAGGTACGGATGCAAAATCTTGTGGAATGATGTACAAATATGAAAAGATACTGTAGTCTGCTATCAAATAAAAGGCTAATTCAATTGGTCAATGGCTAAAGGGTAACCCATGAAACATATGGGATACAATATATTACACAATGGGTGTGCCATAATATTTGGTATCCCCATAGAAAATGATTTTGGAAAGCAAAAGGAAGGGTGCTATTTAGTATGAAAACACTGTGCTCCTCCATCCAACATAAGGAGAGATCAAATAGAATCCTGGTAACTTCTAACCCGAGAAACGCTGGGGATACCAACTATTATAGGTCGTATAGGCTATTATAGTTGGTATCCCCTAAGGGTACGGTTGCAAAATCTTGTGGAATGATGTACAAAATTTGAAAAGATACTGTCGTTTGCTATCAAATAAAAGGCAAATTCAATTGGCCAATGGTTTAAGGGTAACCCATGACACATAGGGGATACAAGATATTATGGCAATGTGTGACCCATAATATTTAGTATCCCCTTAGTGAATGATGTGGGAAAGCAAAAGGAAGGGTGCTATTTGGTATAGGAATACTGTGCTTCCCCATCCCACATACGGCGGAGTCAAATTGAATCCTGGTAAGTTCTAACCCGAGAAACACCGGGGATACCAAATATTATAGGCCATATAGGCTATTATAGTTGGTTTCCCCAATGGGTACGGATGTAAAATCTTGTGAAATGATGTACAAAATGTGAAAACCTACTGTAGTCTGCTATCAAACAAAAAGCACATTCAACTATTCAATGGCTCAAGGGTAGTCCATGAAACAAATGGGATACTAGATATTACAGCAATGCGTGAACCCTAATATTTGGTATCCCTATAGTAAATGGTGTTGGAAAGCAAAAGGAAGGGTGCTCCTTGGTATCAGTACACTGTGATCCCCCATCCAACAAAAGGCGAAGTCAAATTGAATCCTGGTAACTTCCAACCTGAGAAACACTGGGGATACCAAATATAATAGACTGTATATGCTATTAAATTTGGTATCACCTAAAGGTACGGATGCAAAATCTTGTGGAATGATGTACAAATATGAAAAGATACTGTAGTCTGCCATTCAAATAAAAGGCTAATTCAATTGGTCAATGGCTAAAGGGTAACCCATGAAACATATGGGATACAATATATTACACAATGGGTGAGCCATAATATTTGGTATCCCCATAGAAAATGATTTTGGAAAGCAAAAGGAAGGGTGCTATTTGGTATGAAAACACTGTGCTCCTCCATCAAACACAAGGCGAGATCAAATTGAATCCTGGTAACTTCTAACCCGAGAAACGCTGGGGTTACCAAATATTACAGGTCGTACAGGCTATTATAGTTGGTATCCCCTAAGGGTATGGATGCAAAATCTTGTGGAATGATGTACAAAATGTTAAAAGATACTGTAGTCTGCTATCAAATAAAAGGCAAATTCAATTGGTCAATAGCTTATTTGGGATACAAGATATTATGGCAATGTGTGACCCATAATATTTGGTATCCCCTTAGTAAATGATGTTGGAAAGCAAAAGAAAGGGTGCTATTTGGTATAGGAATACTGTGCTTCCCCATCCAACATACGGCAAAGTCAAATTGAATCCTGGTAAGTTCTAACCAGAGAAACGCTGGGGATACCAAATATTATAGGTCGTATAGGCTATTATAGTAGGTATCCCCTAAGGGTACGGATGCAAAACCTTGTGGAATGATGTACAAAATATGAAAACATACTGTAGTCTGCTATCAAACAAAAGGTAATTTCAAATATTCAATGGCTCAAAAGGTAACACATGAAACAGGGGATACGAGATATTAAAGCAATGAGTAAGCCATAATATTTGGTATCCTCATAGTAAACGATGTTGGAAAGCAAAAGGAAGGGTGCCATTTGGTATAGAAATACTGTGCTCCTCCACCCAACATAAGGGGATGTGAAATTGAATCCTGGTAACATCTAACCCAAGAAACGCTGGGGATACCTAATATTATAGGCTGTATAGGCCAGTCAGTCAAATTTGCTTTATTCGAGATAAAAACTCATAAAAGCACAACCGATTTGTTCTATGTACAATATATTTGCAAGCTACAATAGATATGGCTCAATTTAAAAGTTAAAAAAAGAGCAATTTTTCTAAAAATAGATGTACAAAGCATTTTGATAGACTATTAAAAAACAGCAATAAAACAAGCAAGACACATAAAATCGCAAAATGACTCTCATAAGAACAGAAATAAAATTGGTCACAGCTCAGGATACAAATTTCCTTCTAATTGCCCATGCCCACCCCAAGAATTTGGCAGCTGCCACTGAAATGACCAAAACAACTACTGAGGTCTTTTAGTGTTCCAGAATAACTGGGCGCAACACCTGGATGGCCGCTAGGTGATAGATACAGAAAGTGAACAGTGTAGGCAATGGGGCGAGCGGTAATCCCTCACAACCACTCAGAAATGGACCAGGAAGCTGGCCCACAATTTAGAATATGAACAACAGTGCCCCTGCACTAAACACAGTAGATAATATTTTGATAGTACAACTGAGTTATTCTAATGCATTGGTACAGCTTAATACAGAAATCTAAACATTTAGTAGAACTTCGAGAATCAGTATATATGCACAAAAATATAAACGTCGGTGGATAGATAGTCTGTTTTCAGAGTAGTCACTTCTGTTTATTGTTCCATTTCATAAGCCAACACGTGTTTCATCGCAGGGAACAAACTGCGAATCTTCAGGGCTAGTGGCTATTGTACCTGGAATGAGTGGCTTTCAGGGTTGGATGTACTCGTTCAGAATAGTAACGTTCCGGTGTTTGATGAGAACGAAAATAGAGGGGGAGGGCCGGTCAGTGTGTAGACTCTGATTAGTGTCAGAAAAGCAAAGGTCTGCTCGTGAAAATACGTATAAGGGTAAATATCCCCAGTCGGGGCGTTGAAAGGAGTCCTAGTTTCGGAATCGAAGATGGTCCGTCTTCGATACACGGCGCCGGGAAACTAAGAGAGGGAGAACCTCACAGACCAGGTAAAGCACTCCGTGGACTTTCAGGCGTACCCGCCCGACCACGAACAATTTTCTCCTCCCGGTTTTCACCCTACTCGTGAAATTTCGAGATCTTTCACAGCCCGAATCTGTAATTGTTTGAGATTCCGAAACTAGGACTCCTTTCACAAGTTCGGGGGTGACCCAGATACGACGCCAGTATAATATAGGTCGTAATCTGGCCATGTCCGAAAGTGCTTTCCTACCTAATTCATAGCGCAAAGGCTTCATGGGTGTACTTTTGGGGAGACCGACAAGATTTCGCAGAAATTTATTTTCAACAAGTGTTAATGAGACTAAGTTGTCATAGCCCCAGATTTCAGCTCCGTAAAGAGCTGAGCTGAGGGCTTTTGCCTCGTACACTTGGAGTGCTGGCTGTATTGGCTTTGTCAAAGATTTCCTATGCTCAACAGTTATAGCACCTGCATTTTGGCGGAATTTAAGAGCTGCCATTTCTATGTGCTTCCCCCAATTAACCACCTTTGCTATATGCATGCCCAAGTAGACAAAGTCCGACACCATTTCCACCTTTTGGCCATCCATAAAAAAGTTCCCTTTAAAGCTGGGATGGGGATTAAAGACCATGAGCGTTGTCTTTGTTACATTAACTTCAAGCCCGCGGTCATTACAAAAACCCTTGAAAATCTTCAGAGCACTCTGTAGGCCACTAGGGGTTTTGGAAACTATAAGCGTATCGTCTGCAAATAATAGGATCGGGATCTTCACTCCAGCCAGGGTGGGGGCATCTACAGATCCTAACAGCATACGCTCCACAACCCCGTTGATATACAGAGAGAAGAGCGTGGGGGCCATGGCGCATTCCTGCCGGACTCCGCGCACAACTGGGAATTCGGTAGTGACCTGCCCGTGCCCCCCCCCACTGGATTTTTGCGTGGTTTGACTCCTGCAACTTCATCACTAATGATAAAATTTCCAGCGGCATACCCATCTGGCTTAAGACTTCCCACAGCTGGGACCGAGGAACTAAGTCAAATGGTGCTCGTAAATCGATAAAAGCAGCATAGAGGCTACCTTTCCCTAGCAGGACCGTCTTCCAATGAAGTAAAGTGAAGCGAAATATCTGATCTGTGGTGCTAGTTAGCTTACGAAAGCCTGCTTGAAAAGGAGACAGGATCTTTTCTTCTTCGACCCAGATCATTATTTTGTCTAGGGTCATTTTCCCTATCATCTTTTGTACCGTGTCTATTAGGCTAATAGGCCTATAGTTCCCAGGCAATGTTTTATCGCCTTTCTTGTGCACAGGAATTATAACAGCCCCTTGCCACGACTTTGGTACAGGGGCCCCTAGCGCCACAGCATTAGGCTGTATAGGCTATTATAAGTGGTATCCCCTAAGGGCACGGATGCAAAATCTTGTGGAATGATGTACAAAATTTGAAAAGATACTGTAGTCTGCTATCCAATAGAAGGCCAATTCAATTGGTCAATGGCTTAAGGGTAACCCTTGACACATAGGGGATACAAGATATTATGGCAATGTGTGGCCCATAATATTTAGTATCCCCTTAGTAAATGATGTTGGAAAGCAAAAGGAAGGTTGTTATTTGGTATAGAAATGCTGTGCTCTCCCAGCCAACATAAGGCAATGTCAAACGGAATCCTGATAAATTCTAACACGAGAAACACTGGGGATACCATATATTATAGGCTGCATAGGCTATTATATTTGGTATACCCGAAGCGTACTGGATGTCAATTCCTACGGAATGATGTACAAAATGGGAAAAGATACTGTAATCTGCTATCTAATAAAATGCAACTTCAAGTGGTAAATGGCTAAAGGGTACCCCATAGAACATAGGGGTTGCGAGACATTACAGCATGGCTTGAGCCCAAATATTTGGTACCCCCTTAGTAAATGATGTTTTGAAGAAAAAGGAAGGGTGCTTATTGGCATACGAATACTGTGCTAAGCCATTCAACATTAGACCACATCAAATTGAATCTTTGTAAGTTCTTACCCGAGAAACACATGGAATACCAAATGTTATAGGCGGTAGAGTCCATTATATATGGTACCAGATATTACAGCAATGCCGAAGCTGTAATATGTGGCATCCCCATAGTACAATTATATGGAAAACAGAGGGAAGGATGACATTTGGCAGGAGAAAACTTTGTTCACCCAGACAACAGAATGTCATGTCCAATTGAATTCTGGTAAGGTCTATCCCGAGAAACATAGGGGATACCAAATATTATATAGCCCTTATGAGACATTATATTTGGTATCCTCCAAAGGAACCAGATGTGAAAGCTTGCACAATGAAATCAAAAATGTGAAAAGATGTAGCAGTCTGCTAGCAAATAAAGAGCAACTTAAGTTAATATGTGGCTAACAGGTAATGGTTGAAAAGTTGGGGATTCTAGATATTACAGCACTGCAGAAGATGTAATATGCGGTATCCCCACGGTAAAATATTATGGAAAACACAGGGAATGGTGCTATTTGGCAGGAAAATACTTTGTCCACAGAATGCCATGTCAAATGCAATCCTGGTAAGCTCTACCCCAAGAAATATAAGGGATACCAAATATTATAGCCCAAACAAGGCATTATATTTGATATTCCCGAAAGGAACCAGATGTGAAAGCTTGTGGAATCAAATGAAAAATGCAAAGAATTAGCGTAATCTACTATCATATAAAAGGTAACTTGAATTGGTCAGTGGCTAAAAGCTAACCTGTTGAAAAGTAGGGAATATCAGAAATTACAGCAATGCAGGAGCAGTAATATGTGATATCCACAGAGTAAAAGATGTTGGAAAACACAGAAAAGGGTGCTATTTGGCAGCAATATACTGTGTTCTTCTGGCCCAAAATATGCCATGGCAAATTGAGTCCTGGTAAGCTCTAACCCGAGAAACAGAGGGAACACCAAATATTACAGCCCTTGTAAAGCATTATATTTAATATCCCCAGAAGAACCCTGATGTGAAAGCTTACGGTATGAAAAGACAAATTATGAAAAGGTACTTCAGTCTGCTATCAAATAAAAGGCAACTTGAGTTGAAAAGTAGGGGAAATAAATTTTACAGAAATGCATGAGCTGTAATATGTGGTATCACTTCCGGAAAAGATATTGGAAAACTCAAGCAAAGATTCTATCTGGTAGAAAAAGTAATGTGTTCGTGGAGCCTACATAAGGCTATGTCAAATTGTATCCTGGCAAGTTCAATCTTCATAAAAATAGGGGCTACCAAATATTTTAGGCTGTACAGGCCATTATATTTGGTATAATCCAATAGAACCAGATGTGAAAGCTGTGAAATTATATCAAGACTGTAGGCATCTAACAAATAAAAGGTCACTGGTCAGTGTCTAAAAAGAAACCTTTGAAAAGTGGGGACAAAGATATACTAATGCATGAGCAATTTTGTTTGCTACCCCCATACAAAACGATATTGGAAAACACAAAGATTGGTACGCATTGTTAGAAAAAAATATTCTGTTCACTTAAACAATATGGAACTGTCTAGTTACTTACCCATTTCAAATGTTTTCTAAATGTGAAATACAAAATGCTATAGAGCAAAGGCAGAGTGTGCTGTAACCAGTAGCACCCAAGATTGGCTGCTAGTCACTAACCAGACTAAGTATAGGGAGTATCCACCACCTAAAACCAAATAACATATTAAGGCTAAGGATATTTTATAGCTTTCAGTTTTTTTTTTAATTTGCAATATTTCCCCTTGAAATTGGCCTGCCCTTCCCTTTGCACCTGAAGCAACACACTTATAAACTCTGACTGTAACTTTTATGTGTTAAACTGAAGCTTGCACTGCAGGTATTTGAACGTCTGGATTCTCTTTGGGTTGTTGACCATAACACTATTCATTGCCACAAAGCACTTTTAGTGTTCCCAAGCCAGTCAGTCTTCTCTTTTAAACTACAAAAGCACTTTGTATGCTGAAATTTTTCAGCCATACTGTCAATCTTAAAAGAGAAAGTAAAAGGCCCAGAATGTCTATGTAGATTAAAAAGAGAAAATTGACATCTCTCATAATAAAGAGAGACTTGACACTGGGGCTGCACCTGAAACAAAGATCATTTGGTTATATTTACTATTCCGAAACAGTGTTTACACATTAATAGGTATTTGTGTAAAATGCCCTATATTCATTTGTAACAATTACGCTTCCTTTTAATAATCATTGTAGAAAATGACCATATTTTGTGTGGCGTCCCTCCAGATTTTCCCTATATCTGCTTTGCTGGCTTTACAACTCTGTGGAATTTACCCCTTCTAGTAGAGTGCCTGTGTCCCCTCTTAGATATGGTTAATTTGGCTTATTCCTCATTGGCTGTCCCTACTATATGATGTAGAAAGTGAACACAGGATCCAGAAATGTAATGGCATTAGAGGACTGCAGTGCCTATGGTGCCATCAACTACAGCGGCAGGGCAAATATGGCTTCAGGCCTACCCTGTGTATTCCTGACTGCTTCACTGTAAAAATCTACTGTGCATTCATTCAACAAAACGTTTTTTGTTAGGTAAAATCATTTTGTTTAAATATCAAAAAGTCACTCCTGTGTAGGCCGTATAGCCCACAAGGCAGTGTGCATGGTCTATGAAAGTAGAACAGTAGAAATATACCTCCTAAATACAGTTTCTTTCTGCTTGCATTCTTCATCTGTTGTTGGGGAGAACTATTCTTTCTTATTCTTGCAGCGCAGCACGCCATGCTTTATCACTGTGCAACAAATGTAAAGCCCAGCTCGTATGTACAGACGCCCACCCCTGCATTTCTCTCATTCCCAGCCCACAACCCCCCATTTCTCTCAACAGTCAGTGGTGAGAATAAAATAGTGGAGGCTCACCTGGATGCTTTGAACTTAAGTGCATGAAGTCTGCCCTCTGTGTGAAAGTTCCTCTGCTAAGAGCTGTCTCGCTTCTTTCGCTAGTACTTGTTTTGTGTTGCTGCCGCTGCATTAGATTTGCAACCCCTCAACCATGATTACGCAGTTTGCGATCCCTTAATAAAGATGCTGCATCCTAACCTGATTATCTTCAGCTTTGATAGTATCTTAACTAATATGGCGCCCTTAGGGGGACAATGTTCGGGTGCTGCTCTGGTCAAAATAAGCCAGTTTTTGCCTTCCTTCTGTCTCCGGTGCTTGCTGAGCTGCTGAAGGCCCCTGAAGGCAGCAAAGAGCCCATGGGGTCCACGCTGCTGCAGCAGCAGCAGGTGAAACTGGGCCTGGCGAAGCTGGAGCAGGCAACGTGCATGGCCTTGGAGCTGCATTTCTTCAGGTAGGGCAGGGGTGGTGGGCTGTCCGGGCAGGTACAGTATCACAAGTTTGGTAGGAGTGTTTTTTAATACAATACATGCTGAACACCTGAAACTGTTATCTGCATCTTTGCAAGGCATACAAAATGTTTCTGGAGCGTGCTTTGGGTATAGTTATACTTCTGATTTAAGAGGCTAGACTATTGTTTTTTCAGAGCGCAGTGCAGCCTTATTTCTTCTTCGTAGTGCTTCAGTGAATGTATGGGTCAGGCTTTTGATGAGAGAATAAGGACTTTCACCTAGCCCATCAACAATAGCAGTACATTAAACATTCTGGGACTGTACTACAGATGAGTGCGCCAGCGGTCGCTGTGCGCCAGAGTATGTCTGTTCATTTGCGTCTGTGCGCTAATACAATATGCGCACAGACGCAAACACTTATAAACACAGAGTTCAAAGTCTTCAACAACATCATGGTGCATTATACACGGATCCTCTGTTTTTTTGGTTTTTTAAACACACTTCATTGCCATTTATTATCAGTCTGGTTATCCACATATCCTGATACAAAAATATTATGGCCATAGTTGTTGGCAATATATCCCCCACCCCATCCTGCATTCCACTGCAGTTTGTAATGGATGTGTCCTTGTCTACTCTCATTTTCTGTGGGAATAATGTTGCGGTGGCCCTGTGCTCCTGTTGTATTGATTTCATATCAGGCCTACATACTCTGCTAAACTCTCGAACTCCTTAGTATAGAAGTTGGCACGGACACTGGAAAGGGTAAAAGACAAGTTTATTAGGACCCCATGGGGTGGTGGTACATTCCTACAGCACCCTTCGGCAATGTAAGAAGTAGCACACCGAACATCGGTGCGCGACCTCTTTTATACAGTTTAATAACAATAAAAAGATAGGCGGTTACAAGTTACACATTTTAGGTACATATAAGGTCATTTTTGGAACACAGCCAGCATGGGGGAGGAGTTCAATAGCACTGGTCAGTTAGTACTAACATTCCTAAAGAGTGACCAGTAAATGCATGATGCGCATGTGCGCTTGACCAGTACTAAAAATAGCCTGTTGCCGAGCAGAATAGGGACCATGGGTATCAAGAAAGGACAAAAGGGCACACTGATCACGAGGCAGCGTGTTCATAGAAAACGGAAGTCAGAGGGAGTCAAAATGGCCCCCGTTCGTTTTGGTCAAGTTAACAGAAAAGACCGTGTAGCTGTGCTAAACGCTAACTCAGGAGCTGCCAAAACACGACAGACGGCCCTTTTAGCGTTTAGCAAAAGCTACCTCATAGTGAACGTAGTCAGAATGTTCATCCTCAATGTTAATAGCCATTATTTTCAATACTTCATCATTGGTCAGTTTCTCTTGCTTAAAAATAGCTCGTTTAGACGGAATACAGGCTGTGATACATACGGAACATAATGTAGGGCCACATTGAACACATAGACAAAGGGAAAATAGTACTCCAATAAAAACACAGAGAATCGTTAATAATTTCCAACCCCAAGTACTAAGCAGGGTCCAGAACCAACCAGAAAAGGTCCATGTTCCATTTTCTGGGTGGATCTCAGCAGCTATCTTATGTAATTTTGTAATCGAATCATATACGGAAGGTGAGTTATCTGGTACGTACACGCAACAACTACTTCCGATGACGCGGCATGCTCCGCCCCTATCAGCTAATATCACATCTAGAACCATTCGGTTCTGGAGCGCCACAATTCGGGTAATTTGCAATTCCTCAGTAATATTCCCTAAAGCAGAGGCAGTTTCATTAGCGACAGCTTCCACCACACGTGTAAGCCGCCTTATCTTCCTGCTATTCAGTGCAGCTCCTACGAACGAAAATAACCCCAAATTGAAATCTACATATTGTTGTAAAGTGGTATCAGTCTGGTCTATTTCATCAAGATCTACTGTTCGTTTAACTCTGTTCAGTATGAAATCATGGTACAGAACGTAATCATTGTGGTACATGGGAGGAGCAATAAATACAGGTGGTAATACAAAAGCTATATAGCATGTTCCTAACCATCCCAATGGTAGACGATGGTATCCCTTACTTCCACAAATGAAATATGTGTTACGTGAAGCTACTAATGCAATCCCAGTTGGTGTATCAAAGGTAAGTGTAATATTACATTCACTGCGGCCTACAGGGATTGTACCTTTATTTCTAATACACAAATCTGCCTTTGTCTCAATGACTGTTATCATATGCGAGCTCGTTACATTTATAAGTCTTTGATTCGTATATACACGAGGTGTAGAAACATTGTCCGGACGATACTCTTCCCATTCAAATTTAGTTCCTTCAGCGTGTGGATAGCCATCTTTGTCGTTATAGCAGATTTTATTCAACCGAAAAAGTAGTCCACCTTTCGTTGGCCATCGCAGAGTAAAAAGAAGAGTGTACCAAGCATGACAAGAACCATTATGAGAAAACGGGAGAGGAATGAGTGGTGTTCCTCCCTTCTTCTGATGTCCGGGCAACATTCCACATACCCAACAATTGGACGTGTTGGTCATGTTATGAGTATGATGCAAAATCTGAATAAAGCTGTTATTCAAATAAGTCTGTCTATGTCTTTCTTCGTGAAAAGGCAAAGTAAAATGAAAATGTTCAGATGGACTTGGAGTGGTGGACAGCAAATGTTCTCGTACGGGAAACAATAGTTCTATAGTCCAAGCTAATACTGCAATCACCACTACGGTCAAGACAAACAAAACAGCACCAAGAATTCTCCCTTTTCGTGTCGAAGGAGATGCCATAGTTCACAAAACAATACTCTTCAAAAGCAACACTAAGCGGAAAAATAAAACGATGGTTCTGGACCGAGGCTGCCGTTGATTTGTTCTCCGGGATTCAAGACGGGTGTCGCTACACTAGGCAGAACTGATCCCCCCCCCTTGATATTCCCGGCTTCCGTTTCACAAACCTCGGAGCGGTTACCAACCAGTTTCAAAAACACAAAAGGAATCTTATTTCCTGGGACGTAGATTGTACTTCACTTTATCAGAAACAACGTGGTCCGGGAAGGCTCCCTCCAATTCATCAGGCGTGACAGCTGGGCTCTTTTCTGTATCCAAAATCTTTCTGTAGTCGGATAGCACCACAGGGCTCACCAGATCCGGAGAGACACGTCGGCAGTGCGTTGAATGTATCCACCGCTTCTTGTTGGTGACTCTCACAGCAGTTCGCGTAGCCAGCAGCACTTGCTCAGGGCCATGCCATCTCGGTTCCAAACTGCTGGATCGCTCAAATATTTTGACCATCACGTGATCCCCAGGGCGGAGATCGTGAGCCTCACCAGTGGAGTTATCAGGGAGCGCCTCTCGAACCTGTTGATGAATAGAAAGCAAATCATTTGTTAATCGTGCCAAATAATCGTTCATCATTATACAAGGCATATCATGTATCAAACGAGGTTTTGGAACTCCCCAAATATTCTTCGGCCTTCCGAACACCACTTCATAGGGTGTGAGGCCAGATCGTGAATGTGGCACCGATCGAATGGACAGCAATGCCAGAGGCAAAGCATCCGGCCATTTCAGAGATGTGGATGCCCCTATCTTTGCTAGCTTCAGCTTCAGAGTCGCATTGTATCTTTCTACCAAACCTGCTGACTGCGGATGAAAAACAGCGTGGAATCGTTGCTTGATTCCCAATCCTTTCAGGACGTACTCCACTACTTTCCCAATGAAATGAGGGCCATTATCACTCCACATAAGTTTACAAACACCATAGCGCGGGAAGTACTCTTTGAGTAACACCTTAGCTGTTGTCAATGCTGTATTGTCTTTCGTAGGGTAAGCCTCAATCCATTTGCTGAAGGCACACACCACCACTAGGACATACTTGAGATTATTACAGCGCTCCAGCTGGATGTAATCCATTTGTAGTACTTCGAATGGTGCAGTAGGTGGAACAAACCCTCCTTTAGGAGTATGAGTCCCTTGTCCAGGATTGTGCTGTAAACATATCAGACAAGTCTGTACTACTCTCTTAGCCGTGCTAGCAATGTCAGCATTGTCCCAGACTCGTGTAAGCAATTTAGTAATTGCGAGAGCTCCAATGTGTGCCAGCCCATGTGTCATGTGCACCATTGTTTGTAAGTAGGCCATGGGTAGTTTCCATCTCTCCATATCTTTACTACGCCAGCAACCCTCATCATCCAGCATTCCTTCAGTGGCCCATTTCATAAGTTCCGCCTCAGATGCTGACTTCTGTATATCTAGTATTTCTTCTCTAGCATCATGCCACCGCTCGGCTTGTGACTTCACCACATATATGGGGAAATTATTTTGCAGCATAGCGGTCTCTTTCGCAATGCGATCTGCGAAAGCATTGCCTTGCCCTATTTTGTCCGTCACCTTTTTGTGTGCGCTGCACTTGACTATTGCAACTTTCTTTGGGCATAACAGTGCATTCAGGAGATCGCGTACCAATTCTCCATGCATGATGTGTATTCCGTGTGAAGTCAAAAATCCTCGTTCCTTCCAGAGTAGGCCAAAATCATGCACTACTCCAAAAGCGTAACGACTATCCGTGTAAATGTTCACACATAGTCCAGCACTTAACTCACATGCTTTCGTTAAGGCTATCAATTCAGCTGCTTGAGCCGATTTCTGGGGTATTCGTGCTGCTTCTACCACTGTCTTAAGTGTCGTGATCGCATAAGCTGCAGAAGTCGTACCATCTGGTAACTTCACGCACGATCCATCAACCCACAGTTCCCCATCTACATCTGGAAACGGTGTATCCTGTAAATCGATACGACCCTTTGTCTGTTCCTCAGTCAGAAAAACACAATCATGTTGTTCTTCCTTCTGGGTCTCAGCAACAGGATCCGGCAGTAAAGTAGCAGGATTCAGTGTCGCACATCGTTTTAGTGTGATGTGCGGCGACAACAACGTTAGCTCATATCCCGTCAAACGGGCGCTGGTTAGATGCTGTGTTTTCGTTTGATTCAATAACGCATCTACCGCATGGGGAACTAACACCAGCAATTTGTGTGACAAAACTATTCCCTCACTTTGTCGTATCGCAACTGCTGTTGCTGCAACTGCTCGAAAACATCCAGGCAATCCTCGAGCCACAGGGTCGAGTACCGCCGAGAAGTATGCACAAGGCCTCTGTTTGTCTCCGTGCGTCTGCACTAACACTGACAATGCGCACCCATCCTTCTCGTGTACATATAATGTAAAGATCTTCGTGTAATCAGGTGTACCCAACACTGGTGCAGAACAAAGAGCTTGTCTCAATTGTTCAAAAGCATTCTGACATTCATCCGTCCACTCAATGGGGATCGGCGCATCTTTAGACAACAATGCTAACAATGGTTTAACGATATGTGAAAAGCCCAATATCCATTGCCTACAAAAAGACGTCAAACCTATAAAGGCACGAACATCCTTCTGAGTGCGAGGAACTGGTGTGTCTAAAACTGCTTGAATTCGATCTGGTGTCAATGCACGGCCCTCCTTAGACAAAAGATGACCGAGGTAGGTCACCTTGGGTCTACAATATTGCAGCTTTTTCTTCGAAACCTTATGATTATGTTTGGCTAGGAAGGAAAGCAAGGAAAAGGTACTCTTCTCACATTGTTCTGGTGTGTCTGCAGCAAGTAAGATATCATCTACATATTGAATGAGAACCACTCCATCTTGTAATTCAAAGGAATCAAGCTGTCTTTTTAATGCCTGACTATAAATGCTAGGACTTTCAGTATAGCCTTGAGGAACTCGACAAAATCTGTACGATTTATTATTTAATGTAAAGCCGAATAGATATCGACTGTCGGGATGTACAGGGATCGAAAAGAAGGCATTCTTCAAATCGATGACTGTAAAAGTAGTTGCCGTCGATGGAACCAACGTAAGCAACGTGGTGATGTCAGACACCACCGGGTACTGAGGCACTACTATCTTATTTATTTCCCTCAAATCAATAATGAATCGGTAGACCTTAGCATCTGTGTCTCTTTTAAGGATCGGTAAAATTGGGCTATTGCAAACATTGTAGGGGACTTCCTCAACTACTCCTGCCAAAATCAAATTGTTCACAATGTGTATCAAAGCAAGTTCGCCTTCTCTGGAAATCTTATATTGTGGGACACGTGGTAAAGATACTCCCTCCTTCACAGTAATACGTACTGGAGGAATTACCATCTGCCCTACATCAGTATCAGAAGTGGCCCACAACGTTTGTGGTAAGGAGGCCAATACTTCAGATTCATGGAGAAAACACACTCGCTCTAATTCTGGGTAATTCTCGTTCAACACAACTCGCACTCCTTCTGGGGCACAGCGAATAGTAGCTCGAAAGTGTTTTAACATATCGAGTCCCATAATATTATCTGGTGTGTTCGGGGACAACAAGAAGGGACAAGGGGCAGCAAATTTATCAACATGAAATGCAACTGGTTGAGACAATGGGCTAGAAGTAGGTGTTCCATCGAACCCTATCGCTGTAATTACCTCGCCAGACAGGGGAGCCCTTGGAACCAAGTATTTGGACAAAGCGCTACGAGTAGCTCCTGTATCGACCAGAAATTGATCAGTAGAACCCAGAACATGTGCTTCTATATATGGACCCCTTTGATCAACTGGTACCTCAACCGATTCCACACCCCATCCTAAGCAATCCTATGCATAATGCTCATCCCGTGGTTCAGCAGAACCACCCTCATTTATCTGATATTGATTGCGATTATCAAACGTATTATAATCTGCCTGACCACGACCCCTTGCTCCATATCCTCCGCGATCATTCATGCCATAACCTCCTCTTGACCCCTCATAATTATTTCTAGACCTCCCACTTCCACGTCCCCTCAAATTACGCTGCTCTCGAAACACCGGACAGTCTGCAATCCAATGTCCAAACTGTTTGCAGTATGCACATTGATTCACAGAAATGTCAGAACGAGGGGGAGGAGCATTACTGTATGATCCTCGCCCTCCTCTATTGTTTCCTCTCGTAGCCTGAACCTGAGCTAACATTACCTTCGTCTTCAAATCCTTCGCCTTCTTTTCACTACTTTCTTTTGCCTCCAATTCCTGTCGTTCATAATATTGAGCCATAGTCAATAAAGAAGCAGGGGTTGCTGTGGTCCATGAACTTTCACTCGTTTTTAATCGTTTCGCAATCTCCGGTAGGAGATTAGTCACATACTTATCAACGAATAAGTGCCTGCCTGTATCTTCTGTCAATGATTGACCACTGTAATCATGGAACGCTTCCTCGAAGCGAGAGAAAAAATCAGAAACCGATTCATCCGCCTTCTGCTTACAAGAGGCTAATATAGTCCAATCAATCTTTTTAGCGGGAGCAAGAGTCTTTAATTTTGTTAGTATGGCCTGTGGAAGGTCTAATATTAATTGACACGGCTTACATGCTGGTTCCCTATCCAAGTCAGCCTGAACAAGATCTTTCCAAGTGGCCCCGAGAGTCGTGTGGTCATCAAACCTACGAATCGCTCTCCACATATCAGGGGGCAATATCAACCCGAAAAATAGGTCAATATCAACTAACGTCATGATACACGAAGAAATTGCACTTTCAACATTTTCATAAAAAGCCGCAGGATTTTTACGGGGATCAGGTAAAGCATTCTTAAGTGCCATAACATCTGCTCTATTCCAAGGCGTGTAAACCCAATTATATACAAAATACCCTTTCGCATCTTTGGATCTTTTATCATCATCTGTGCCATCCCCTTTATGAGGGACATATAAAGGCGCAGCTTCTCGCATAGGTCTAACATTAATCGCAGCGATCTTATCTGTTTCAAAGATAGGGCATTCTTTGGATATCCCCGTCGCTCCGGACGCAGACGAATTCTTCGACTTTGCCAACTCCCGTAGTCGTGTCGCCTCATTTCGCAGTTGAATCAAACGCTTGAAGAAGCCGTCCGCATCTGAAAGAACAAAAAGACCTTTACGAAAATTCTCACGACCCTCGGATATCTCCTTTGGTTCTAACTCGAGAGAATATTTTCTGTACCGCTCAACAACTTCATCTCCAAAAGGATCTAAAAAATACAGTCGCTCCTGATCAGACCACTGTTCCATTTTTGCAGTAATGTCAGAAACAGTAACAGTATTAATATTTAGTTTTCGTGCAAACGAACGTAATTCCGCAGTTCGTTCTGCATGTAACCTGGTACGCTGTGTTCGATCACTATCCTCGTCTGATTCCTCGTTCGGAGCCGTAGGTGCGACGTACGGAGGCGGACAACGATCTAGTAATGAAAAATCATCTGTTTCATTAGTAAGGACTGGATAAAGAGGACGCCTGATAGGGAATTGACCATTAACCTGTAAATTACGTTCTCGTCTCTCCCTCTCTTCCTTGTCCTGTAATTCCCTCTCCTGTAGCTGTAAAGCTTTGTCATGTGCAGCCTTCCGCTGCACTTTCTCCGCCAAGGCTTCCTCACGCTTCGCTCGTTCACGCACCTCTTTCTCCCACATACGCACACAATCAAACATATCTTGTCTAGACCTTCGCTGAAACAGACACTGCTCTACATATTGTACCTTTCGAAGGTCAAACGACCCATATAGTGGCCACCGTAATTCACAATCAGTTTTAGTATACTTATGCCATAATGTGCTATACATTATTGGTGGAATACCGAATTTGACGTACATTTCACGATTTGGAGTCCCCTCTGGGGGAGCCGGCTGTTTTTTACTTAATCGATAATTGGTACCATTTTCAGAACAGCACATCCTTCGGAGTGTGCTAAAAACAGGCATGTTTCAAAAAGTACCACGAGGTGTGAGACTACAAAAATGACACCTAACGCGGTGTACCGTTCAGATCAAATAAATCAGGAAAATATCCCTACATGCCTGTATATGTGAGGTGCACTTCACATATTCAAATTCAAATTCAAAGATTCAAACGTTAGCTAACAAATTCAAATTCAAATTCAAAATTCAAAAAGCCACAGTAAGTGTCAGTAGACTACCTCACCAAGCAAAAGCTTACCAAGTATTTTTCAAACGTCCAAAGTCCAACTGCCAAGTTCTGTGGTCAAATCAGCCAAAACGGCACATCACGACAATCCAAGATCAGAATCTCAGTCGAAGACCGGCACCACCTGGAAGGTCGGATCGGAAGGAAGGAAAAACACACCGTGGGTGCCAAGACTCGGGTCACTCAGTGGCAGCGTACGCGTCCATGGCGAGTTTCCTGACCTTCGTCGCGACCTCTCCTTCGGGCATCCGAGTCGCCGATGAGTCCCTTCGTGGTCGCCAATTGTTGTATTGATTTCATATCAGGCCTACATACTCTGCTAAACTCTCGAACTCCTTAGTATAGAAGTTGGCACGGACACTGGAAAGGGTAAAAGACACGTTTATTAGGACCCCATGGGGTGGTGGTACATTCCTACAGCACCCTTCGGCAATGTAAGAAGTAGCACACCGAACATCGGTGCGCGACCTCTTTTATACAGTTTAATAACAATAAAAAGATAGGCGGTTACAAGTTACACATTTTAGGTACATATAAGGTCATTTTTGGAACACAGCCAGCATGGGGGAGGAGTTCAATAGCACTGGTCAGTTAGTACTAACATTCCTAAAGAGTGACCAGTAAATGCATGATGCGCATGTGCGCTTGACCAGTACTAAAAATAGCCTGTTGCCGAGCAGAATAGGGACCATGGGTATCAAGAAAGGACAAAAGGGCACACTGATCACGAGGCAGCGTGTTCATAGAAAACGGAAGTCAGAGGGAGTCAAAATGGCCCCCGTTCGTTTTGGTCAAGTTAACAGAAAAGACCGTGTAGCTGTGCTAAACGCTAACTCAGGAGCTGCCAAAACACGACAGTCCCCCCCACACCCAACCAATCAAACACAGTGAACTAGATGCCCCGCACTGCTGTCTCCCCATTGTATCCCTAGAGCTCTGAAGGTTACCTCTCTCGTGTCTGACCGTCTGTGGAAGCCCTTCGCGGGTGCCCCCTGTTCTGTATGTACCCTCCCCTGTGATGGAAATTTATATATCCCTCAATGTCTGGGATCCCCCTGTGCCCTCTCATCCTACCTTGGTCACTAGGGATGCCCCTTTTGTGGTGGTCTCTCAGGGGTAGAAGCGTCAGACTCCCGTCCGTCTCACTGCATGTCGCCAATCATCGTCTCCCAAGCCCTGGCTCTCTCCTCCTTGCCTATCCCTTGCCTCGCATTTCTCAAGAGGACCCTGCTCTCGCATCATGCCCACGTTACTAGCTCCCGTTTCCAACCTTGCACACTGGGGCCTCTCGGGTCATTCCAGTTACAAGTGATTTCCCCCTGCACCAGGACAAAGGCGAGGCCTTGGAACCCGTCTGTGGTCCTAGTTTTGGCTGTGTGTGAAAACAAACTCAACAGTACATGTGTGGGTGTGCATGGGATTACCCTCTCCGTGATCCTAGCCGTATCCTGTGTCACTTCCTGCCAATAATGTGTTAAAGAAGTACAGCTCCACATCATGTGGATGTAGGTCGCTCCCACTGTAGTACATCTCGGGCATCGGGTGTCCTCCCTTGCAAAATATCTGTTAATACGTTCTGGGGTTAGATATTTATTTAGTTATTTATGAGACTTATAAAGCGCGCAAATACCCGTGAGTGTCTCGGTGCTGAGGACAGCAGCATCTACCAGAGCGGAGGGGATTATTGATTAAACAGCCAGGTTTTTGTCATTTTCCTGAATGCTAGTAAAGACTGTCATGATCTGATATTTAACGGAAGGAAGTTCCAGAGTTTTGCAGTGGCGACGATGAAGCGTTTGTCGCCCCATGAGGCAGTTTTGGTACGTGGCACCCTAAGCAGAAATGCATTAGAGGAGTGAAGGGCCCTATTAGGAATATAAGTAGCTAGCTTCTCAATTAAAAACTGAGGTCCAATGTTACGTATAGCCTTGTACGCAATGCACAAGGCCTTGAACTTTATGCGATTTTTCACAGGGAGCCAATGATACTTCTGAATGACTTGGGAGATGGGCTTATATTTGTGGGTTCCTGAGAGCATTCTGGCCGCTGCGTTCTGGACTGATTGTAGTTTGTGAATGACCTTGTTTTGAGCATTCACAAGTAGCCCATTACAGTAATTGATGGTGGACATAACAAGTGTACTGACCAAAGTTTAACCCTCGGTAAAGGGTGAAAATTGTAGAATCTTTTTGATCATTCACAGTTTATGGAATGAGGCTGAGACCACCGAATTAGCATGAGGAGCAAATGTCAGCCTGTCATCAAATATGACGCCTAGATTCCTGACCTTGGTGACTGGAAGAGGAGGGGATCCTGTGAGGACGGCCACCAGGCAGAGGACCAGATGGGGAACAACTTGCCGAAAGTCATAACCTCTGTTTTATCAGAGTTCAACTTAAGGCAATTGCTGGACATCCAACTGCTAATGGCCAGCATGCCCTGTTGAAAGTTGGCTGCTACCTTACCTTACCACCATCATTGTATATAGACAGCACCAGTTGCGCATCATCAGCATACGATGTTAGGCCCATCCCGTGTGCCTTGATGACTCTGACTAAGTCAGACACATGTATGTTGAAAAATGTCAGGCTTAGGGATGATCCTTGAGGCACCCCACACGGGAGGGACAATTGGGCAGAGTAAAAAGTGCCAAGGTTTACCGACTGGGTGCAGTTGATGAGGAAAGAAGTCAGTCGGGCTCTTGCATTATGTTGGATGCCCATTTTGGTGACACGGTCGATCAGGATGGTGTGATAGACCGTGTCAAATGCTGCTGAGAGGTCCAGTAGCATGAGAACGGCCGCACCTCCCTCATCAAGAGTGATTCTGATATCTTCAGACGCTTTGATAAGTGCAGTCTCGGTTCCGTGGTCCCTACGGAAACCGAATTGAGTGTCGTCTAGCAGATGATGATCTTCAATGTACTTAGAGAGTTGAGTATTCATCACCTTTTCAAAGATTTTGGCTGGGAAAGGCAGGCTGGCTATTGGCCTGTAATTCTTAGTGTCAGATGGATCTAGGTTTGTTTTTTTTAGCAACAGATTTATAATGATTTTCTTCTAGGTTGCGGGGTATATACCTGAAATAAACATAGCATTACAGATGCTAGATAGAACAGGTGCAACCTGTTCAATGTCTGGTAAAAGTACAGCTGGAGGACAAGGGTCGGTGAAGGAGCCCGATTTAACGGAGATAAGCATGGTGGAATGTATAAAAGCTAATCAGGTCATAGCGGGCATTTCTGGAGACTTTGGCTGCATGTTCGAGTAATTTCTCCCAATCCTTATCCAGTGGACTGGTGATGCACGACTCCCAATTGTCTTCGCCCACTGATTCTCGCTGCTCCACCTCACGTACGTATTTTGTGACTCTCCCCATACCTGGAACAGTGTGGAGCAGGCCGATCAGTAAAGGCACCAGCGGGTACCCACTTCGGGTTTATATAGTCCTCTCCTGCGGCAAGGGCAGTCGAGTCCAAGCACGTGGGGTGTGGAGCCCAAATGCGATGCACGGGGGCAGCGCAGAAGCGATGCCGCAAGGAGTTCCCGTAAAGGGAACAATCTAACCCGGCACCTGTTCCCCACTCTCCACACAAGTGGCATTCGATCAATGTGGCCGGAGGTCATGTGGCTGCTCAGTATGTCGGTACGGGCAAAGCCCCCAACCCCGGTCCCTGTCTCTCTTGGGCCTACTCCCCTCACTCAGCCCGCATCGGTGTGGGTGTTAGCTCGTCACCTGCTGCAGTCGTAGAGCACCTCCACCAGAAGTTCAAAGTCACAGTGTCCTGGCCCTCCGCGCCACTCCAATATCCTCTAGACCTCCCGCTGCCACCTCTCCTCACAGCTCCATGCGCAGCAGCCCCCTGCTCTCCATCTGTCAAGTCGCTTGAATGGTGGGGGTTGTGATCTCAGCTGAGGCGGTCCGACCCACCTCTCAGTCCCAGGCTTAGGAGGTGTGCTCCCTCCACTAGCGACACTGCCGGCTCCCAGATATGCAGCCAGTTCCACCAGCTCCACTGAGTATCCCGGGCACCTAGACCCTGGTAGGTGGGCCCCCGCTCTCAGTCAGCTGCCCCGCAGTACTCCACACACGGACCCTCAATGGCTCAGGGCACCTCTGCCTCCCCTCCTTGCTTCTTCACTGTCCGGAGCCCCCAGCACGTGCATTAGTCCCAGCGGCCCCCGCTCCAAAATGGCGCCGGTTATCCGTTCGGTACCTGGCTTCGCAACGGAGGTCACCCCCAGGTCCTCGGTGTCATTTTCTCTGACCGCTTCTCCCTCTCCACCTAAGCCCAGCTCCCGCCTCTTCATTCTGGAGACCGCGAAGTCCTGCTCATCCAGCGCTCCACCAGCTCAGATCGCCCCTCGAATCTCCATTGTGCGGGAGACGGTCACCCATTGCTCCCTCAGAGTTGTAGCTCGAAGAGCGAGCGCCAACTGGACTATCCCGCGTCACCTCCTTTCAGCTCATTTCACAGTGAAGGTGAGCTGTTGCGCCCCGATTTTCGATTCCTGCCTGCTCCCCCGATCTTCACTTGTCCGGGGATGACTTTGTTAGGTGAAGGGCCCCTCTATATCGGGCAGGAAGGGCTGTGATGGGGGATCACTCGCAGGAGCTCCGGTTCAGGCTCCCCGCTCCATCGGCGTCCAGCCACACCCCCCACAGACTGATCCTCTGTAAGGCCGTTGGGAGCATAATCTGGCGCACAGTGACAATTAGTGCTGGCGCAGTCATCTGTAATGCGGCCCCGGAATATGATATCTTTTGTTTGGTCTTACAATCGAGTAAGCAACAGAGATACTGGGAAGCTGCTGCTGTGAAGGCTAACTCGTAAATGTTGCAGTCCTCAGAACAAAAAGACTGCAATGCTGCCCCTGCTGTGCCAGTCATGCCATCCCTTCTTTGGCCTCACACGGGTACAAGTTCCAAGGCTCCGGAAACATGTAGCATGCCTTTTGTGTGCATGACATGCACCTGAGAGTTTACATATAGGCCTATATTTAGCAGTCTCAATGCCACACCAGTCATCAGACTTTTACTTCATCAGTCATAATTAGTAACTGTCTCTTGTAAGGTTTGATGGAACACAGCATTTAAGATTTTAATGGGTTAAACCAGCGTCCAAATGTAATACTGTGTTGGAAGACTGCAGATTAAGCAGGCATCCAAGAAGCTGACAATGAAGCATAGTTTCGGCGTCACGGCACCAAACCACCACCAACTTCTGAATTGTAAATGGGATTTTATGTTTAATGAGATCTTGGCCACAATGTAGCCTGATATATCATACAGTCTTGACCAAAGGTCCAATAATGTACAGAACTTTCCTTTTTATAAATATTTTCTATATGTATCCATCTTTTTCTTTCCATACCAACCATCTTTAACTTTCCTACCCATGCATCACCTACCATCTTTTCATTCAACTGATCACCCAGACATCCATGCATGTACTCATACAGCTGTCCATCCATCCAAGCATTTATACAAATAGCCATCATTCCACCAACCCATCTATCCTAACTGCACCTCTGCTTCGTAAATGCTCACATTACCTGGATGGTAGCTACATAATTCCACTACAAACCACATACACTGACTTTACTCTATAACACATAAATATTTACATTTACAATGCCAATAGCTCTAACTCTCTTTTTCCAAGTGATCACTCCACTGCAAACAAAAACAAGCATTTGCAATGCCATAGGTCTCGCATTTGCGAGAGTTTAAGCTATCGGCATTGTAAATGAAAATGCCTTTTCTTTAACTGTTTTGTAATTAACACATAAATAAAAAATATTGTAATTTACAATGCTAATAGCTCAAACTCTTGTAAATACGAGACCTATTCCCTTGCAAAGAATCAGCCGCCATTGTCCCGGGCTGCTTGGAAAGTGAAAGCACCCATTGCGCGCTGAATGTTGCAGGAAAGCCTGTTCTGTCTGCGGTAGGAGAAACTCATTTGAAAACCAGCATTAGATTGTGCTGTGCAGCATGAGGCATAAGCGCGCACCAGGTTCCATGCATGAAAAAAAGCCATGTGGGAAACCAGCATTAAGGTGTGCACAAGGACCTGTGCCTTAAAACAGCATTATGGAAAACCAACATTAGAGTGTGCTGTGCCGCATGAGACACGAGCGTGCACCAGGGTCCATGTATGAAAACTTTCATTAGTGTGTGCTTTGTAGCGTGAGGCATGAGAGTGCACAAGGATCCATGTGCGAAAACCAGCCATGTGGGAAACTAGCATTAGAGTGTGCTGTGCAGCGTGAGGCATGAGCGCGCACCAGGATCTGTGCACGAAAACCAGCTGTGTGGGAAACCAGCATTAGAGTGTGCTATGCAGCGTGAGGCATGAGCATGCGCCAGTCTCCGTATGCAAAACCCAGCCATGTGGGAAACTATTATTAGAGTTTGCTGTGCAGCACTAGACATGAGCGTTCACCAGGACCCTTGCATTAAAACTGGCCGTGTGAAAAACCAGCATTAGTGTGTGCTGTGCAACGTGAGATACGAGCGTGCACCAGGATCCGTGCGCGAAAGCCAGCCATGTGAGAAACCTGCATTAGAATGTGCTGTGATGCGCGAGACACAAGCGTGCACCAGGATCCGTGTATGAAAGCCAGCATCAAAATATGTGCAGTGCTACATGAGACACGAGCATGCACCATGATAAGTGCATGCAAAAATACCCCTGTGGAAAACCAGCATTAGTGTGTACTGTGCAGCATGAGACATGAGCGTGCACCAGAATCTGTGCATAAAAACCAGACATGTGGAAAAGTAGCATTAGAGTGTGCTGTGCAGCATGCAACACAAGCGCGCACATGGATTTGTGTAGGAAAACCTGCCGTGCTATGTGGAAAACCAGCATTAGAATGTGCTGTGCAGTGAGTGACATGCGCGTGAACCAGAATTCCTGTACAAAAACCTGCCACGTAGGTAGCTGGCACCAGAATTGGTGCTGTGAGCCCCCAGCATGCACCAGGATCCGTGTACAAACAAAGACAGTAGGGGAACTAGTCCCAGAATATGTGCTGTGTAGCCTGAGACACGAGCGTACGCCAGTATCTGGGTTAGAAAACCAGCAAGGTGAGAAACGAACATCAGAATGTGTGCCACCAGTGTGCACCAGGAACCATGTATGACAAGCATTTGCAATGCAGTAGGTGTCGCATTTGCCAGAGTTTAAGCTGATGGCATTGTAAATGAAAATAACTTTTATCTATCTGTTTTGCTAATTAACACATAAATAAAAGGCATCGTCATTTACAATGCCAATAGTTCAAACTCTTGTAAATGCAAGACCTATTCAAAGAAGCGGTCCCCATTATCCCTGGCTGCTCGGAAAGTGAAAACATGCATGGCGCACTGAATGTAGCAGGAAAGCGTGTTGTGCCTGACGTAGGGGAAACTCATTAAAGAAAATAGAGCTTCAAGACTAAAAAAGACGTAGCGTGTAACAACTGAAGTAAAAGGGCCAGTCCTCATGGGAGTTTACAAATGAAGACACGGCGGTGCTAAGGAGGGACTTACAAGCCTAATAACGAATCAGAAGCCACCATTTACGAAGGACAATGACACAAGCCAATACGAAGGACAATGACAAAAGCTAATGGCAAATACGAGAGGAGAGTGGGCGCGGCTTCTATTCCATGCTCCAATACATCATGCCACAGAGTAGCGCATGCGCTGCTGCTCAGGCTCATCCTAAAAAATAAGTAAAAAACATTGCCATTTACAATGCCATTAGCTCTAACTTTCACAAAAGTATGAGACCGATTGTGTTGCCAATGCTTGTTTAATTAGCATGGACACAAAAAGATAGAGCAGCTGGTAAAATGCCAACTATGTTGTATGAGTCAAACTAAACATGCACTGTTATTTAACTTATTGTGCACGTTATGTTTGTCATTAACACCTTCTGACATATTCATTATATGAAAATCAAAACACTTTTTTCAGAGCGCTTTACACAGCACAAGTTACGTTTTTTTTTTTTACATGAGGACACACACTTTCATTTTTAGGCACGGGGAGATCAAGGGATTTGCCCCAAATCACAGGAGGTTTTGGCGTCTTAACCGAGATTCGAACCCTGATCCCCAGGTCCGAGGTCGAGCGCCCTAGCCGTTAGGCTAAACCGTTTTCTTTTCTATATTTTAACACTTTGCTTTTTTCATTGCCTTTTTTTTACCTTTACCCTTTAATCTTTCGCTGGTTTTAATATTATTTTCCCCTTATTTGAACCTCTGCCAGTTTTTATTCTCTTCCTCTCATGTTATTTCGTTACAATTCGATGTGCTTCAGCAATAGTTTCTTTGCGTTCACATTTATTAACTTAATTGCCATTTCCATTACGGTTCATTCTATTTATTTCTGTCTGTCTCTCTTCGTGTAAAAGTTTCTGATTATTTATTGCCAGAGCCGAGTTTGGCTTCCTGTTGAATCGTGTATCCCTGCACTCAGCCCGAGCAGTGATCAACTGCTTCTGTCTGAACATGCCCGGGCTGAGTTTCATTTCCGAAAAGTGCCGAAGAGCAGGGGATACAGGCTATCGTGGGGATACCACATATTACACAACACCGGTCCTCGAAATAAACGCCTGTGGGCCCCACCTTCATCAAATTAAGCACTGCTCTCATTGCTTGCTTCTCATTTGATGGTATCACCTTCTTTCTTGTGTTGCTCCCACCCCTGGAGCATAGCTTCTTTGCCATCGTTATGATCGGATGACTTGCCTTCTTCCACTGCACTCTTTTGGGGAATAACTTTTTACTTTTTTTTCACTACTCTATGAGAGTGCACTTGTGTTCTTGTCCTCTGCTTCATCTACTGCTTCACCCTCCCAAGTATCCCAGCGCACAGCACGTTACTACTTCATCTCTCCCACAAGCCCATCCATTGCTTTTTCCTCCCCACCCTGCCTTTTTATCATTTTAATTGGGTTTTTCTTGTGCCCAGCCTCAAATGCCTCCAGTGGTCCCTCGCCCTCTGCCTACTACGTGCAGCTCCAACAACCCCCCCCCCGACTTCTCCTCTGTTGCTTCGTGAATCCCTCGTGTACATTTAGGGCCAGATGTAGGTAGCCTAATACCGGTCGGAAATGGCAGAAAATACCGATTTTCGGCCGTTTCCGACCGGTATTAGGCTATGGAGATGTAGGGGCTCAAAAAACATACAGATTCGGTAATTTTACCGAATCGGTAATTTTACCGAATCGGTAAAATTACAGAATTGGTAAATATACCGAATCTGTAAATTTTACCGATTTGGTAAATTTACCAATCGGTAAAATTACCGAATCTGTATTTTCAGATGTAGGTAGCACTTTGAACAGTGCTTCAGGCCTTTCAGGATTCGGTATTTACCATGTAATACAATTGCATGGTAAATACCGAATCCCTGTGTACATGCACATCTGTGCATGTACACCTGTGCCATGTGGCACACAGACATGCCCTAAGGGCATGTATGTGTACCACATGGTGCACAAGCCAGTTACAGGGGTGCAACAGGGTGTAAAAGTGACACCCTGTCCCCCTTTGCAATTCGGTATTTTTACCGATTCGGTAAATACCGAATCGGTATTTGCTATTGAATCCTATGGGCTTCAAGGCCCATAGGATTCAATAGCAAATACCGATTCGGTATTTACCGAATCGGTAAATACCGAATCTTACCGATTCGGTAAAAAATACCGAATTATTACCTACATCTTATTTACCGATTCATAAATACTGAATCGGTAAAATTCGGTATTTATGAATCGGTCAATGAGATTTACCTACATCTGGCCCTTAATCTCTATTTTGTTTTGGAGGCCTGCCAGCTGCCTTCTGCTGCTGGGTCACTCAGCAGTGGAACAAGCGCTTTCGCCCCACTAAAATTATGTTTTTATTTACCGATTCAAACAGCCTTCTTGGATGAGTAAGTAAAACAATAAAAGTGGTGCCCATGTCATTCTCTGGGTACGCATCGCCAGGCATGCCTAGGGAATGTAATTGCCGTGCCATTGTGTCTTTTTTCCTCTTATTTTATAGATGATAGAGAGCATGTAACCATAGATTGTCTACACTTTTTGTACATACTCAACATGCGGACTTTATTCATCATGTTGTTTTTTACATACATATTAGTCAAAGACAATTATTTGATTTATATTAACCAGTCTTTAGGTGAACACAATTATAAACATTAAATAGACCGTGTGAGACATTCAAGTATTCAATCGCAAAACAGATCCAGACTAATATACAGAAATAATTAAGTATTCGAATTAGTCAGTCCTTTGTAAATACATGAACCCTACAGGTGGATACATTAATCAATGATGTCCTTTTTGAGGGTTCTTTAATGGTGCCTAAGAGTTGTGTACGTGTCTGTTTTTTAATTATAGCAGAATTGGCTAATAAGAGGAAATACTAAATGCCATTTGGACACTAAAGGCTGCCTGCAGAAATTACAAACAGACAGAGTCATGTACACATGTTTAGTATATATTAAAAGAGTAGACAATCTACGATTAGTGAGGGTTTCCTGTATAATGACAAAAGCAGCAGCACACAAGTCACACAGACTTATTATTTTTATATATTTATTCAACTTGTAGAGCGCACTGTCACCTTACAGGCATCCTGGCGCTAAGCAACTCTGAGTACAGGAAGACTATTCACACTATTGATTTAATTATATCAGTCAGTCCAGCAAGCCGAACCAAAGGTCTCCCTGTCATAGAAAGTCATACTTGGATCAGTGCTTTGTGGTTTAAGCAGAACATGTTGGAACAGAGGACTGGGGTGTGGGAAGTAGAATTTATTTGTGGAAAAGTTGAACGTTAGTATGAGGCATGCAATTAGTTTCCAAAAGAGAGACATTTGCTTTGAAATTAGAACCTGTGCCCACAATATATTACACATAAAGGTCTGTCAGAAATGATCATGATGTTTGGTGAATGATCAGACTGCAATGTCTAGATATAAAAATAGATAATTGCCCCAAAATAACATTTCTTACAAAGAAAAACAACATATTCAGTTGTTGTAATTCTGTCCACACAGACTTGTTCGTGTGACTCAATACCGTCAGTTGCCTGAAATTCCCAACTCCCAAATCCTGGAAATCAGAATTGCAAGTTGAAACCATACCTACTTCATGCCAGTGTCTAATGGGAGATATGTATCTGTTAATCAAGCAACAATTTGTCTGGGCTCTGGATTTATTGAGCACCTTTGCCTTGTTCACATCATTGTTTAAAATAAGATATTGATCAAATGGTCATCAATACAGAGGGCCTGATTTAGATCCTGGCAGACTGGCTGGTGGGGTTGAGTACTCCACCAAGTTGACATTCTTCCGCCCGCGGTATTTAGCTGTATAAGCAATACAGCAGAAGACCGCCGCCACTACTGTGTTCTGTGCTGGCAAACCATATGCTGTTGCTGTCTCGACGGCGGGGTCCTGCGGAGCAGATTTAGATGCTCCTGTTGGGCTGGCAGTGTCCTGTAGGTGGTGGAGAGACAGGTAATTACGTAAAACAGATATATGTTGTGTATGTGTATGTAGGTTATGTGTAGTGAGCATATTTTATACATTCGGCATTGCAACCCACTAACCTACACACACCATGCAATGTTAAACCGCACACACCACAAACACCTACCTTCAGTAGTCCTGCCTGCTGTAGACCATCCCATCATAGGGGTGGGGAGCGAAGTACTGGCAGAGTTAGTAGGACTGCAGCAGTCTTCTCTCCCATTGCCAGCCAGCATCTATATCGGGAATGCTTACTGCCAGGGCATGGGCAGGTAGACCACCAAAAAAGCCCACTCCGTCGTGGTCCTGCCCAAATCTAAATCAGTGCCAGAATTGGATGGATGCTCTCCTTTCTTACTTCCTTAGATCTTGAGCTTATCTGCTATGGAAAATGTAAGTTTCCTTATTTAACTATCTTTTATTGGATACAATAAAATGTTCTTATGTAAGTTGAACTCCGAGAGGAAAAAACCAACAGAGATGAAGCCAAAGCTTCAAAAAGTAACTTCATTTTTTTCACTTCACACAAAACCTTCCAGTATTCTTTTTGAGAAGCAATCACAGTTTAAAGGTGATGGCCCTGCTGCTGGTGCACCAGTAATAGACTAAACTGAGTGTGTATCTGCTTCCATTTCCTTTAGCAGTAGAGACCTACAAAGTGTCTCTGAAATGTCATCTTATAGAGCAAAAGAAGATGATGACCAATTGCTGGACTTGGCCCTCATTACAGGGTCACCCCCAAATGTTTTGCCTTCACCCCTTTAGTTTCATGAACCCATTTGTATTGGCTTTTAGGACACTGTGTACATTACCACTACTAGCTAGTACTAAAGTGCTGGTGCTCTCTTTTTAAAACAATTTTGGTGCTCTCTTTTTAAAACATGGAAAATTGGCTAAATTTAATTTACTTATAAGCCCCAAGTAAAATGGTACACCGGGTACCCACGGCCTGTAACTTAAATGCCACTAGGGGGCCTGTAGGACTAGCTATACCACCCACTTAAGTAGCCTTTTTAAAACATGCTTCAAGCCTGCTGTTGCAGCCTGTGTGCAGTTTTGAACTGCCAATTCACTTGGCAAAATAAACCTTTTGCCAAGCCTATAAACTCCTTTTAATACCTATAAGTCATCCTTAAGATAGGCCCTAAACAGCTATAGGGAAGGGTTCAGTGTGTTTAAAACTTTGAGCATGTACTTTTAAGTTTTATATATCCTAGTAGTGAAAATATCTTATGTTCACTTTTCACTTCTACAAGTTTTATCTCTCTCATAGGATAGCGTTGGCTTACCTTATTGCATTTGATAAGTAATAACTTTTGCTTGGGAGCATGTAGAAATGTCATGTTTGGTCTCTAACGAATTGCAATCTAAAATCCTCTTAAATGGTAAACTTAACTTTTAAATTCTGAAAATTCCTCCTTTAGGAAATTGCCAGTTTCTTGCCCTAACCATTTGGTACCTGCAGTCCGTGTCTCGGGCCACATGACTAGTTGTATTTGGCAGTTGTCCTTTGTGTATTTCATCCAGACAGTGTCATCAAAAGTGGACTGAGTATTGGCATGATGGGTGCAAGGCGCTGCTATCACCTTACCACACTTACATTTCAAGGAAGTTTCCGCCACACACTCTCCCCTGCATTTTGTCAACCCAGACATCCTGGGGCTATGGCGAGGGGAGGGAATTACTGGACTATCTGCGAGGGGGGAGCCCTAGAAGTTTCTCCTACATTAAAGCTGTTCCCGAGGTATACATATTGAACCCTCAGATCAATCCTTTAGTACACTCCTGGACTTGTGGATTCTACAGAACAAGGCCCTGCTGCCAGAGGACTGCCCTGCAGCTGGAAACCTACCCTTCTGTCTGAGAATAAAGAATGGACTTCCTCACTACATGACAGAGTCTCTAAAGTAACTCCAAGGGTCAGCTGACTGGCCTCCTGTTCAGAGCTACTAGAACGTAATAGGCTCTAAAGGCCTCCCTGCTACTGCCTAGCTGACCTGCTGCCTGGACTGGCCTAGACCTCCAACTGGATCTGCCTGAACCAGCTGATCTCTACTAGAGTGAATCTCTGATCCCCAATAGGCACCTTCCCTGGTCCTGAGCCCTTGGTTTGCATAAGAGTATATTCCTCTGGAGAAAATACTGATGTTTTGGGCTCTTTGCGACAGACAAACGGCTGTACATACAAAGATCTTGCTGCCATCACCACCCGCCTATGTGTAGCTCATGTCGGATCGACACTTTTTGCTACAAAAACCACCAACGATGACTGACAACACATGATATGAACTTCACTCTACTGTGTCAACAGTTTGTGATGACTGCCAACGCAAAACCTGAGGAATGACCATCTGCGACGTTTGACTGGATCTTCATGCTACAGCGACGGCCATCCACGATGCCCGGCCTGCTCTTTGCGCTACTGTATCGACCATCTTCGATGCTCTCCCTGCTCCTCGCGCCCTCCTCCACTATGAACTGGATTTCTCGTGCCAGGCTTTGAGAAGGTAACTTTTTAGGGGAACTCACCTGGTCCCTGCACCTGGCCCACACATCACGGTTGCCTGAACTTGTGACGCTCCCCAGTCTGGCAATGGCTTTTCTGAGCCTAGAACGACCAAATGATCACAAGTGACGCTTTGTTCTTTTAGGTGCTATATTTTTGTCGGGTTTAGGGTCTTTCTTACTAGTCTTGAGGTGTTGGGATGGTTCCTGGCTTCGGTTCTTGTAAGTCCTAGTTTGGCCACGATAGGGGCGACCCCTCCCAGTAGCCACGGAGCTGCCGACAATGAAAGCCTAAGCAGCCAGTGCCCTCCAGAAGGAGTCCCGAGAGGAAAAACTCTGGAGGGAAAAAACCTCTGATATTGATGATGAGACTCCAGGAATGGAGGAGAAGACCAGGAGCCAGAAAACACTGTAAAACCAGGGGCCCTAAAAGGAACCAGGAGAAGACTGGAAGAAAAGCTGGAACAGAAGGCACGAGGGGACAAATAAGTGCCAACGGAAGGAAGGAATCACCAAAAGAGGAGCCACAGAACCAACAGGAGCAATGACACACCAGCAGGAACCAACAGGAGTGAGGACACACCAGCAGGAACAAGGAGTGTTGCAATGCAAGGAAGGAAAGGTTCTAATCTATTATATACAGAAAAAACAGGCAGTGACATACAGGAACAGGAAGTGACATACAGGAACAGGAAGTGACAACACAGGAAGGAGAGGTGTCGCCATCTTGGATAGGGAAAAGAGTGAAGTGCAATAATATGGCCCCAAGGAAGGGGGATCACCAGACGCCCACACCAGGTGAGTGCAATGTCCTAAAGTGCTTCGGGAAGCAGATGGGCCGCCGTGCAAGAATGTGGCATGCCCGTAAACCAACAGGCATTGCGGTGCTTTCCACAATGCTGTTGAAATGGCCACTGCGTGCCGCGATGCTGTACCGTGGCGCGCACGAAGAGGAGGGAGGGGCGCCGTGGGCTGCACATCAGCCGGCAAAGAGGAAACGGGTAGCGCCACGGATCGCAAATCATTCAATAAATGTTACTCCTTTTTCTAAATTGATGTGGAAATGTTCTTGTGTTGTGGTTTCACTTCATTACTGTTTGTGTGCTGCATACATACTTCACAGATTGCCTCTAAGTTAAGCGTGACTGCTTTGTGCCAAGCTACCAGAGATTAAGAACAGGTTAATTAGTGACTATTGTGTTTCACCCTGACATGGATTGTGGTTTTGGCTTCAGTAGGGTGTCATGAGGTCCCTACCCTCCTCATGAATGGTGACCCCGATGATGTAGAGACTGATCCCTTACCAGATCATGCTGTACTTTTTTTCTGTTGTAGACTGCTTCTACCACACACTGGACGGACTAGGGCAATTCCTTTAAGGGCAGGGTTTTCTGTACTTACCTTCCACCCACAAAGATTATGTTGCTGCCGCGTTCCTGCCAATAGGAGCCGATGAAGAAAGAACGGCATAATCAAATCCCGGACCTTTAGACGTACTGAGGAGAGTGTCAGGGTCTGAGGAGACACCGACAATCGAGCGGAGAGAAACCGACGTTCGAGCAGACCCTGGTATCGACTTCGGAAAGACAACTCCAGTCAGAGGGGCGCCAGGAAGAAAAGACCCAACTCTGTTCCGGAGAAGACAACGGCAAAGGTCACGGCTGTGGTGGAGAAGGAGACAGATTCAAGACCCCAGACAAGTTACGGACTTGGTCAGAAAACCTCCTTGCTCTGGTGAAGGATTGCTAAGGTGTAAACCCGTCACATCACTACCCACCCAACATCCCCTAAGGCGAACAAAAAGGCCATTCCCTCAGGTCTCTCTTTTCCCCGAGGTACTCCCTGCCCTTGAAAGATTCAAGGTTAAGACCCTGTGATGCCAGTCAAGAAGGAGCAAGATAGATGAGACCCTGTGTATATGTATTCCCTGTTGAAACTCACTATGAAATAAAATAGTGAATAAAACAAGATACTCCTCGTTATTTAAGCTAATTCCCTTCAATGGGTTAACCCCCTTCAACTAATCACCTAATTTCTCACGCCAGTGTTGACAAACAACTCAAACTACAACAGCAAGCATCTCAACTGATACTGCCTTATAGAATCCGACTACAAATAAATTATTATTTAACTGGATTCAAAAAGTTCTTTTAGCATATCAAAATAACAACAGTGATTTTTACAAATCAACACATCTTTAACAACTGAGTGAGAAAACATTTAAAGGAGTTTTTCCATTGTTGCTTTCAAGCAATAACTGTGGATTTGTGAATTTGCTTGTTTGTAACGGGTTGTTATATACATCATCATAAGGAGAAGTGCATTGTTTTGCTTGTCGATTGTTTATAGTACAGATTTTATAGTCAGTAAACTGGATTTAAGAACAGGACACATAAAATCAGCTCTATTTCTCAACATGAAGCGGGCCTCAGGCATCAAAAGTTCATGGTGATATATAGTACTTTTGAAAAGGATGCTGGCAACATTAACTCTGGATTACTGGAACAGATAAAACATGGAACAATGTACTGGCACAGTGTGTTGATAAGAATTGCAGCAGGTGTAACATTTTTGGCATCAAGTGGAATGGTTTTCAGTAAAGAAAGCAATGTGATAGGATCACAGAAGAATGGAAACTATTTGCGGATTTTGGAGCTTTTAAGCCAATTGGATAATTTCCTTCAACAGCATATCAAGAAATAGGGAATTACTGGTAAAGGGAATTCCTCATATCTATCTGCAAATATTTGTGAAGTATTTACAACATGAGTGAGCAACAAAGCTTTCTATGCAATACTATTATCAAAAATAAGAGAAGCAAAATATTATTGTCTAGGGCCTTAATACGAGTTTGGTGGTCTTGGAGAGGGCCGCCATACTAGCACCCCACTCCAAGACCGCCAAACCCATTGTCAGTCCGCCCGCCGGATTACGAGTTGTAATTCTGTTGGGCGCTCCTGTGGTGGCAGTCCCACAGCGGTGCCATTTTTTAATGTTCATAGGAGAGCCTTAGAAAGGTACCTTCATTGGAGCACCGCAGCCCATTCCTGCGTGGACAGAATTGTGCATTTCTGTCCGTGCAAGAACAGGAGGTGCACAGAGGCAACAGGGGGCCCTGCAGGGCCCCCTTAGTTTGCTCACTGCCACCCTTTTCATGGTGGGGTCACCGCCATGGAAAGGGTCGCAGTGAGGAAACTTGTAATATGCTTGGCCGTGCCGCAGTAGCACCTCCAGCATATTACAGCCACAGCAGGATCAGGAATCCCAGGTGCATGCTGCAGTCCTGTAGCGGTTCCACTGCCATTGTTGTAATACGGCAGGTGGAGCTCCCTTCCGCGGTCCAGGGACTACCACCATGGGTTTGGCGGTTCTATATATCGGCAAACTAGTAATTAGGCCCTTAGTGTGGACTCCACACCAGATGTTTGTCATGTTGATCAATTGACTTTCATAGTGCGATTTGTAAAAGGAGAAGCACCCAAGGAGTGGTTTCTGGAATTTCTCCCTATTCATGGTCACGAAGCGGAGAACTTTGCAAATGTCTTAGTGAAATTCTTAGAAAGGGCAGGTATTCTCTTACCATATTGTAGTGGTCAGCCATACAATATTAAATCAAATATATCTGGTAGTATTCAGGCTTACAAGCAAGGATTAAAAATAATAGGCAGTCAACTCATTGTCTGATGGTTATGAAACAATTCAAGCTGTTCTTCATTCACTGACAAAGAAGGACAAGGAATCACAACCATGCATGATGCTCTAGGCCTCTCAGTACCACAAGGACCACGGCAGATCAGACCTCATCATTATTTGTCAGTAATTCAAACATTATGTATTTCAAGAGAATGAAAAAATTTCAATATCTTGTCTCTTCAGAAAAATAAAATCTGATGCCCTAGATATCACTTTCCTGAATGTTGAAATTTCCCCTCAAATATTCTTTCTCATGAAGGGCACAAACTGCAGGGTTGACTGGTGTTTTTTCTAAAATGAAGATCATAAGATCATGAGCTACGTGATCGTACACTTCATGCTCTCTGGCTCTTTTAAACATTGAGTCACATATATGCTTCAAGAAATAGAATTTTCAGATCTAATTAATGAGTTTGCAGTAAGTAAATCCAGACAAAGATGCTCATTTTAAATAGTAGGTGGTCAAAAGTCCACTAGAAAGAATGCAAAAAATATACACCAAGCCTTATTTTGAAGATGTGCGTACTCAAACAATTGGTAACCAAATAATAAGTGTTAATAGAAATATAGTTATAGTTTTTTTTTTTTCATTCTTAATGGTTGACAAATCATTAGTGGACAGTTTGTTCTTAGAGGTAGCTTTCTACTAACTCAGAGTCAACTGAGATTTTCCCTTGCTCCAAAAATTTTAGGTTGTCCAAAACAAAAAAAGTGATGCATAAATCTATGAAGAGCACTAAAGAGACGCTCCTCACCAGCCGAGGTCCATGCAGTTAACAGAGGTGGGGCAATGGGGCTGGGTAAGGGGGGATTTCAAGGGAGGCTGCCAAAGGAAAATTAGATAAATATTTAATTTTCCCTCTGCATCGTCCCTCGAAATACCCCCTTACCCGGCCCCACTGCCCTACCGCTGTTACCTGCACGGACCACGGCTGGTCTCCACTACAAGAACCTACGATGTCCAACATTAAAAAGAAAACTGATGTCTGAACCAGCCAGGAGAAGCAGAGAGACATCCCTCACTCTAAAAAATAATGATGTCCACAATTAAAGGGAATACCAATGTCTGAATCAGTCAGGATCACCAAATAGATGTTCCTTGCTAAAGCAAAATGAAGGCTGTCCACATCTAAATGGGATAGTGATGTTTGAATCAGGTCACTGAGGGGCACCAGAGAGATGGCCTTTCATATAAAAAATGAAGGATGTCTAAATCTAAATGTAAATCTAATGCCTGAATCAGTTAAGAGCACCAGAGAGCAGCTGCTTGCTACAAACAAATATTATGTCTGAAATAAAAAACACTTATGCCTGAATCAAGCAGAAATGCCAGTTAGATGTTCTTTTACCTGCTGAGTGACAGCTGATAGCAAGTACAACCTAATTTCTGAGAAAAGACGGGAAGCTAAGAAGAAAGTTCCCTAAGCATGAAAAAATCCTACCATACATAAGACAGTTACCTGAAGATTGTTCCCTAACAAAATCAATAGACATAGATCATCTTCTGATGTTTCCTTGCTGCAGGCCGTGAATTGAACACATATAATAATCATTGCACCATTTAATGTAAGTATTTGCTTATCTATTTTCCTCATTCATTTTCTGTTTCTGAAAGTGTAATGTACTATTCGGTATTATTTTAAATTATGAGTGCAGGAATGAGCTGGAACTGGGTAATAAATCCAAAGGGATATCAGGGGCCGCAAATATATCTTGCCCAGACCCTAAAAATCCATAAAATGGCACAGTATTGGATTAGAGATGTCAATAGTTGGGCAGAAACTAAAAGCATTGTGCTGAAGAAGGAAAAACAGAGGGACTGTAGGAAATACTCAATTGTATACAAACAGGAAGAAATACTGATGTCTTTTTAACATCCAGAATAAATTATTGATATGCAAATATTTGAAGAGGGGCAATTATTCTGTATTGCGGGGTCCCTTAGGGTGGAGCGGGCAGATATAGGATAAACACATCGAAATTAATATTGTAGCTGATTGCAGCCAGGACCTATGAAAAGTTTATTGTTTAAATTCGCTACGCAGAAAAGAAATCTGTAAAGACCAGCTTGGCAACCCCATGAGGAATTGTGTGAAAATATATATGACGTGAAAAAGACTTGGATGTAAAGTGGGCCATGTTTCCACTAAACGGGGCAAAATGTACTGAACTTGAGATTGTTGTAATGTTGCAATTGTCACACAAAATAAACATAATAAAACAGATTTAAAATAAAGGAATGTGAGGCATTTACTTTAACTAGTGTTCTGAGAATTAAAAAAGGTAAACAATTGTCCTTTTAAAGAAGATTATATGGATGTTTGCTGAGATTTATTTCATATACACACACCTTATTTCCAGCCACGACCCATGCAGATAAGAGTGGTGGGGAGGTGGGGCCGGGTGGGGACTTTGACGCACGATGACGAGAGAAAACTAATTATTTATTTAATTTTCCCTCATCATCGTCCATCGAAATCCCGGCCCCACAGCTCTTACCTGCATGGGCCACAGCTGCTTATTGCACTGGTTCCTTTCATTTGGTTCATTTTGTGTGTGTGTGTGTGTGTGCAACATTGCTTTCTACACTAAAACTGCCATTTCTAAATGCATACCATAACCATGGTAAAGAAAGTGCACTCTATAGGGCACTGCGGGACACGTCTTAATTCTTTGCCTTCATTTTCTTTGGCTTTATATATACATATTGGAAGAAATTGGGGTTTTAATTGAGGGTGAATCTCTTTTTCAAGCTACAACCACAAACCTTGTAAGGGTGAACCATAAAACTCACTACATTAACATGTGCTTAACCCTCTGGTAGCTTGAGACAAAAGCTGTCAGACTTAACTTCGAGGCACTGTGTTAAGTATTTATGTAGCACAGAAACAGCAATAAAGTGAAAACACAACAAAAGATAAACCACACACCAATTTAGACACATTGAGGAAAATGTAATACATAATCTCTCATCAAAAACAAATGAAATTCAATCAGTAGAAACAGAGTTATACATTTTGGGATCTGCAGGTATACATCGGCTCCTAGCTGTTGGAAAAGAGTGAAGAGCTGCCTCAACCTCCATCTCCGCTCAACTGTTGCATGGGCAAAGTCAGGTCTTGTGAAGAAAGTGATCCCATCAAATGTTCTTTTATTCGTAGGTCTAGCCAAATCATACAGTGCCTGGCAAACGAGAAAGTTTCCAAAAAACACAAGCATGGTACGGGAATGCTGAGGTGTAACAGAGGCACGTTTGGAGGAAATTAACAGGAAACTGTGCGCCCGCTGATTTTCTTTGTCCCAGTCCCAAGTGTGTAATTCTGGGAAGGCCCCCTTAAGGAGCGTGATCATGTAGCCCCTAGGATCATTCCCTTTCGCACTTTACAGAATGCCAAGAAAGCAGAGATTATTGTGACGCTGCCTATTTTCTTGCTCCTCCATCTTCCATATGAGGTCCTTAACTATGCTCACATGTTCACCTCCTTGAGTTATCAGTGCGGCTACGTCTTTCTCTAGGATTTCTGTCCGTACTTCAACGGAAGACATCCGATCTGCAAACTCTGCGCAGGTTCTGCTGACCTTCCTCACGGTCCCTTGTAGTTTTTTGGTGGCTAGACGTGATCTGCTGCTGTCAGATTTGGCTTCCTCCTGGAAACTCTTGATGGTCTGTAAAACTGTTATCAGTGTGGGCTCAGACTTTCCCCTGTCATCCCCTTCTCTGTTGCAGCCATTATTGCCATTAATTGTAGCATTGCCACCTGAAGTGACCGTAGTATCTGACAGGACTGTAAGTTGTGTTGCAGAGTAGTCCCATCTCAGATCAGCTGCGCTTACCCCATCAGGGGTATTGCATCTTCTTTGTCGTTCTGTCTTCTTTTTCCTTTGTACCTTTCTCTGCCCATGTCTTTTCTTGTAGAGTTCTCTATATGAGCTGCTGTCTCCATTAGGCCCAGCTTCTTCACTTGAGGCAGATATACTTATATCCGATATTTCAGATTCGTCAGTTAACAAGTAGAACTTTTCTGGAAAGTTGTTGGGCGTCTTAGGTGAGATACAGGGGGATTTGTCACTTGTGCTTCGCGCTGTTTTTATTGATCCCTTATGTGGGCTGCTGCTGTTTATTTCTTTTTTATCCAAGGAGTCATCCTCATCAGTGCATTTTGATAGCTTGCCAGGGGGCCCCCAATCCAGATCCGGAGTTGAGCGGGCATCTGACGTGGTTTCCAGGCAGGTTAGGGGGGTGGAGTATGATTCAGGGGAGACCATAACCTCCTGTATTGTAGATGAGGGAGTATTTAAATACATTTTTCGTACAGATGTATCTACCTCCGCCTCAGGTTGATTAGTTGTTTCCACACATTCTGCCCCTTTTGCCCCATCTGTCGTGGTGTGAACCTTGAGTCCTGACCCTGCTGCTAACCTAAAGCTGCTCGTGATTAACGGCTGACAATGTCCAGGATCTTTATGAGTTTTTGTTAACGTTCTCGTAGTGGCTTTTTATTTTCCTTCTTGATTTGTAACCTCCACTCCTTCATAATTTTCGCCCTTCTCCCCCTTCTCTCTTTTTTCAAACACCTTAACTTTGCTCCCACGATTGTCTTGTCGTTTTTGCCGATTATCGGCTATCCCGTAGCCGGGTTGCAGTGCTGATTACATTTCGGAGCCGGTTTGCCTATTTTTACTTTTGCCTGCTTTCGCCCCACCTGCCCGCCATCCTTACTTGTGCTTGTGCTTTTGGGTCCTCCTGCTGCTACAAAGTATTCCGGTGATGTAGCAGGCCGCCAAGAGCTCCACCTATTGCTCAAGCAGCTGCAGTCTAACGACTATCTTGCGTTGCAGCTGCAGCGTTGATGCCGAGTCGTGCCGCAGGATGAGGAGCATCGGAGATGACTGATTCAAGCAGTGGCGTAACGAAACTTCAGGGGGCCCCCCTGCAAACTACATGGAGGGGGCCCCCTCCCATCCTCCGTGCCAGTCTAGAGCTCTCAGGCCAGCGACCAGCCATACTGCAGGGGATGTGGGGCTATTGTTACGCCACTGTCACCAATCCGGGGGGTGGTGATGGACGGAGCATCTGAACCAATCAAACACTCACACCCAGCCAAAAGATCTGGGTTTGATCCATCACCGTTCTTTAGCCCACTCTGCCACCCCAGTTCAGACATGGCTATATGCAAATCAGTCTGCCCTGTGCCTCGTGGGAACAGTCCAGACTGAACTGCCAAGCCATGCCTTCCCTGGACCGGAAACAAGCTTCCGAGGACCGGTTTCTGGCATTCCAGTCATCTTCAGCCCGGCTTGCTTGAATCCAGTGGCAAAGTGAGCAAGGGACTCACGTCTGAGCATACCCCGCCACACCTATGGCAGCCAAAGCGGTACAAAAGGGGGTGGTGATGGACGGAGCATCTGAACCAATCAAACACTCACACCCAGTCAAAAGATCTGGGTTTGATCCATCACCGTTCTTTAGCCCACTATGCCACCCCAGTTCAGACATGGCTATATGCAAATCAGTCTGACCCTGTGCCTCATGGGAACAGTCCAGCCCGAACTGCCAAGCCATGCCTTCCCTGGACCGGAAACAAGCTTCCGAGGACCGGTTTCTGGCATTCCAGCCGCCTTCAGCCCGGCTTGCTTGAATCCAGTGGCAAAGTGAGCAAGGGACTCACGTCTGAGCATACCCTGCCACACTTATGGCGGCCAAAGCGGTACAAAAGGGGGTGGTGATGGACGGAGCATCTGAACCAATCAAACACTCACACCCAGTCAAAAGATCTGGGTTTGATCCATCACCGTTCTTTAGCCCAATCTGCCACCCCAGTTCAGACATGGCTATATGCAAATCAGTCTGACCCTGTGCCTCATGGGAACAGTCCAGCCCGAACTGCCAAGCCATGCTTTCCCTGGACCGGAAACAAGCTTCCGAGGACCGGTTTCTGGCATTCCAGCCATCTTCAGCCCGGCTTGCTCGAATCCAGTGGCAAAGTGAGCAAGGGACTCACGTCTGAGCATACCCTGCCACACTTATGGCGGCCAAAGCGGTACAAAAGGGGGTGGTGATGGACGGAGCATCTGAACCAATCAAACACTCACACCCAGTCAAAAGATCTGGGTTTGATCCATCACCGTTCCTTAGCCCACTCTGCCACCCCAGTTCAGATATGGCTATATGCAAATCAGTCTGACCCTGTGCCTTATGGGAACAGTCCAGCCCGAACTGCCAAGCCATGCCTTCCCTGGACATGAAACAAGCTTCCGAGGACCGGTTTCTGGCATTCCAGCCGTCTTCAGCCCGGCTTGCTTGAATCCAGTGGCAAAGTGAGCAAGGGACTCACGTCTGAGCATACCCTGCCACACTTATGGCGGCCAAAGCTGTACAAAAGGGGGTGGTGATGGACGGAGCATCTGAACCAATCAAACAATCACACTCAGTCAAAAGATCTGGGTTTGACCCATCACCGTTCTTTAGCCCACTCTGCCACCCCAGTTCAGACATGGCTATATGCAAATCAGTCTGACCCTGTGCCTCATGGGAACAGTCCAGCCCGAACTGCCAAGCCATGCCTTCCCTGGACCGGAAACAAGCTTCCTGGGCCGGTTTCTGGCATTCCAGCCGTCTTCAGCCCGGCTTGCTTGAATCCAGTGACAAAGTGAGCAAGGGACTCACGTCTGAGCATACCCTGCCACACTTATGGCGGCCAAAGCGGTACATTGTCACCAATCCAGCTGTTATAAGTAACACTGGATAGTGGAGTAAAAGGTTGGGCTAAGTCTGCCAGCAGGCTATCATATGTGGTGGTCCATTCATTACAGGGTCCCTGCCATCAGTACGCCGGGGAAGTATGCCCAATTTTAGGTGGGTTTCCTGATGCAGACTCCTGTCATGATATACAACATCGGGCCCACTCATCGTTCAGTTTTGACAAAAGTGCATCCACTGCTCCTTCTGGTTTCTGTTTTAAAACATTAGACAAAGCGACAAGCAGTATTTCAAAAGCAGATGTGACTACAAAGAGCACATTTTGATAATACATTTTTCTTAGTAGACAATAGCAATCTTAAGAGGCATTGCATAGCTTCATACACCCTGTGACCCCAATTCCATCACAGTCTTTCTCTCTCTCTCTCTCTCTATCTCTCTCAGTCAGTCAATCTCTCTCTTTCAGTCAGTCAGTCTCTCTCTCTCAGTCAGTCTATCTCTCTCCGTCATTCAGTCTCTCTCAGTCAGTAAGTCTGTCAGTCAGTCAGTCTGTCAGTCTCTCTTTCTCTCTGTCAGTCTGTCAGTCATTACGGTCCCTCTCTCTTTGTCAGTCTCTCTATCTCTCTCTTTCTGTCAGTCTGTCAGTCAGTCAGTCAGTCTCTCTGAGTCAGTCAGCCTCTCTCTCTCTCTCTGTCAGTTTCTCAGCCAGTCAGTCTCTCCGTAAGTCAGTATTCAATCCCTGAGTCAGTCAGTCTCTACTCTCTCTCCACTCTATCTCTATCTCTCTCTCTCCATTCTCTCTCTCAACTCTGTCCACTCTATCTCCACTGTCTCTCTCTACACTGTCTCTCTCCACTCTCTCTCCACTGTCTCTCCACTGTCTCTCCCTCCACTGTCTCTCTCTCCACTGTCTCTCTCTCCAATGTCTCTCCACTCTCTCACTCTCTCCACTCTCTCTCCACTGTCTCTCTCTCTCCACTGTCCCTCTGTCCACTGTCTCTCCACTGTCTCTCACTCTCTCTACTCTCTCTCCACTCTCTCTCCACTCTCTCTCCCTTCTCTCTCTCTACTCTCTCGCCACTCTCTCTACTCTCTCTCCACTCTCTCTACTCTCTCTCTCTACTCTCTCTACTCTCTCTCCACTCTCTCTCCACTCTCTCTCTCTCTCCACTCTCTCTCTCCACTCTCTCTCTCCACTCTCTCTACTCTCTCTCTCCACTCTCTCTCTCTCTCTCCACTCTCTCCCCTCTCTCCACTCTCTCCACTCTCTCTACTCTCTCCACTCTCTCCCTCTCTCTCTCTCCACTCTCTCTCTCTCCACTCTCTCTCTCTCCACTCTCTCTCTCCACTCTCTCGCATCTCCACTGTCTCTCTCTCTACTGTCTCTCCACTCTCTCACTCTCTCCACTCGCTCTCCACTCTCTCTCCACTGTCTCTCTCTCCACTGTCTCTCTCGCCACTGTCTCTCTCTCCACTGTCTCTCCACTGTCTCTCACTCTCTCTCCTCTCTCTCCACTCTCTCTCTCACTCCACTCTCTCTGTCACTCCACTCTCTCTCTCACTCCACTCCCTCTCACAAAGTAGTGTGCGTTGCCATGGGTGTCCGCAGAAATGTTTCTAGGGGGGGGGGGCACATTTTTTACTTCATCACCATCCCCCTTGCACTCTTCTCCTCTCTGCCGTGCACCCTTCTCGCCCTCCCCCTTGCACCCTTCTCGCCCTCCCCCTTGCACCATACTCCATCTCCCCCTTGCACCCTTCTCCCCCTCTGCCTTGCACCCTTTTCTACCTTGCACCATTCTCCCCTCTGCCTTGCACCCTTCTCCCCTCTGCCTTGCAACCTTCTTCCCTCTGCCTTGCACCCTTTTCCCTCTGCCTTTCACCCTTCTCCCCTCTGCCCTGCACCCTTCTCCCCTCTGCTTTGCACCCTTCTCCCCTCTGCCTTGCACCCTTCTCCCCCTCCGCCTTGCACCCTTCTCCCCTCTGCCTTGCACCCTTCTCCCCCTCAGCCTTGCACCCTTCTCTACCTTGTACCCTTCTCCCCTCTGCCTTGCACCCTTCTCCCCTCTGCCTTGCACCCTTCTCCACTCCGCCTTGCACCCTTCTCTACTCCGCCTTGCACCCTTCTCCACTCCGCCTTGCACCCTTCTCTCTGCCTTGCACCCTTCTCCCCTCCCCCTTGCACTCTTCTCCCCTCTGCCTTGCACCCTTCTCCCATCTGCCTTGCACCCTTCTCCCCTACGCCTTGCACCCTTCTCCTCTCTACCTTGCCCCCTTCTCCCCTCTGCCTTGCAACCTTCTCTCATCCGCCTTGTACAAATCTCCTCTCCGCCTTGCACCCATCTACTCTCCGCCTTGCACCCTTCTCCTCTCTGCCTTGCACCCTCTCCTCTCTGCCTTGCACCCTTCTCCTCTCTACCTTGCACCCTTCTCACCTCTGCCTTGCACCCTTCTCCTCTCTGCCTTGTACCCTTCTCGGACCACCCTTGCCCCCTCCCCCTGCGGACGCCCACATGGTGCTTCTAACAAGAGTGCTTACCTGAGGGCACCATTTTGCTGCCTCATCCCTTCTCATATGAGCTTTGCCCTGGAGAATGCTCTCTCTGGGGAACCCCCACTCCCACCCTTGTCAGGGTCCTGAGCAGTGTTCTGTGCTGCCTCCTGCTCTCTCCCCCCGTCCTTGTCAGGGTCCCGAGCAGTGCTCTGTGCTGCCTCCTGCTCTCTCTCTTGGGCCCCCACCTCCCCCCTCCTTGTCAGGGTCCCGAGCAGTGCTCTGTGCTGCCTCCTGCTCTCTCTCTGGGGCCCCCACCTCCCCCCTCCTTGTCAGGGGCCCGAGCAGTGCTCTGTGCTGCCTCCTGCTCTCTCTCTGGGGTTCCCACCCCCTCCTTGTCAGGGTCCTGAGCAGTGCTCTGTGCTGCCTCCTGCTCTCTCGGGCACCCACCCCATCCACTTTCCAGCTCGTGGCTCTGACTGAAGAGAAACAATGTATGTTGATACTTTGTTTCTCTTCAGTCAGGGGGAGGGGGCAAGGGGCTCAGAGCAGGCTGCAGACAGCCTGCACCTGCTTTAGAGGGAGAGAGGCTGGCTTTAAAGCCTCTCTCACAGCTCTCACTGAAGAGCTGAGGCCAGGGGGGCCCCCTTCATTTACTGAAGAGCGTGTGCCCCCCGCACCGCAGGGGCTGCGGGGGCGTTTGTTGCGCCCCTGGTTACGCCCCTGGATTCACGGTGGATCTCTTGAGGTAAGGACGTGGCGTGTAGACAACTTGCGCTAGTCCTGCTCGTCACGTTGGAAGCCTAACAGATAAGGTAGACCTGTGCTGCAAATGTCGGGATGGCTGCATTCAGCTTCTTTTCCGCCAAATTTGTGTGAAACGGAATTCCGTTATTCAGGGTCTAAACGGAGTTAGAATGCATTTTCTCGGTTTCTGACCAGTGGAGCAATGCGTCAGAGTTATCGCTCAGACGCCATCTTGCCTTCCACCAGCCCAGCTCTATTCCAATGCACATTTTTGCCAAAGAATCCCTTGGTCTTGGTTTGCTGCCCCCTAAATATTATTGTTGAATTTTTTAATTTAGGATTTTTAATGGAACAGTTTTTGTTTTTTCTTTTCTGTTTGTGGCCAACATTTATTTATCTACAGTCTTGTGACATTTACACATAGATTTTTTGATCAAATTGGTTTAGATATTTATTTGTTAAATGTGCGTTATTGCATGTGTGACACATATATTTGTCTGAGGAATACCCTGTTGTTTGTGCCACAGTACCATTGGTGAGTCAGGGGTTCATACCAGAGTGTTTGGGACATGTGCGTACAGTTACTGTATACATCGAGACAGTGTTCAATTTCTCCTACAGCTTAACATCCTAATTGCCTACACGATCAGTTTGATTGAAGAAAAGGTCAATGAAACTGATTTTGTCCCCTTTAGCGTAGCACTTCTCAATGTTGTCTTTACTCACAAACTACAACTGAAATCCTGCTTTATCAGTCCTTATTCCGCACGTGTTTTCCCACTTGTGACCTATGCTGTTCAGAGTTGACCCATTACTTTTTTTCTCCGTCGTTTACTCGGGGAATGCAATGTGTATAACCTGCTCTGTTTGTGATATAATATTTACTTATGCCACTCCTGATTTCCAGTGCACTGACCACAAGTTTCATATGTGGCTTATAGGGACATGGGGGCATATTATCAAGGACAGGCGATACATTATCGCCGCTTTTCTCGGCAGGAAACTGCTCATAAAGCGGCGATAATGGCCTTGATAATATGCTCTATGAATTCCAATCGAAGCCCATGTTAGATGTGATAATATGCCCCCTGGTTCAGATAAAACATGAGGCTTTTAGCTGTGTTTGACCGTCTTATAAGTTTTAATTTCTCCATCATGGCACCATTTTCATCCTTCCTTCCAGATTATTATGTGAGTTTTAAATCATGCACCTTCTGGCCTAATATATCATTTGAAATTAGAGGAACATTCAGAAAAAAGTACAATTACTTGCACTTATTTTCCACTGTAAATCATGCGTGGAAAGGACAACATCTTTGATATAGTTTGTAGTGAGTTTGATACACATATTAAGTGCTCATCTTCTGCTCATTATAATGCTAATGCCCATTTTATGTCCTTTTATTTCTCTTCAGATTTGGTCGTCGGGCAATACTGCTGTGGTCCTGCTTGCAGATTGCTGCCATGGGCACTGGAGCTGCTCTCTCACCCAACTTCTTGGCTTATTGCATATTCCGCTTCTTGACTGGCATGGGGATTTCAGGCTTCATTCTGAACGACCTCAGCCTGGGTGAGTGTCCTTTTAATTGCAGAGTGAAAGATTTCACAGAAAAATAATAATGATTAACAGATATGTCTATTAAGCACCATGGCTTAAGTTAATCTTACAATGGAGAATGAACAACTAGAAGCAGATAGAGCTATGGGCCTCTGTACAAAGCCTTTTGTGATCGCAAACCTGGAAATTTGCAAAAACTATAGCTTTTTACTTTTAAAAATGAAACAGCAAAACGTTTTTTCCACACAGTCCCTTTAAGGAAAAAAAAAAGCTACATATTTTAAAAAATGTCTTTAATATGAACGCAAAGACAAGGGGGTGATGGACGAGGGGCTGAAACTTTTCAGACACTCACCCCCAGTCACAGATCTGGGTTGAATCTATCATCATTCTTTAGCTCATTTCACCATCCCAGTTTAGACCTAGCTATATGCAAATCAGTCTTGAACCTGTGCCTCATGAAAACAGTCCAGCCCGAACTGCCAAACCAGGTCTTCCCTGGGCAGGAAACAAGCATCCTGGGACCGGTTTCGGGGTAACACCCCTCATCAGTCAGGCTAGCTTGAATCCAGTGGTAAAGTGTATACTTGAATTTATTGTACAGTTAATTAAAACTCACAATATAAAAAGACAAAACATTAAACATTGAAGTTAAAATTGTGTACAGCCTTATCTTTGTACAATTACATTTAAAAGTGATTCGCGCTTAAGATAAAAATCGTATTGGTCATAATTTCTTTGTCTGTGCAGTCCATTTCGAGGATAATAAAGTGCTAGTGCTTCAGAGTGCTGGTCTTGGTTTTATCTCACCTGATTCTAGGTGAGCTGCCTCTGTGAGTAACAAAAGTGTCTTAGCTGCGTGATATACTTCCTGCACCTTTTGATAAGTTTTTGCGTCTGCTAGCCACTATGTCAAAGTACTTTGTTAATTGGCAGTTTAGTTGAGTTTCCTCTGGATTAAAACACAGCTTCACAGCTCGCTTGCAGCTTCCTATGCCCTTTTCATTGCATAATACTCATAGTAAGGCAGCCTTATGTCCACCAGGTTTGGGCAAATACAGATTATGGGGCCTATTATGATTGCGGAATTTCCGCATCCTCCGGGCCAGCGAAGCCACCGCCGGCCCGGAGGATGCGGAAAAACCGCAGCGGACCCACCAAAGGCCCACCGCCACATTAGGATGGCTGGTGGGTCCTGGTTTCCGTCCGCCGCTTTTCCGCCGCGGTTGGCTTACAACCGCGGCGGAAAAGCTCTAATATGGTGGCGGTGTCTCTCAGACACCGTCCGCCATATTAGGATTGCTGCCAAGATATGCTTTTCCGCGGCGGGTTTACCTCCGTTGAAAAGCATACGGATCTTCACTGCAGGGGCCCGTTGCGGGCCCCCTAGGTGAAGGGGGGTGGGGGGTGCACATGGGGGGTACCTATGGTACCCCCCTGTATTTGTATGCAGAAAGCGTCAGGCACCGCGCGGTGCCTGCCACTTTCTACATACAAATGCAAGCGTGCATTTTTAACATTGCTGTGGGTGCAGCTTGAAGCTGCACCCGCCGCAATGTTAAAAATAGAGGATGTGACCGCCAGGGTGGCGGTCACATCCTAATAGCACAGGAGGGAACGCCGCAGCCCATGCGGACGTTCCCTCATCCTCGGTGATCGCGGACGGACTCAAGTCCGTCCGCGATCATAATCGGCCCCTATGTGTGTTAAGTCCTCTTTACCTATCCCACAGAGGCGGCAGGACTGTTCTCCATCTCTCATTTTCTAGGGTGCCATGTGAGGAAGGATTGGTAGAACACTGAAGTGCAAATTTAAGAGGTTTGCATTTTGTCTTCCGTGTAAGTCCCATGTTCAGATATGTTTGTGGTTTAAGCGTTTTATAATCGTTCAATATTGTCCAACCATTAGCCCTCTTGGCCAGAATTTCCTTATCTTCTTTTATTGATAACATTTTAGTTACTTTTGTTACTATCTTTTTAAAGCTCTTATTATCTGGTCAGACGTTTGTTAGTTCAAGATACTCCAGTGATTCTGATAGGTACTTCTTAGTAGGTGATTTTTCTCGGCTTGACAGCTCTGCCCAAAGGTGGGCATTTAGAGATCCTTGTTCTGCGCCTCTGATTTTCTGCCAACTGTTTATGTAAGCACCTCTTCTCTCCACTGTTTGTCTCTGAAGGCCGAATTCAAGGCATATTTGGGCGGGCGACACGTAGTTAGGCAGCTGGAAAATTGCTCTGTATGTTCTAGTGATTATTTCATCTAGAGCTAACGAATCCAGTGGTAAAGTGAGTAAGGGACCCAAATCTGGGCATACCCTGCCAACTTAGGGCGAACAAAACAAGCACAAGGAGATGACGCGCAAAATCTAATCTTTCACGCCGTGAGGGGAACAGCTGTCTACACGCTCCTTACCGATCTTCTCCATTGCCATAACAGGAACGGCACGTTGACTTGCCTCAATGCCACTCTGTCATCGGTCTCAGCCGTGAGGGGAACGGCCAGGAGACAATTACATCTCCCATCAGGCATTGCTTGGCGCCTGCGGAGGGCATCATTACAGGGCGCCAGAAGCCCATGAACCCAGCGCAGCCCTCCTGCAGTGCTGGATGCGCAAAATCTAATCTTTCATGGCGTGAGGGGAACGGCTGTCTACACCCTCCTTACCTGGTCTTCTCCATTGCCGTGAGGGGAACAGCACGTTGACTTGCCTCCACGCCACTCTGTCATCGGTCTCAGCTGTGAGGGGAACGGCCAGGAGACAACTACATCTCCCATTGGGCATTGCTTGCGCCTGCGGAAGGCATCAGTACAGGGCGCAAGAAGCCCATAAACCCAGTGCGACCCTCCCGCAGAGCATGACGTGTGCGGGCGTGCTCGGGCACAGCCCGGGCCAAGAGTGGGCCCATCCGTGCCCGTCAGAGCCTGAAATAGGCTGGACTGGGCCACCCCTCCAACGTTCATCCATGGGTAAGTGCAAACATTTGGGCAATCAGGAACAGGAGGGTTTAAAAGCTAAAATCCCCAGAAAGACCCCATCTAGAACATCATACTTGACCTCGGCTGTGGGAGCCCTGAATAAAGAGATAGCTAATGCAGAAAAGGAGCTGGGTCTGCGCACAAGTCAAACTTCCGGAGAAGGGACTGTGGCAATTGATCATCCGTCACATATTCCCGTACCCCTAGAACCGGTGATACTGATTACTACCCTAAAAACAAGGAGTGAAGCCCAGAATCATGAGACTGTAGTGATAGAGGCTGCTACTCCTGAAGCACCGACTCTGTATAAGGAAAGAACTACAAGGGGTAAAAAAGGGGAGTCTGCGGAGGGAAAAGGTACCAGTAGAAAAGTCAGCAAGCGGCATAAAGGGGCAAAAAGAAAATACCCCAAGTAGTCATCTAAGGTGGATGAAAATATGAATTTGACATTACGGAATTTGATAGAGGCTTTTTTTTGTGCGCGGTTTGAATCCATTTTAACTGGTATTGCCAACGATGTTATTGATACTCTTAATGCTTGTGTTGCGGACCTTAAGAAAAAATGTGAAAGGCTGGACTCTTTTTTTTGGGACATAAAGTATACCCCGCAAGCTATTTCAAATGCAGGATTGTTATCTATTCCACCTAATGCACTTGTAGAGAGTAGGTTTAATTCCCAAGGGAAAGATTTAGGTTTCCAACCATCTCAACCTTCAGGGGGAGGGTTAAAATCTAACTCCTTTGGTAGAACGGTCGCAAATCTACGTTCTGGTGTAGTAGGGGGGAAACCCTTTGAAGGTGACTCGAGTTTAGCCAAAACGCAATTTAATGGCCCGCCCCTGACAAGTAAGGAGAGCTGTGCCCCGCAGGTGAAAAATATAACCCATAATGGGGATAGAATTAATCTCCCTCCCGAAGCCACCCCTTTGGTTGCGGTTCTTGTTAGGGTTCCCCCGCTTAGTGTCCCCGGCAGCGAATCAACGGCGGCCTTGTTACGTAAGACAAAACATTGTTGTGACCATTATTGTATTGGCCAACCTGATATTTCTGCCCACATTTTAATGGCTAGACGGGTGGCCTGGATGGGTAATGGCCCCAAACAGGTACCTGGCGAATGCATCATAGTAAATTTTAACAAACAGGATGCAGTCGACAGGCTGTTTTGGGATGCCTCCAGGGTACATGGGGACGACATCAGGGCGCTGCCATTTGGTTTTTTCTATCCCCCAGTAAGTTCCACAAACATGGGATATGGAGGATAGCTTCTGGCTGGATGGGTTTAGATCCTATTTCCAACCTGCCCGACCTGCCATATCAGGTAGAGTTATAGGTGGTTTAGTGCTTCTCCTTTCCCTTAAATTAAAGGGTTCTTTAAAAAGGTTGGGGGTAGATTATTCAAATTGCCTGATAGTAGAAGTAACTTCCTCTAGTCATCCCACTTATACATTTCTAGAACTCTGGGGAATCTGATTTTAGGAACCAACATTTGTGTTTTTTGTATTACTTTTTAGAAGATTACAGGTCAAAGCAATCCACTTCTTATTATATATTACTCAAGGGCGATTTTAATATACATTTGTGTGGTTGAATTGTTTTATTGATGATTATTTAGGGCACAGTCACTCGGTGATTCCACATTTTGAGCACTCACCTCGGGGGAGGCTCTAGAGGCACTTTTATCTGAAGAGGATCTTTTTGAACCTGGTTTTTTCATTCAATCGATCGGTGTTTCACGTTTAAATTCAAGACTAGAGATACTATCATCGATTACATATTTTTTTCTCCCCTGCTGCTAGATAAAGTAGTATTTTATAATGCTAGGCTGTCCCCTTATAGTGATCACAACCCTGTTATAGTAGTTTTGGACAATGGCTGTGGCATTTTGGGCTCAGGGGGGAAAACCGGGGACTTAATTGTATGGTAACACGCAATCAGGGGAGGAGACTTAAGTGGTCTAAAGTGATGCCCGATTCCTTCTTTAAGGATCTTTGTCTGAAGGCTGAAGGTAATCTTGCAATATGCGCTGATTCTGCAAACCCCAAGGATGTGGTACTTATAGCTTTTGATGGTATATGTAGACAGATTGCAGCAGATCTGACCATCAATACCAAATGCAGAGGCACTTGTGGAGAAAGGTGGTTTGATGATAAGTGCTCACGACCCCACCGTTCCCTAGTTTCAGCGTTGAAAAGGTCACCTGTGATAGGGCACAGATAGCGAGCTTACGGAAGCAGTACAAGACAGCAGTTCATATGCGGAAATCAGAGATTAAGTCTGAGGCCTGGAATGCTCTTTTATCTGTAGCGATATTAAAGGACAGTTCTAGATTCTGGACCATTGTTAATACTCCTTTTTTTCCTGCCTAGAGAATGATACCCAGGATTGTAATATTACAGAGGCTCAGTGGTTGTCCCATTTTGCAATGTATGGCTTCATTGTGACATTGCCTTCTACCTCCAGTTTATTACCTCAGCAGGAATTAGCCCCATTTGTTTTTAACGACGAGGATATTGGGAGAGCAATAAGGGAGATCTCTACTAATTAAGCGCCTGGACCTGATGGTGTCCCCGCAGATCTATACAAATGCGACCCTAAATTCTGGTCAAAAATATTAGCAAATGTTTTTAATGCATCTGGATTGCAAGGGTTCCCGGCATCTTGGAGCCATTCAATTATCATTCCAGTTTTTTAAAAAGGCTAGAGCGGGGATCCGCGGTGCCATAGGCCTATATCACTGATTGATTCTGTGGTACAAATATTAGGGAAGGTGGTTTTAGCTAAAGTTACAGACTGTGGCTACTGACAATAAGATTGTATCCAACTTACAGTACGGTTTTAGGCAAGGTAGAAGTACCACGGACAAGTGTCTTAATCTATATTTACTAATAAGTAAATATACTATGGCCAAAGAAGGTTCCCTGCAGATGGCTTTTATGGATCTATCCTCAGCGTTCGATCTGGTTAACAGGTCTAAGCTGTGGAGTATGGGGATTCAGCCATGTTTAGTTTATTTTTTGGCTGACCTCCATCGGGACCTTTTGGCATCAGTTAGGATTTCCCAGGAAGGCAAATGTACCAGGTCTTTTAAATAAGAACGGGGCGTCTGTCAAGGGTGTATATTGGTGCCTTTGCTTTTTACACTTTATATTAACGCCCTGGACAAAACCCTAGCGGAGGCGAGCCCGGACATCCCGCATGTAGGAGATTGCCAGATACCTGTTCTCCTATACGCGGATGATGCTGTCCTTTTAGCTCGTACTGCGGTCGGTCTCCAGAAATTACTGGATGCCTTTGGAGCCTACATGCAGTCTCTGAACCTGATTGTGAACACTGGGAAGTCTCATATTATGACAACTGTCAAAAGAAATAGAATAGCGAAATCGTTTTACTGTAATGGGGTGGAAGTGACCAGGACGACCTCTTTCACATACCTAGGGGTTCTATTTGATGATAGAGGCTCATGGGTCCCCCAAGATAATTATGAAAAAAAATGCAGTCACTAGATTTATGACAGCCTTATTAGGGTTTGCCCAGCGTTTGGGGGCTAGGCCTGTAGAGGCCATTCTTAAGATATATAGATCAAATTGCCTGGCTATTGCGGCTTACGGCTCTTCAATATGGGGATTTAAAGAGCAGCCGGGGGTGCAGATAGCTGAAAATAGATTTTTACGCAGCCTTCTGTCTGTACCTCAATCAACATCTACCTTTGCCATACATCAGGAAGTGGGGCAGGGTTATCTTTCAGATATCTTGATTTCAGCCCCGCTATTGTGTTGGCTTAAAACCTGGCTTAATCCAGAATTGACCTTGAACCATCAGATCCTTCGGGATTGTGTCAAACTGGATAAAGCTAGTAAGATCAAGTGGCTTGCGTACGTCAAGCGTATGCTTTTTAAAATTGTTCACCCTAAGTTGACAGGGTATGCCCAGACGTGGGTCCCTGGCTCACTTTGCCACTGGATTTAAGCTAGCCTGGCTGATGACGGCTGATTAGCCAGAAAACGGTCCAAGGATGCTTGTTTCCGGTCCAGGGAAGACATGGCTTGGCAGTTTGGGCTGGACTGTTCCTATGACCACAACCCTGTTATAAGACTGTAGTTTTCACTTAATGAAGTAAATTTGCAAAATTACCCCTCTTTGTGCAATGTAAATGTCTAGAGAGAGCTGTAATGTTCCTGAAGTGCCTATGTATGACCCAGGGTGGGTAGGAGGTTTCATCTTGCTTCCTCACTGTTACCTGGACACTGGAGAGACACCAAAAGACAAGACATGCAACCTCCGCCATCCTACTTTAAAACACATATTATGTGATCTGTATGCACATATTAGCCCATAGTTCGCCCCATCATTTTCACAGCTTAATTGTTACTTCATTTTAACCCATCAATCTTCAGCAAGTGTCTACGGCACTCATCTCTCAGCTGGTCCTTGGCCATGCTCTTACCTCTCTCTCATCAACCTGTTTGCTGCTGAAGGTAGAAGGGATGGGAAGGTGGGCAAACAACAGAACGTGAACTGATTGTGACATAAATTGACAACTATGGGTACTTGTGGTTTCCTATTTGAATACATTGAATTTAATGTAGTAATGTTAGGAATTTCTTCTTTGGTTTGTGGGCTTTGAGGTTCATAATATGAAATGTTGGGGTCAACAGCATGCTCCAAGGGCTTGGGGGATTTAATGATGCTGCTGATGGAATAGGTGAGGACTACATGTAAGTCATTGCTCTGCAATATTTATCAGAAATATTATTTCTGCATAATTACTAAGCAGTTATCTGTAAATAATTTAAAGATATGGAAACAAATACAGAAATAAATACAAGCAAAAAAGCATTGTTTGGTGAAAGGTCATGAAGAAATGTAGCAGGACAGCACTCTTTTGCAGAAGAGCTTTGCCTCTTTAAAATAGGTCTGCGGATTTTAACACATACATATGCACACTCCCCTTTTTGCTATAGCAAGAGTCCTCTTGAGATACCCTTGTAGCCTTCTCAAAATCTGGGTGAGATTTGTTCTTGTGTGATGTGCTCCTTATCTAATCAAAATGGTTTGGGTATTGACTTTAAAAGAGGCTGTGGATATGTGCAGTGAAACTTCAGTGGATTTCCATTACCAAGTAGTAAAATTATAGTTAAAGTGATGTGATGTTACCGTACAAGAATGGAAGCTGAACAATTATTTCTTTAAGGAGGCCTGCAACCATCAGCCATTCTCTAACAAGGACATCATGCATCACATGATTAAACAAAATCCTCAAGCAGTATATATTAGCCAAAACTCAGAACCCTTATGCCTTCATACGCACAAAATGGTAACCCTGCCAAATAGTTGGCAAAAGGTAGCCAAGTCAACAGTAATTTAATGCACCTTAGTAAAACATACCATATACCCACTTAGATAAATCTACCATAGGTGGATCACTCCTCGTGCTTACAGTATTACAATTAAACATATTATCTACTGATTTATTACAAACACTAATAAATATCAGAAACAATGTGATAATGGCGTCCCCAGATCCCTTTAAATTTTCAAAGATCTGAGATTTCCAACATCCCGTCTGATGTTAATTTAAATGCCAACCACATTTAAACAATCATACTTTACCAGTATGCCTTTAAATACTGCATTGCCACCACAAAGGCAACCTAAATATATTGCTAAGTGAACACTCAGTAACCTGCTGCCATAGAAAATTGCTTTTAAAAAGGAAATTAAATAAGGTATTGTGTGTAGGTGATCTAGACACAGCTGAAATGTTTAATTAATCAATATGTAAGAGCTAGTGGATCTGTCATAAAAAAAATACGGATTTTACAGTGTTCAGGAGTCAGCTGGCCATTTAAGTAGGTGTTCTCTTCCCCATCCAATTATGTCCTTATTTCAATCAGGAAATAATCATGAATAATTTGAAGACCTATTGCCTAAAAGATAAACACTTAAGTTGACAACATAGTGAAAATATTGCTTGATTGTTTTTTTCTTTCAGCTCAAGAATGGATCCCATCCAGGTTCCGGCCCATGGTGGTCACAGCCCAAGCCTACTTGGTCACATTAGGCCAGCCTCTCTTAGCCGGGATTGCCTTTGGGCTCCGTCGATGGCGTTGGATCCAACTGGTTGCCGCATTGCCATTTTTAATATGCTTCCTCTACACCTGGTATGAAGATAGTTGTGTCTGTCATATGAATGATTGGGTGTAACTTGCTTAAGCACTGAACTACTCTCATACCAATATACACGGCAAAGGTGATAATATTGATGCTTGCTAGGGTAGAGGAACTGCTCCCTCAGCACTTTAGTAGAGTACCCTTGAAAAGAAACTACTGGTGGATTGCAAAAGCAATGGCGATTTTCCCTTTGGAACTGGGACTTTTTATGAGTCTGCACAATTCTGTCATATTAGTGGCATATCCCTATATGGAAAATTAGCAGATATATTGTAAAGCAGCAGTAATTGACTGCAGCAATCTAGGTCGATAGGTGATGTCCTGTTTTCCATAATAAGTAACTCATACCTTTTCACATCACTGCCGCACTCTTCCTTTCCCAATTCTGTAATTTTCCCATTGATCCCTTTGCCCATTTGATAAGCACAAGATATCTAAATCGTTTTGCAAGAAACACCACCGTTTTGCAATCCTGGCTTCTACTGTCTAGCTTGCGTTATTTGCAAATCAACATGACATCCTTGCTCGTCTCCCTTGTCACAATCATAAACCAACTGAGTGTATCTCCCCTCACCAACAGACTTTTTGCTTCCCAAGTAAAGAAATTATTAAACGAGATGTCACATAACATAAACACTGTTCACTGGTGTTATGTCACAGGCTATACCCCAGCATGACCAGAAAATAAATACCCATCACAACAGAATTACTTCCTGATTACCAGTTCTGTATGTGCAACAGAGCTTGGCTGCTGAGGTACCAGGTAAGTTAGAGTCTGCTTCAATGATGTCATTTTGTTTATTATTTATACATTTGGGCTACAGCTGCTGTACTAAGCCAGTTCTGAATGCCTGATTACCATGCCCCCTCAAGCCTGGTCATTCAGCTGGGAAACACATCAACTTTTGGTTTCACCTGCACAGTGCTTGAGAAATCTATTATATTCAATATAAATCTTAAAATGGGCTTCCATCCCTCCCTTGTTTTTCATTTGTTTCTGTGCTTGCCACTTGCTTTTCCTTGGTTTCTATTGGCTATAGCATACTATTTCCTTTTGTTCCTCTGTGTGTTTCTCTTATCATTCCCCCATGGTCCGATTACTGTTTTCTTCTACTTTGTGGGACTGTAAAAAAAGAAAGATTCTGTACAGCGCTTGCACTGTGCTTGTTTACATACTCTCCCCCTGGCTGCACCATAGCAAGCGTATTTGTTTTCAATTTTTGTTTCTCCTCCTTCCTTTACCTAATCTTCCCATGCTTTTCAAGCATGCTTGTCGGCTGTGTTAAGGGTCACGTGACCATCGGTGGTGGGGACCCTTCTGCAGCAGGAGCTCCTCCCCCATCAGGAGACAGTGTTTTTTTTTTTTGTCATTTTAGCGCAAAGTCAACACAAAGGTGTTGGAGCACTTTGATTTCATCTGCTCTCAAAGATAGCCACCTTGTATGACCATGGTGGCGGAGTCAAAGACAGCTGAACCTATGATACTATTTATCTCGTATGATTCTGGATGCCTACGGAATATTTCACAATTCAAGATAGTCAAGAGATGTATTAGTATTGGGAGCCCGCTCTGGGGTAAATTACTTTCGCAGACTTTCTCCAAAATGTTAAAGCTTTGGTGCAGCAGCTGCAGAGCATTTCTTTCAGTCGCCGATTGCTCTTGCACTGCACTGGATGGTATGGCACCCTGCATATTCAATCTGCTTCTGGTGGGTTGAAGTACACAGCTTTCACTGTACAGGAGTGAGTTTGTGCTATATACCAATGTGGCATGATTTGGAAAGGCGCTTGTAAGGTGACGAGGAATGTATGTACATGAGTGGACATGCTTTGGTGTAGCCATGGTACGGTGGCTGCGATGTGTTGTTTCAAACATAAATATACCCATCATCATGACTGAAAATGCCTCTCTTGTGAGAGCTTTGCGTGTACTTCTTTGTAAATATCAGGTTTTTTTTTTCTTTGCCAAGTACACCACAATGCTGGCAATTTTGAAAACAGTGAAGACCTGCAATTTGCCCTTTACCACTGTGAGTCTGAGCACAGTTACAGTGCTACCACACAGAGCGACACATAGCACACTCAAACCAAAACATCCAGGTAATACCATAGTTAACATTGATATGAGAGGTGTGATTAACTGGTGAGTGGACAGGTCCTGGGGTGTCTCCTCAGGGCACAGATGGCCCATTTTGTAGTTCCCTGACTTTTGTTTTTAAATGTGCTGAAATAGTTGAACAATCTAGAAAAATTGAGGGAGTGGCTAGTGGTGCTGTCGGTGACAGTGTCAATCCTTTCTCTAGTTCCATGGGCTTGATGTCTTCTTCAACCTTTGGTACAACATTTGCTGAAGTGGTAGAATCCAGTTTCTCAGAACTATGAACTCATTGTTCCAATTACTACCGAGATCCACTAAGCCCTTCATTGATGGGGTATACAGACAATCTCAATAGAGGAGTGCTCCTTTCTCTTACTCTGCTAATCATTTTACCTTGTTTTCCAGTTTGGGGCTAGAGAGTTAAAATAGGAGAAGAGATTGAGATCCTCTAAATGAAAGGAGCTGGCAGCAATACTTCAAAATCTTTCACATTTTTCTCCTCAGCCTCAAGGTCAAGTTGTATCTGTAAGAATGGACAATTCGCTTGCACGTTGTTATAGCAACTGCTTTAGGGAAACCCTTGAAATGTCTATTTGGAAGCTTTTGCTCTGGGGATCTGCTTAAGGGAAAAGCAGAAAATTCCCCATCAGCTGACAGTTTATTTACAGAGACAGAAAATGGGCTTCCAACCTCTGCGCAGGACCTTTTTCTCCTTCAGAAACTATGAGAATATGTCCTCAGCAATGCCAAATATAGTCTTTCATTTCAGCCAACCTTGGATCAGCTTGTTCACTTCGGAGAGCAATTCCCGCCTTTTGAGATTTTGTTTTCTGGTACCATCTCAGATTGTAATGGGATGGTCTGTCAATACCTTGACCCCAAGACTTACTCTGTGGCTTCCATCACTTTTCATTGATCTCCAGGGCCCTTCAGAAACTTCAAGACCAAGAGGCCAGAATATTGATAATAGTTCTTTGTTGACACAGGTGGTAACAGTTCTAATTAGCATGCCATATTTGAAAATTCCCTCTAATTCAAATTATGTTTGTCTCTCTCTCAGTCTACTCTCCGATGTATTTGTTTCCGAGTCTGGCTTGTAAAAGATCAGTGTTAGAGGTCAGGGGATGCTCATCAGGGGTTGCCATGTGCATCCAACACTCCAGAGGTCCAGACAGATTAAGGTTTACTCAAGGCACTGATAGAATTTTGAAACAATGGCCTCAAAGTAAAAGGGAAAAGGTGTCCTGTAGTACTACTTTGATTTTGTATTTTGTAGATATGGATTTCTGTAAGGCTTGGCAGACTCAACTTTGAGAAGTCAGTGGACTGTGATTAATGACTTTCGGGGTGAGCAGGCAGATGTTAGCTACCAGACTCTTCAAATACTTTTTTTCCAAAATGTCCTTCCTGATTACTTACTGGAATTTGGCCTTAGTCCTTCAGGCCTTACAGAATCCAACATCTGAAACTTTTTTTTCACATGGTAGAGCTCAAATTCCTTCCTGCAAAGTCACCTTCATGTGCACTGTCTCTGGGTCATTTTCTTTCAGTCACAGTCAGTCAGAGGTTGAAGAACAATGTTTGCATTTCTTTCCAGATGGTGGGTTTGCGTCCATCCAGTGGTGTAACATTAGCCCCAGCAGCCCCATTCTGGGCCCCGGCCTGAGAGCTCTTGACAGGGTCCTGGATCCCCTTCATATATTTTGCAGGGGGTCCTCAAGTGTCATTACGCCACTGCATCCATCCCCTCTTTTTCTTACAAGATACAGTAGGTATTCCATTTCTCCCAGGATTTAGTATCTCCTACCTTTTATTCTGAATCGTTTTCCGAGATTGAACAAAGTTTACATTGTCTAGGTGTATGTAGAGTTTTGTCTATTTACACTGAAAGAACTGCCACATTAGTCTGACCTTCGAGGTCCCCGGATAGTGTAAATGGCCTTCCTCTTTTAAGTGCAATCCAGGGATGCTAAACAAGGGGCATATCCACTTTATGGGCAGTATTCAACGGTGCATCATTAAGGAATGTATGCCAAGCTGGAACATGTGCTACTACTCACACCTTTATGTCCCATTATCACTTACAGGATGGGGGCATTACTGATTTAATTTATGACACATATCTTGAGTTTTGATTCTTCCATTTTTTCATACCTCTTTTGCTGTAATAATCTCTTTGTGTTTTTTGTTTTTTTTATATTTTATTAACCATAAGTATAATACGTTACAAAAAAGAAATACAAGAGAGAACACCAATAACTAATAGCAAAATATAAAACACTAAAATAGAGCATACATTACACAAATAGGAGACTGTGACAAAGAAGATTTTTTTTAAAATAAGTAAATAAATAAAGTATCGTCAAGCGGGGAAATATTACAATTACAGCATATGTAACGGAATGAAACTACAACAGTACCAATACCACATTTTTTGAAAAGATCAAGAAAAATTGATGACAAAAAGCCCAAATGAGCTGCAAATTATTATTACTCCCATTGAAGGCTAGACCACACCCTTTTACATTTTATCCAAGAGCGTGGACCTCTAGCTTTAGCTAATGCTAATTCCATTTCATAGATTTGTCTAAGTAAACCCCAAAATTCATTGATGCTTGGACGCATATTTTGAATCTGTACTCTAGCTATACATAAAGGAGCACATGCTATTCTGACTGAGACTATTAGTCTCATATGGCTGCCCACGTCTGGTATTACTGTAATACTATTTCCTTTCCTGCAATCAGAACATGCAGCCTTGAAAGTGCATAGGTTACATCTGACCAGAATATATTCAGCCTTGGACAAGTTATGAACATATGGTGTAAGTCTGCAGCAGACTCTTGACATTTTGGGCAAGATGATTTAGCTGATGGTTGAGTCGTGGCCCACTTAGAAATGACCTCAGGAGTATAATATAGCATAAATATGATCCTGTATTGTTAAAGTTTGAAATTAACTGATGTTACCGCTGAGTCTATAGTTTCCAAAGAATCCTGTATTTCACCTATTTCAAATATGCGGCTTAACTTTTCCGCTACCTGAATGCCATCATCGCTGACAACTGTCAATAGTTTCTGATAAACCGTGCCTATAGTTCTTCATCCTGAAATCTGAAAGAGTGCAGATAGTACTTCGGAAGGATTTGACAACTCTGATATATTTTGCACAAGTATAAAATAGTCCCTTACTTGCAAGTACTTAAAAAATGTAGTCTGTGACAACCCATACTCTTCTTTCAAGGCTGAGAAAGATTGAAAAATGTCAAAGGAAATCCTCTTGGGAACCGTTGGGCTATTTGATCAAACAAACAAAATTCAAACCATATAGTTATACTCACACTCAAGCATTCACAATGTGAACCAAGGAAACAAATCAGTGCAAAATCAAATATAAAACGTTGCTTACAATTTATTACAAATGTTGTATATATAGCAACTCTTCAGCATTAAAAACACACAATATATTATAACACTAAAATTAAAAAAAATATTTGTAAAAATGTGGGACAAAAAACAGCATGGAAAAAATAATTCCAAGTCAGGAAACAACACGGTAGTTCGACAAATAAACAAAGAATGTATAAGCACAGCGCTTTTTTCGCAAACCACAGTTTTTTGCTAAATAGTAGAAAAGCAAATTTGTGCCTAGGTCTGATGTCCGTGATAGTTCCCAAACAACTAGAGCATTGACGCGTTTCGGTGGTTCCAACGAAAATAGCTCCTCACCTTCTTCAGGAAAGAAAACTTCTTCCCACTTCGTATATAAAATTTCTCAAAAATTCAATTATTCAAATATTTTCAAATAAATGTAGATTTTGACGGAGTAATCATATCGTCACTCTTGACTTAAAATCTCAGGAAGGACCCAGAATGTAGAGCCAACGATGTATTCTTCCTTAATTAAAAATCGCCAAAATGCGCTCCTCGTGCCATGTGATAAAACTATGTCGATGTTAAAACAGGCAAAACGAGACGCGAGTGTCAATTGCCAAATACAAGGGAACAATTTCTCCTCTTACACTCTGCGTTTTGTGCGTAAATCTCTCTCTCGAATGAATATATCGTGGAGGATTAGCTGGGAGTCCGACACGGGATGGAATACCTCCGTTAGCTTCTCTCAGATGAACTTCCAAGCTAATCCTCCACGATACTTTCATTCCAGAGAGAGATTTACGCACACACCGCAGAGTGTAAGTGGCAGTCTGTGTGCATGCTGGACCTGTGTATCCAAATCCCAATCTGTTAGGTCTGGAAACGCTTGCTGGAAGAGGCTAACAGTATAGGTCCGGGGGTCAGAGCCTTTCCTTCCTTCCCTTCCTTCTGGGATGCCAAAGATCCTTAGGTTCTGACGTCGTTTGCGATTCTCGAGGTCCTCAATGTTAGTCTGCATAAGCATCATTTGAGAATCCAGTGTTTTAGCTAGATTCACAGTGTACATATTGGCCTTTTCTACTGCTGCTACTCATTCATGTAAGCCAATAACCTCAGAGGAAAGTTGAATGACCTTACAGTTTACGTCAGACAGTGATTGCTTAAACTCTCTGCTGTCAGTCTTAGCCTGCAAGTAATATTCTTGAATATTCTTGAGCCTCTGCTCTCTGAGTAGCCAGCGCCTGCAAGATTGTAGACAGTGATGGTTCCTACCCGTCAACTGGGTTCAGGCCTTTTGCAAAGATTCCTAGTTCTAATGTAGGTAGTAATGGAAATGCTGAACTGCAGGCTGGAATCGGAGATGTTGTGAGAGCAACAGGCCCACTTGTTACTGCTGGTACTGGAAGCCCAACTGATGGAAGAGCAGGGGGATTGTGAGTACCCCTAATGGTGACCTGTCCTGACCGCCAGAACCGACGTGGTGAGCGGATCCAGAAATGGATACAGGTGATACTTCAACCCCAACTCCAGCTCTCGCCCCCGCTACTGTTGCAACCACTTCCATAATGCCAGGGTTAGATAGCCTTGAGATGATGGCCTTAACCTCATACTTGGAAGCCACTCATTTGCGCAGAGGGCTCACCCCTGAACCAACCTTTGCATTTATTATTTTATTTATTTATTTTTGTGTTTTATAGAGCGTGAACTTGACCCGTGAGGGTATCGGAGCGCTTTACAAGGTACGGTGGTGAATAAAACAAAGTTTAAAGTGCAGAAAAATACGTAATCAACAGATAGGATGGCTAGGGGTGTGGTGCTAAGAACAAAAAGAGAGAGGGGGATACAGAAAAAGGTTCAAATCACTGTTAGAGTCAGTAAAAACAAAGGTCCCACGTAATCTCAGCGGAGGGAATGGTGATCTGGGTGAGAGGCAATAGTCTTAAATTCATCTGTCCCAAAGTGGTGAATGAGGGCAGGCCTTAGATGAGGAATTTACCCATGAGAAAGGTTTTGGCCTTTTTTTTAAACATGCTAGAGAAGGGATTCTTCTGTTACCGGGTGGGAAAGAGTTCCATATTCTTGGTGCTGCTTCGGTGAAGGCCCTATTGTAGGTTCTTTTTTTCTGAAAGAAGGCAGGTTGGAGTAAGAAGTTGCTAGGGGATCAGGAGTTCCCGCTTCCTCCAGATACCACTAGTTTCTGTGCTAGATAATCAGGGGAGTTTGTGTAAAGAGCCTTATGTGTAATTCATGCCAGTTTCAACTGGATTCTGGCCTCTAAAGGGAGCCAGTTCAGCGCTTTCATGTGCGGGGAGATGTGGTCAAATTTCCTGGTACCTGTGAGTAGTCTTGCAGTCGCATTGAGACAGGCTTTTAGGGGTGCTAAGGAGATCTTGTTTAATCCTGTAAGGGTGGAACAACCATATTCCAGTCTAGAGATGACTAGTGCTTGTACTGCCATTTTTAAGTCCGGAGCGTCTATGAAAGGTTTCAGCTTCCAAAGATAGCTCAGTTGGAATCTGGCAGCTTTAGCCATCGGGTTAATGTGATCTTGCATGTTCAGGTTACAGTCGAGGATTGTGCCCAGGGATTTGGCAGAGTCCACAACAGTCGGCGGGCAGTTCAGAGCTGTGATGGCCTTGACCACATCTTTATTTCTGGATTGTCTTTTGGAGGGGAGATTAGAAGAAATTCAGTTTTCTTTGCGTTAAGTTTGAGTTGGTTATTGCCAAACCATTGGACAGTCAGTTTCAAGGTCTCATTCAGGGAGAGGATCTCCTCGAGCAAAGAGATATTGATGTAAATTTGGGTATCGTCCACATACATATGGTAGGAGATGTTGGCGGTACGCAGAACTTCGGTGAGTGGCTCTCAGTAGAGATTAAAGAGGGTGGGGACAGGGTTGAACCTTGGGGGACTCCAACCGTGACCGCGAAGTGTACAGATAGATTGCCGTTGATCAGGAATCTATGGGAGCGGTTGTGGAGGAAGGACCTGAACCATTCTAGGACCACGCCATCCAGACCCATTCTGAGTTTGAGATGTTCAAGTAGTTTTTCATGGTTGACCGTGTCGATGGCGGAGGATAGACCAAGGAGGATTAGAAGGCAGGTTTTGCCTTGGTCTAGGGCTTGAAGGGCATCGTCCACGATGTGGAGCATAGTAGTTTCAGTGCTGTGCCCTGGTCTGAATCCTGATTGGAAGTCGTCAAGTAGGTGGAAGTTGTTGATGTGCTGACTTAGTTGCTGTTGTACACACTTCTCCAATACTTTGGCTAACAGCGGGATTTTGGAGATAGATCTGAAATTGTCAGGCGAGGCTGGATCCAGTGATGTTTTTTTCAGAATAGGGAGGTGTTAGACCTGGCATCTTTGGCGTGGTTTCCCCTATCTTTTTGCCTCAACCTCCTGTATTTTTGATGCTGTGCTGGATTTAGTTTTTGCTGGTTTAGATGCTTTGGACACTCTGCCACTGCTGATCAGTGCCAGAGTGTAAGTGCTCCCTGTGTAAATTGTTATTCTGATTGAATATACATGTTTGGCATATTTGTATCACCATGAAGTCCCTAGTAAAATGCACTGGGTGTGCCAGGGCTGGTGATGACAAATGCTACTAGTGGGCCTGCAGCACTGATTGTGCCACCCACAGGAGTAGCCCTAAAATGATGTCTCAGGCCTGACACTGCAGTGCCTGTGTGCAGTTTAGAACTGCCATGTCCTCCTGGTCAGTGTCCCCACTGGCCAGGCCTAACCCTTCCCTTTTTATGCACATAAGTCACCCCTATGGAAGGCCCAAGGTACCCCCCTGGGCAGGGTGCAGTGTATCTAAAAGGTAGAGCATGTACTAGTGCAGGTGACATGCTCTGGTAGTGAATGGCAGCCATTTCCCCTTTTCACTACTGTAAGGCTATCTTGCTCCATAGGTTAACATGGGGGATGCTGGCTACAGTGGTTAACAGCATTTCTTCCCATAGGAACAAGATAGGACATAAGTATCTAGTATCATTGAACTCAGAATTTAATAACACATCTTTTAGGAAAGGTTGTTTTTAAATCCTGTGTTTGAGAACAGTACTTTTAGAAAGTTGCTGTTCTCTTGTCTGACCCTTCTGTGTACCTGGGCCTGTTTGTGTATTGACTGTCTGGTTTGAGAGTGACAGGGGCTGGGGGATTCCCCAGGAGGCTGGATGAGTCAGCACTAGGCTGAATGACTGCAATTGCAACTGGAGTGGTGGGAGGAGTTAGTACCTGGGCCTGAATAGGGCTGTGCCTGCCTTCCACAATGCTGGCTCCACCTCCTGATGGGTGGCTGAGGACCCTGCCCCTCACTCTGAAAGGAAAGATGCAGCCAGCAAAACAAAGTACTCAGGAACCACCCAGAACTGGTTTAAACCGGGCTCAGGGCCCACATGCACCAAGAGAACAAAGACTTTAGGGGTATAAGTACAGGACCCCTGACAACAGAAAATTAGATCATCCTGGAATCAAGAAGGAACCTCTGCCAAGGAGAAAGCTGACTCTGAAGAAGGAAGACTGTCCTGCTGTTGCTCTGCTGGACTGACCTGCTGTTGCTTTGCTGCCAAGGAGAGGGGAAGGACTTTGCTAGTGTTCTGTGTCCCCTGTCTTGAAGGAATCTCCAAGGGCCTGAGAATAGCTGGCTCCCTGTTTTTGAAGTCCCAGGAACAAAAGGACTTCACCCCCAGCTTCCCTGAACTCGGCTGAGAGAGTTCTGTCCTTCCTAGAGTGCTTGATCCAGTTGTGGGGCCTCTGGAAGTGGTACCTGTGCTGGGAAGCTTGAAACTAAGCTTGAGAGACTTTTGAAACTGAAAAGTGTCGCACCGCTCGCTTGCGGAGCGCATCCCCGACAGTGCGAGAAGTTTCCCGCCACTACGCGCTTGACGCCGCTGCCAGAGATGTCGCATCCTTCGTTTGCGGGACGCACCAGACCGGTGCGGGAGAATCGAACATCGCTGCGAGTATCGTCGCAGAGCCTGTCATCGCTGGGTGAGATCGCCGCACCGCTTGCTTGCGGACCGCATCACGTCGCTGCGAGCATCGTCGCAGAATCATCGCATCAAGGAGCTGCGAGAGAGAGGATCACCGCTGGACCGCACATCGTCGCCCGGAGATCGTCGCAGCCCCTATGAGATCATCGCATCGTGCCTTTGCGAGAACAGGCTTCCCACGGAACCTACGCACCGGAATCCATACAAGTGGCCTTCCTCCTCATACAGACCGGATTCGTCGCAACACGCCCGCTGCTGCAGTGGGGTTGTCGCATCGCCTCCCCAGGGTCTCAGGAGCAACGCATCGCTTGTTTTCCACAGCACCAGCTTCTGCTTTTGGAACTTTGTTGCAACTAAAAGGTACTGTGAGTAAACGTGACGCAACTGTGAACTTTTCACGCATCAGTAGAGAATTCTATCTCAACATAGAGAATTCTATCGCAAACTAAAGAATTTTAACGCAACCCTAAGAACTCTTTTTGAAACCATATTCTTGAATTGTGTATGCTGGATCTTTGTCGTTTTGGTCTTGTGTAGTTTAGATTAAACACCTTTATTTTTCTAAACTGTTGTGGAGTCAGTTTGTGGTGTTTTCACTGTGTTACTGCGAGTGTTGGTACAAATACTTTACGCATTGCCTCTGGTTAGCCTAGACTGCTCGTGCCAAGCTACCTAGAGGGTGAGCAGGGGTTATCTCAGAGGGTTATCTCCTTGCCCTGACTAGAAGCAAGGGTCCCTATTTGGACAGTGGTACATACCTCTGCCAACTAGAGACCCCCAGATCTAACATTGGTGGTCAGGCGGTGGGATTTGAACTTGTATTTTTACTTGACCCACAGTAATTGGTGTACATCACTAGTGAGTGCAGACTACTACGCCACCACATACTACTGGTTTTTGATTTTTGATTCTATTTTTGAGTAACTCTTCAAAGCATCATGTCTGCGAAAGGAAAGGCACTCAGTGAGGGGGCAGAAGCAGAATTGGAGTTTGTCATTGGAGATTTGTATTCATACAAAGTTGAGCAACTTAGGAAATTCTGCCTTGAGTTTGAGTGCCCCATAAAGAGCGCCTACAGAAAAGAGGAGCTGCAGAAAATCTTGAAGGCCCATTGGGAGGCACAAGAGGTAGATGATGATGTGGATGTAGAAAACAGTTTTCAAGTCACAGATTTTCCAGTGGGCAAAGTAGATGCAGGAGCTGGCAGCAACCATTCCAGCAGGGGCCTCTCCCTAGAAGAGTTACAAGAAAATCAGAGAGTAAGAGAGTATGAGTTGGAAGTCATGAAAATGAAAATGAAGCAATTGGAAGTAGAAAAAGCGGCGGAGGAGAGCAAAAATGCCCGTGCCTTAGAGGAGAAGAAATTGCTTTTGGCTCATGAGTTGAGCATGAGAGAACTGGATCTTAAAGCCAAGGAGGTGGATGCCAGTTCTAATGGTGGCAGCGCGCAGCCAGTGCATGGGGGTAAAGTATATATTCCAAAAGACCTGGTACAGAATTACCATAGGAGTGAGGATATTTATGCCTGGTTCACTTCGTATGAAATTGCGTTGAAGATGAATGGTGTGCCTGAGCAGCATTGGGGGCGGGCCTGTGGAAACATTTTGAGGCTTCTGGGAGGAGTGCCCTAGAGCCCTTAGAATTAGCAGGTGCCATGACCTACCCCAATATGAAGGAGGCCTTATGTCTCAGGTATGGCCTTACTCCAGAGCAGTACAGACTGCAGTTTAGGAACTCCAAGAAGAGAGAGTCTGAGACTTGCATGGAGTGTGTGAATTCGTACTCGCGTGCACTGGAAGGTTGGATGAAGGGCAGTAAAGTAACTGATTTTAAGGGGTTGTTGCATTTAATCAGTTGGGAGCACTTGAGTAGTCTTTGTGTTCCAGAGCTGCACCAGCATCTTTTAGACAGCAAGCTGACAGTCCCCATTGAGCTTGCTAAGGAGGCGGACCGCTGGACCAGTACCAGGGTCCACAGAGGAATTGTGGGTACCACAGCCAAAGGTGGGCTGGGTCCCCAGCAGAAGAGTGGGGGGGACAAGGGTAACCAAAAGGAGTTCTCACAAGGGCCCCAAAATAGTTCCCAGGGAAAGGAATCCCAACCCCCCAAACCTAAACAGCCATGGCCCTCTAAGGGCAGGCGGGACAATAGAGATAGAAGGGATAACCAAGGCCCCCCTACCTGCTATCACTGCAATGAGGTGGGCCACATTGCTCCAAAATGTCCCAAGAAGAAGCAAGCACCGACTGGTGCTCCCGCCCCAACGTTAGCTAGTGTAGCTTTGGGGGTGGGGGGGGATTTGCTTTCTAGTGACAGGGGGGAGCTAGCAGTTATGACCCTTGTCTCTCTAGGAGACAAAGAGGTGGTCCAGGAAACCTTACTGCCCTCTAACACTAAGAAATATGGGCAGAAGGTGACCATCAATGGGAGGGAGATTGAGGCTCTGAGAGACACAGGAGCCAGCGTGACATCCGTGAGGTGTCAGTGGGTGTCTGAAGAGCAAATCATCCCTGGTGTACTCCACCCTGTAGTGGAAGCTGACAGCTCAGTGCGCCTCAGAAAGCTGGCGCGTGTTCCCTTTGAATGGGGGGGAGTCTCTGGTCTTTTGGAGGTAGTTGTCAGTGATGCCTTGCCTGTAGACTGTCTGTTAGGTAACGACCTGGAGAGTTCTCCATGGAAGGATGTAGAGCACAGAACTCACTTGGAGATGTTGGGTTTGCCTGCGTGGATCTGTGTGTCCACACGTGCTATGACAGACAGTAGGGGGGAGTCAGCAGAACTGGAGCCTGAAACAGTGGCCCAGAGACCTGCCAGGAGAGGAAGAGGCAGAGGGCGTGGGAAACCAGCCCCAGCCGTTCCCACGGTCCAGGAGGGAGCAGAACCTGAGGGGGATGCCCTGGAACCTACAGGGGAACAGGTGGCCGAACTGGGAGACCTACGTGAGCTGACCCATTGGCAGCAGGAAGGTGGTCCCTCCAGGGAGGAATTCTGCCAGGCGCAGAAAGAATGCCCTTCCCTCATTGGTCTGCGGCAACAGGCTGTAGATCAGGCAGCAGGTGGAGCAGCCAGAGATCACTTTATCTACTGGGAAGATGACTTGTTATATAGCGAGCCTAAGTTTGCTGAGCCCGGTTCAGCCCGTGTGCTGGTGGTACCCGAGCGCTTCAGAAACTTCCTAATGGGTCTGGCTCATGACGTGCCTCTTGCAGGACATCTGGGGCAAGACAAGACCCTGAACCGGCTTGTCACCCACTTTCACTGGCCCCAGATGAGAAAGCACGTTGGTTCCTTTTGAAAATCTTGCCCAACCTGTCAAGCCAGTGGCAAGACTGGAACAAAGTTGAAGGCACCCCTTCAGCCCTTCCCAGTAGTGAGCACCCCTTTCGAGCGGGTTGGCATAGACATTGTAGGGCCCCTGGACCCCAAGACAGCCTTAAGCAACAGGTTCATCCTGGTCTTGGTGGACCATGCCACCCGGTACCCGGAAGCAGTCCCGCTCAGGACAATCACCGCACCCGTGGTGGGCCGTGCATTGATGGGGATCTTTTCCCGTGTGGGGTTCCCCAGAGAGGTGGTCTCTGACCGGGGTACCAACTTCATCTCTAAGTACATGAAGTCTCTGTGGGAGGAGTGTGGGGTAACTTATAAGTTCACCACTCCTTACCACCCTCAAGGAAATGGGTTGGTTGAAAGGTTCAACTGGACCCTGAAAGGTATGATTATGGGCCTAGCGGAGCCCATGAGACGGAAGTGGGACGTCTTGTTACCATGCCTGTTGTTTGCCTACAGGGAGGAGCCTCAGAAGTCCTTAGGGTTCAGTCCCTTTGAACTCCTGTATGGCCACCCTGTTAGAGGACCTCTCTCACTGGTGAAGGAGGGTTGTGAAAAGTCCCGTGGGAAAACCCCCCAGGATGTGTTCAGCTATGTGCTGGCCATCCGCAACCAGACACAGCGCTTCAGGAAGCTCGCTCAGGCAAACCTGGAAGTAAGCCAGGAAGAAATGAAAAGATCGTACGACCAGAATACCACTCTGATCGAATTTCAACCTGGGCAGAAAGTGTGGGTGATGGCGCCAGTGGAGCCTTGTGCGCTCCAAGACAAGTGGACTGGGCCATATGAGGTGGTGGAAAGGAAGAGTGAGGTAACCTACCTGGTTAACCTGAGGACTCCCAGGCAGCCCCTGAGAGTCTTGCATCTGAACCGCCTCAAGCACACTTTGAGAGGTCTGAAGTGACTATGCTCATGGCTACAGATGCAGGAATGGAAGAGGATAGTGATCCTCTCCCTCACCTCCTGGCAGTTAAGGAGCAAGATGGGTCAGTGGATAGTGTGGTCCTCTCGCCCACCCTGACCCCAGAGCAGCAGAGTGACTGTCGCCAAGTGTTGGGTCAGTTCTCCTCCCTGTTCTCCCTGACCCCAGGTGTCACCAACTGGTGCATCCATGATGTGGACACTGGAGACAGTCTGCCTGTGAAACACAAATTTTACAGGGTAGCTGACAAGGTCAGGGCCAGCATCAAGGAAGAGGTTTCCAAGATGTTGGCGCTAGGGGTGATTGAGCCCGCCAGCAGCCCCTGGGCTAGCCCAGTGGTCTTGGTGCCCAAGAAAGCTGCTACGCCCGGTGGCCCGCCAGAACTCCGGTTTTGCGTGGACTACCGTGGGCTCAATGCGGTCACGAAGACTGACGCACACCTCATCCCCAGAGCTGACGAGCTCGCGGATCGGTTGGGAGCTGCCCAGTACCTCAGTACATTCGATTTGACTTCTGGGTATTGGCAGATTGCCTTAACTGATGAGGCCAAAGAGAGGTCAGCATTTTCAACGCCAGAGGGGCACTTCCAGTTCCGAGTCATGCCCTTTGGGTTGAAGAATGCCCCTGCCACGTTCCAGAGACTGGTTAACCAGGTACTGTCCGGGCTGGAGGAATTCAGCGCCGCATACCTGGATGACATTGCTGTGTTCAGCTCCACGTGGGAGGAACACTTGCAACACCTCTGTGAAGTGTTGAAGGCTCTGCAAAGGGCAGGCCTCACTATCAAGGCCAGCAAGTGCCAGATAGGGCAGGGATCCGTGGTGTATTTGGGGCACCAAGTGGGGAGCGGCCAGGTGGCACCCCTACAGGCAAAGATTGATACCATTCTGGCTTGGGAGCCCCCCAAGACCCGGACAGAGGGGAGAGCCTTTTTAGGACTCACCGGGTATTACAGACGTTTTGTCAAGGGATATGGCACCATTGTCGACCCCTTGACAGAACTCACTTCCAAGACGTTGCCCAAAAGAGTTGACTGGACTGACGCCTGCCAAACTGCTTTTGAAACCCTGAAAACTGCCATGTGCACAGCACCGATGCTCAAGGCACCTGACTTTTCCAGTGAGTTCATAGTACAGACAGACACTTCAGAGCATGGTGTGGGAGCAGTACTCTCACAAATCACTGAGGAGGGAGGAGACCAGCCGGTAGCCTTCATTAGCAGGAGACTACTCCCCAGGGAACAGAGGTGGAGTGCGATTAAGAGAGAGGCATTTGCTGTGGTCTGGGCTCTGAAGAAGCTGAGGCCCTACCTGTTTGGGACTCACTTCCGTGTTCAGACCAACCACAGGCCCCTCAGATGGCTAATGCAAATGAGGGGTGAGAACCCAAAACTGTTGAGGTGGTCCATCTCCCTACAGGAAATGGACTTTACGGTGGAACACCGCCCTGGCACAGAACACGCCAATGCTGATGGTCTGTCCAGATTTTTCCGCCTTAGTGAAGAGAACTCCCAAGAGGGTGGGCAGTTCTCCCCACTTTCAGCTTGAGGGGACACGTGTTAGACCTGGCATCTTTGGCGTGGTTTCCCCTATCTTTTTGCCTCTACCTCCTGTATTTTTGATGCTGTGCTGGATTTTGTTTTTGCTGGTTTAGATGCTTTGGACACTCTGCCACTGCTGATCAGTGCCAGAGTGTAAGTGCTCCCTGTGTAAATTGTTATTCTGATTGAATATACATGTTTGGCATATTTGTATCACCATGAAGTCCCTAGTAAAGTGCACTGGGTGTGCCAGGGATGGTGATGACAAATGCTACTAGTGGGCCTGCAGCACTGATTGTGCCACCCACAGGAGTAGCCCTAAAATGATGTCTCAGGCCTGACACTGCAGTGCCTGTGTGCAGTTTAGAACTGCCATGTCCTCCTGGTCAGTGTCCCCACTGACCAGGCCTAACCCTTCCTTTTTATGCGCATCAGTCACCCCTATGGAAGGCCCAAGGTACCCCCCTGGGCAGGGTGCAGTGTATGTAAAAGGTAGAGCATGTACTAGTGCAGGTGACATGCTCTGGTAGTGAATGGCAGCCATTTTCGTTTTTTACTACTGTAAGGCTATCTTGCTCCATAGGTTAACATGGGGGATGCTGGCTACAGTGGTTAACAGCATTTCTTCCCATAGGAACAAGATAGGACATACGTATCTAGTATCCCTGAACTCAGAATTTAATAACACATCTTTTAGGAAAGGTTGTTTAGGTCTCGGCTAAGCGCGCGGAAGCGCGTTCTCACCGCGAACCTTTTGTTGCCGTGTCTGCTTTCCAGGAGACAATCCTGGCCACGTGCAGGCGATTAGAAACTGATTCAGAAAAGGGGGTGGTGATGAACAGAGTGTCTGAATTAAGCAGACCACTCTTACCCAGTCCAAAGATCAGGGCTTGATCCATCACCGTTTTTTAGCTCACTGCACCATCCCAGCTCAGAACCTGGCTATATGCAAATTAGTCTGTTCCTGTCCCAGTGCATGATGGGAACAGGGCAAACCAAACTACCAAGCCAATTCTTATACTGGGAAGGAAACAAGCTTCCGGGGACCGGTTTCTGGCATTTCAGCCGTCGTCGGCCCGGCTTGCTTGAATCCTGATGGTGCAATGAGCAAGGGACTCACATCTGAGTATACCCTTCCACGCTTATGGTGGACAAAATGATTCAGAAAAGGGGGTGGTGATGAACAGAGTGTCTGAATTAAGCAGACCACTCTTACCCAGTCCAAAGATCAGGGCTTGATCCATCACCGTTTTTTAGCTCACTGCATCATCCCAGCTCAGAACCTGGCTATATGCAAATTAGTCTGTTCCTGTCCCAGTGCATGATGGGAACAGGGCAAACGAAACTACCAAGCCAATTCTTATACTGGGAAGGAAACAAGCTTCCGGGGACCGGTTTATGGCATTTCAGCCGTCGTCGGCCCGGCTTGCTTGAATCCTGATGGTGCAATGAGCAAGGGACTCACATCTGAGTATACCCTTCCACGCTTATGGTGGACAAAATGATTCAGAAAAGGGGGTGGTGATGAACAGAGTGTCTGAATTAAGCAGACCACTCTTACCCAGTCCAAAGATCAGGGCTTGATCCATCACCATTTTTTAGCTCACTGCACCATCCCAGCTCAGAACCTGGCTATATGCAAATTAGTCTGTTCCTGTCCCAGTGCATGATGGGAACAGGGCAAACCAAACTACCAAGCCAATTCTTATACTGGGAAGGAAACAAGCTTCCGGGGACCGGTTTCTGGCATTTCAGCCGTCGTCGGCCCGGCTTGCTTGAATCCTGATGGTGCAATGAGCAAGGGACTCACATCTGAGTATACCCTTCCACGCTTATGGTGGACAAAATGATTCAATCGTTTTTGGCCACTATAGGTGTGGCAGGGTATACTCAGACATGAGTCTCTTGCTCACTGCTCCATCAGGATTCAAGCAAGCCGGGCCGACGAGGCTGAAATGCCAGAAACCGGTCCCCGGTAGCTTGTCTCCTTTCTGGTGAAGAATTGGCTTGGTAGTTTGGTCTGCCCTGTTCCCATGATGCACTGGGCCAGGGACAGACTAATTTGCATATAGCCAGGTTCTGAGCTGGGATGGGGCAGTGAGCTAAATAACGGTGATGGATCAAGCCCTGATCTTTGGACTGGGTAAGAGTGGTCTGCTTAATTCAGACACTCTGTTCATCACCACCCCCTTTTCTGAATCGTTTTTGGCCACTATAGGTGTGGCAGGGTATACTCAGACATGAGTCCCTTGCTCACTGCTCCATCAGGATTCAAGCAAGCCGAGCCGACGAGGCTGAAATGCCAGAAACCGGTCCCCGGTAGCTTGTCTCCTTTCTGGTGAAGAATTGGCTTGGTAGTTTGGTCTGCCCTGTTCCCATGATGCACTGGGCCAGGGACAGACTAATTTGCATATAGCCAGGTTCTGAGCTGGGATGGGGCAGTGAGCTAAATAACGGTGATGGATCAAGCCCTGATCTTTGGACTGGGTAAGAGTGGTCTGCTTAATTCAGACACTCTGTTCATCACCACCCCCTTTTCTGAATCGTTTGTGGCCACTATAGGTGTGGCAGGGTATACTCAGACATGAGTCCCTTGCTCACTGCTCCATCAGGATTCAAGCAAGCTGGGCCGACGAGGCTGAAATGCCAGAAACCGGTCCCCGGTAGCTTGTCTCCTTTCTGGTGAAGAATTGGCTTGGTAGTTTGGTCTGCCCTGTTCCCATGATGCACTGGGCCAGGGACAGACTAATTTGCATATAGCCAGGTTCTGAGCTGGGATGGGGCAGTGAGCTAAATAACGGTGATGGATCAAGCCCTGATCTTTGGACTGGGTAAGAGTGGTCTGCTTAATTCAGACACTCTGTTCATCACCACCCCCTTTTATGAATCGTTTTTGGCCACTATAGGTGTGGCAGGGTATACTCAGACATGAGTCCCTTGCTCACTGCTCCATCAGGATTCAAGCAAGCCGGGCCGACGAGGCTGAAATGCCAGAAACCGGTCCCCGGTAGCTTGTCTCCTTTCTGGTGAAGAATTGGCTTGGTAGTTTGGTCTGCCCTGTTCCCATGATGCACTGGGCCAGGGACAGACTAATTTGCATATAGCCAGGTTCTGAGCTGGGATGGGGCGGTGAGCTAAATAACGGTGATGGATCAAGCCCTGATCTTTGGACTGGGTAAGAGTGGTCTGCTTAATTCAGACACTCTGTTCATCACCACCCCCTTTTCTGAGGCGATTAGAAACTGGCACGTGCACAAGTATGAGCGCTGCGCGACGCTCCCACACAACACACGCATGCGCGCATACACAGAAACACACACACAAGCGTACACGCACGCACATACATACAGAACCCCCCCACACATATACACACACACACGAGTGCACTGCCCCCCTCCCTTTAAACTTACCGGGCCATTCTCGGGGGACTCCGCTCTCAGCACGCGTCGCGCAACCTCCTGCTGGCGGCCGCGGGGCTCTCCACCGCTCACAGGAGCCCCGGGCTGCGAGACGCATTGACTCCGCCTGCCTCCTCTTCCGGTCCGGACGCGGCCCCGCCCCCGTCACAGGTGACCTTGCCTGACTTCCGGTGCGGCCGCGGCGGGATTCCGGGGGCATTTTCTGCACAAACCTTGTTTTCTCCTTCTCTTTGTGCAAACTGTGGAAAGTTTAACATGCTCCTTTGTACAAATTGTTACCGCTTTGATTATTCAAAACTCCAAGTGAATTGATTTCTGTGCCTTGGTATTTCCTCTATCAGGTCATTTAAATCTGCCCTCGTGTCCTGAGAAGTTGCACCAAAAGAACTACTGTGCTGCGAATTACATTGCGAAAAACTCCACTCTTTGCTAGTAGTGGGAAACTGCAAACACTGTTAAAGAACCTATGAGGAAGGAGGTATTACATGCTTTGCAATACAAGGAAGAAAATGCCCCTGTGTGTGACTCAAACTAGACACGGGACACCATGAGATGTCTCACAGCATAGGGTTTCCGAGGTGCCAACCCGCACTCTAAACGCTTCCTGGCAGCTCTCCCCTCCTCTTCTAATGATTTTCTTTCCCCTTCTATCCATGTCCATCTTTTTTCAAACTATATGCTCTTTCTTGACCTACACTCCCTCCATTCCTGCTTTTCTTGACTCCCTTCGTCTCCTTCATTCTCTTCTGTACCGCTTTCACTGCGCTGCAATACCTTTAGACCTGGGCGAAATCTAAATTATGCCGGCAAAATCTATATCACTTTGGGAATTTAGCCTTAACCTTCCTGTGCAAAAATTCCTACATTTGGGCCATGTCGCGTAATTACACAGCGGTCCGTCGCCCCTTTTCACTCTTGCGTGTGTGGTGAGGCGCCCCCGGGGAGGAGGAGGCTGGTGGAGAGGAGGAAGGAGCGGCAGAGATCCCCTCCTCGGAGACCCGGTGTAGGTATCGACTACCCTCCACGCTCGCTCTCAGAAGGCATTGAAGGCGAGCAAACGTCCTCGTAAGCAGCACCGATTTCATCTGCGCTGGCTGGCACTAATGAGTGTTAAGGTGAGAGAATAGTTAATTCTGCCAAGCTATGTGGCACTTTATGTTTCATAATCAAGACCTGTGGAATTATGCACTTTCAAGGTTGCAGTGTTTTCCCCATAGTTATGGATTTTCCGCCATTGCCACATAATCCATCATCTCATAATGGGGCCACACGCTGCGCACGATCGTTAGCTTTTAATTAAAACTCTCCCTCCCCGTTCCACAGTCCTGTACATAGTATCTCTGTGTGCATTTTCTTTGAACAGCACGGCCTGCCGCTAAATATATTTTTTGAATAATAGCGGGCACGCCCGTTCATTTTCCCCTCAGTTTCCAGTTGGTTGTCTACTTAGTAGGTGCACACGCACTGAGATGCCGGTGTTATTACTGTTACTCTTCAGCGGCTTACTCCGTTCTCTCCACAGTCCTTATGCACATTTTACAAAGGGTGAGGCCACCTCAAATAGCGGGACCATATGGGTTTTGTGAGAGTTGCAGGCTACATGTATCTTCATGGTGCACTGTCTGTGCATGAAGGGGTTGTAGTCCGAATTTCCTTTGGTACTAGCAGTTTTGTAGCCGCCCTCATGGTCTCTTGGGCATAACTGTGTGTGATGGCCTGATTCTCAATAGCAACCTCGTATCTCCCTCCCCCGGCCCCCATGTTGGGTGCATAGACTTTATAAACTGAGCCGCTGCCTATTTAGCAGCTGAGACTCAGTATCTTTCATTTCCACACAGAGTTCTTCTTTAAGCAGGTTATTTTAGGTGAGTGCTCAGTAATTCGCTATCGGCAAACGCAAAGTGAGTGGTCCTCCTACTGTGCCCCGCAGAGTCACATCTACTGATAACATGCTGCTAAAAAGGGTGGTGGTGTGGGGGGAGGGGTGGGGGTCCATAACTCGTGAAATTGCTCTGACTGAACGTTATTTGCCCCTTAACCATGGGCAAGTACTTAGGGCAGTAATGAGTACTGATGGTGTTTCTATCATTGGTGTTGGTGCTAGTGCTGGTTTAACTTTGGGACGAGTGCAGGAGCTCACATCACTGACACACTCAGGGCAGGGACAATCGGACCTCTAGCAGTGTTTGTTATTGTGTTTAACATTAAGCTTCCTTACATTCAGAGATGGGACGCTGTGGTTTATATGAGCTTGAGATTAGGGGCTGAAACTTTTGAGTAGTTCCAAGTTTGTGCACTTTGCAAAGAGTTTAGTGTTCCTCGGTTTTATTATTATTAAATCTTTATTTCGAGATATAAATGTCATAAAAGAAACACAGTAAAATACAGCTTTAAAAATGTTAAAACATCAATTACTATGAGGAGTTTAAAAAAAGAAATATGACACACATTTTCCAACATCATGGGATGGGCGTATCCCTTAAGCTATCCCTTTAATACAACAGGAACTCATTACCCCCTACCAGGTTACACCACTCAAAATAGTTCATTATTCCAGACATTTCCTCCTGATGTTCCACATTGAAGCCGAAAATTTCGTAACCCCAAAAAGAATACATGGCGACAGGTCAGTTTTTAATATTCGGTATGATTGGTGGTACTGCCTAATGCCCAGATTTTTGCAGATGGGAATTATCCACTTCTTCCTAGGACCATGTGTACGTCCGACTCTAGTTCGGCATCGCACGCTGGACAGTTTGCAGGGGCGTCATGGTACCATCGTGCTGTTAGACCTCTGAGTGGTAGGGAGTCATATCTCCATAGGAGGTATAGCTTCCTGTGGGCGCTCGGGCTGATTATGTCCAAGACAGGCTCGAATTTGTAATTATCCTTTTGCTCAAGGAATGACATAGTTAATGGCCCTATTTTGGGGTTAGATTGGTAATCAGACAAATTTTTATGATAATATGTTTTCACCAATTCCCGCCGGGGTAGCCCACTACACGCTTCTGTGGGGTTCCTCCAAACTTGGGGATACCCCAATCTATCGAACTCTTGCCTGATATGTTTTAACCATGGGATATTCCATATGTTTGGCAGCTGTAGGAGTTCAGTCAATTCATTCCTATAACTGGCCAATTCGGGAGTCGCCCATAGTCGTCTCCAGAAGGTAAGAGGTTTTAGGCCTAGTTCCTCCTTTATTGATCTGAGGCCCAAATCTAATCTAGTGGGGAGAAGGGGCGTGCCGGGTGGTAGAGATAGCAGCTGCCTAATAAACCTGTTTTCAGTGGTGATAATATCTGGGTGGCAGCAGTGTCCCCATAACTCGCCCCCGTAGATCACCGCACCCCGTGCCTGCAACTTAAAAATTTCAAGAGGAGGAGATACAGGTTTAAAGGTAGTTTGTTTAAGGAGTTTAAAAATCCCGCCTATATTTTGGGAAAGCTTTAGTTGGGATTTGGTCTGGTGGTGTACCCAGGTCATATCCTCGTTCAGAGTTAGGCCCAGGTATTCGAATGTTGAGACTCTCTCCAAGCGGACACCTTCTATAATAGGGTTAGGACGAGGCGTTCTCGGTGGGTTGAAGATCATGTACTTTGTTTTAGATTTGTGTATTTCCAGGCCCCTGTCATGGCAGAAGGCAACAAAGGCATCCAGGACTCTCTGTATACCCATTGGTGTCTTTGCGAGCAGCAATGTATCATCTGCGAACATGATTGCTGAGATACCTGCTCCCGCCAACCTAAGAGCGTCCCTATTGGGGACCCTGTTCAGGTAGTCAAGCACCCCGTTTACAAAGAGGCAAAACAGGGTCGGTGCTAACACACAACCCTGCCTTACCCCTCTGCCAACGGGGAAGCTTGCCGACAGGGTCCCTTGCCTCCCACATCTTACCCTTGCAAAGTTTTGTGAGTGGAGGCGAATTAGAATGTTTAAGAGGAGCGGGGGTATACCTAAATCCCTTAGTACGCTCCAAAGTTTCCCCCGTGGGACCAAGTCGAAGGCCGCACGGAGGTCAACAAAAACAGTATGCAGCGAGCCCCCCTTTATTTTGACCGTTTTTCAGAACAGCATCTTTAATCTGAAAATCTGGTTGACGGTGGATACCTTCTTTCGGAAACCCGCCTGGTAAACACTCAAGATTTCTGAATCTTCTACCCATTCTAAAAGGTGATCCAGGATCAACCTTGAAAAGAGTTTCTGCGAGACATCTATAAGGCTGATAGGCCTATAATTCAGCGGTAAGAGAGGTGAGCCCTTCTTAAATATTGGCACCAACACGGCCCCCAGCCAAGTATTGGGAGGAGCCATTCCCCCTAGAATTGCAATAAAGATTTTTGGGAGGTAGGGGGCCCATATCTCGGGTTCCTGTTTGTATAAATCCCCCGGTACCTTATCCAGGCCTGCCGCCTTGCCCGTAGGGAGGTTTGCTAAAGCTGTTCTTACCTCAGTCAAAGAGAAGGTGAGCTCAGGCCGGTCACATTCCGGGGAGTATACCTTTGGAGGTATGAGCCCCGAGGGGTCGTTAGGTGCTTCCTTATAAAGGTTGGCAAAGTGTTGTTCCCAAACCTCGGGTGAGATGTTCGGTGTCACTGCTTGATCAGGCTCCACCGAGCCTGTACTTACAATTTGCCAAAACTTGCGGGCATCTTTGTCCACCAAAGCTGAAGTTAGATCGGCCCATTTGTCAGCTTCCCATTCCTCCCTGGCATGGCGTGTAAGGTCCCTGTATATTTGCCTCCTTATTTTTATTAGGGGCCTGCTCTTGTTTTGTTTTAACGCCTCTAGGAGCCCCCCTTTTGCCTGTCTGCACGCCTTATTGTACCAGGATGGCTTCCTGTAGTGCCCAACCTTTGTTACACCAACGGGATTTAAGGTTTCTTTTATGGCACTAACTAATGCTTTATGCAAGTTGCCTAGTTTTAAATGGAAGTCACCCGAGGGGTGCTCCGGGGCAAGTGCGGCGACGCCCTCAAGTACTGGTGTTATTTGGGTATACATTTTGGCCAATTCGATTGAGTTTTTGGCCAGCTTGTCCCATCTTATCCTGCGTCTGTTACTGGACAGTGTGGCTGTGTTTAAGTTGGCACGTTCAGGTAGAAGCACCTCACCAGCATCAGGGATCCTAAGAACTAACGTCAATGGGTCATGGTCGCTCTCCTCCCTCTGTATGATCTTAAAGTCTACAATTCTTTTCCACTCCCTACATTCAATAAACATGTAGTCTAGGCGTGCCCTCCTTCCTGACTGGGAAAAAGTAAAGGTGGGTGGCACATCTGACTTCACACGCCCATTGCATGCCCTTATCGAGTGGGTCAATGTTAGAGTTGTAACCTGTAAAGCTAATGGGGACCATACTCTCGCAACGGGTCCAGCTACTTGCGGGATTCCCCAGACATCGTCCTCTTCCTGGTTTACTGCGTCTAGCAAACCGACCAGAGGTTCGAACTGGGAATTGAGGTCACCTCCCACCACATACATGACTCTCTCCGGGAAGTGGGTTAAAAAGGTGGACAGTTCATCGATAGTTTTCGAATTGACCGAAACACTAACTGGCCTGGAATAAACATTTATAACTCCCAATCTAAAACCATTCGGCCACTCTAAAATCAAGCACTGGACGTCATCTGAAAGTGTCTCCAGGGTTTTAACACTGCAACCCAAATGCGTTGCCACCCAAATTGTTAACCCCCCGAAGGGCGGCCTTTTCCTGCCCATTTAGCGGCAACTGAAAATGACGCAAATCCCATGCGATGTTGCTCCTCCCGTGCCCATGTTTCTTGGAACATGCATATGTCGGCGTGGTCAATGTATGCGCCCCAGTCTGGGCAAACTAGTTTATTACAGAGACCCGCTATGTTCCATGAAAGAATTTTAAGTAGCTTACAGTCAGTTGACGCCCTAAATAAAAGTTTTGGGGAATGATGTATAGAAGTATTCTCCTGACTGTTAGGCACAGGGATGACTAGAGGGTCTTTGTTACTTATCACCTCCAGTTCAGACTCTAAAATTGTTTTAGAATGGGCTGCCCCAGAACTCCTCTCCTTTCCATGGTCTTGATTCAGTCAGTCTACCTCTTCAAGACAAGTGTACCTATTGGGGTGCATGTAATTTATTTGCATTGGGAATTGATGTCTTGGGGGTCTATACCTTGTCCCATCAATGGCAAAACCCACCCTTGTCCAACCTTCATCAACCCCCCAATGCCCATTGTTGCTCTTTATTGGCAGGTAGAAAAAGGAAAGCGGTAGCAGTTGGATACTAGTAGTTCCCGAGCCCCTAGCCAATTGGTGATATGTTGGACGATCTGGGAGCTCTTAAAAGTAACCAAGATGCAATCCCCCTTAATCTCCTTTCTGGCATGCCCCACCCATGAAACCCGCCTGACCATTAAAATGTCCCCCCTCAGATTTGGTGGCAATGGTCTGTGGATATTCAGCCAACTAATCACCTTATTTCTAAGGGAATCAAATGATTCCGTCGTGTTGGTGGTAAGTTCTGGAACTCCAGCCAGAATTGCAGTGTTAGCAGCAGCTTCAGGCGGGAGGTTGACTGTATGTGATCTAATCGGGGGCGGAACATTTTGTACATTTGGGACATTTGCGTTACTCTGAGTTCTTCCTCGCCTTGGGGAGGTGGTTGGTGGTGGCAATTTAGATTTCCGCACTTGTGGTACTGGGGGGGTTTGTCTTGGGAGTGGGATTGGTACAGAGGTAGAAGGAATAGGACAGGAGGGGGGATGGGCTGGGGGAGCAGTTATTGATATGGGTGCGGTAGGAGGGCCTATTACTAGAGCGGCCACTGGATTTGCTAGGGGATCTAATACACAGGAACTAGTCCCCTGGGCTTTTAAATCATCCTTCATATCCCCCATAATTATCTCAATTGCTAATAACCGGTTATCAATACAATCAAGTCTCCTATTCAGCGGTTCTAAAAGTCTCTCCATTACATTAGTAATAAGTGATATAGAATGGTCCCCTTCTGCCCTTGAGTTTTCACCGAAGACAAATGGGATCCCTGTCCCTGATAGCGACACTTGTGTGTGACATAGTGGGGACATAGAAACATTAGCAGTTAAATGAGGGGATCGTTCCATTGAGTCTGGAGTTACTACTAGATTTTTAGGAGCTTTGTCCATTCTTGCCCTTTTCACCCCCTTAGATTGTCTGAATATTTTCCGTTTCGGAACAGCTCCTTCTTTGGTGCCCCTTGCTTGTCTTGAATTCAATTCAGACCCTGTTCGTGTAGGTGAGACTGGTTTGGGTGATAGGTTCAAGGTAGTGCCAGTGGCGCAGAGGTGGGAGTCACGCTGGGAGTGTGAAGAAGACCTAAGCTGTAAAAGGACAGACTTGATGGTTTGGTCTATGCTGTCCAGTAGCGATAGATGGGTAGCCTCCAGTGATTCCTGGGATGGAGTAGTTAAAGTTAGTGATGTAGAGAGGCCAGTGTCAGTAATTGACTGTGCTTTCAAGGTAGTCATAACGTTACTTGCTGTACAATTAGTTTTAACCAAAAAATTATCCAAAGTACCTTTAGTCATGGCAGACACCGCCGTTGTTTTGCTCCGGGTCTCCCTCGTGGCTATAATAGAGGATTCCTGAATTACAGGCAGACCAACAGGACAGCTTAATCCAAGTAGTTTAATCCGCTTAATAGTGCTCAGATGGGTGGCCCGGTCCGGTCTCTCCTGGGCTCGAACGGGCACAAACGGGCCCGCCCTTGGCCTGGGCTTCGCCCGGCGCCGTCCCGAGCGCGTTCCGCATGCGCAGTTATCGGACTGATTATGTACGTGTGTGCTGTGGGCGTGGCTTACAGGGAGAGCGGGCCAGGTGTCAACGATTGGCCACGCAGGGACTCCTGGTAAATGGAGTCCCTGCCGTCACGCTCGCAGCCCTGTTTTGCTGCCACTGACCCCGCAGAGTGTCCAGGTGATGCGGGACCAGCGAAGCGGGTTCGGCGAACTGTAGCGGTGGGCTCGGGAGGCAAAGCACAAGAGGTAGGACTCCGTCCTTAGGTCCACTTAAACCAGGGTGCAGGCGATGAAGAACCCACCAGTGCAGGAAGAAGGGGCTGTTTTACCGTCAGCCGGTGCGCTGTGGGCGTGGCTTACAGGGAGAGCGGGCCAGGTGTCAACGATTGGCCACGCAGGGACTCCTGGTAAATGGAGTCCCTGCCGTCACGCTCGCAGCCCTGTTTTGCTGCCACTGACCCCGCAGAGTGTCCAGGTAATGCGGGACCCGCGAAGCTGTTTCGGCGAACTGTAGCGGTGGGCTCGGGCTCGGGAGGCAAAGCACAAGAGGTAGGACTCCGTCCTTAGGTCCACTTAAACCAGGGTGCAGGCGATGAAGAACCCACCAGTCCAGGAAGAAGGGGCTGTTTTACCGTCAGCCGGTGCGCTGTGGGCGTGGCTTACAGGGAGAGCAGGCCAGGTGTCAACGATTGGCCACGCAGGAACTCCTGGTAAATGGAGTCCCTGCCGTCACGCTCGCAGCCCTGTTTTGCTGCCACTGACCCCGCAGAGTGTCCAGGTGATGCGGGACCCGCGAAGCGGGTTCGGCGAACTGTAGCGGTGGGCTCGGGCTCGGGAGGCAAAGCACAAGAGGTAGGACTCCGTCCTTAGGTCCACTTAAACCAGGGTGCAGGCGATGAAGAACCCACCAGTGCAGGAAGAAGGGGCTGTTTTACCGTCAGCCGGTGCGCTGTGGGCGTGGCTTACAGGGAGAGCGGGCCAGGTGTCATCCTCGGTTTTCCTTATTACCCTTTTTTTTACCTCTATGTAGCAAGGTAATTTTCACTCTAACAGCCTAACCAAATATTACCCTACTTGCATCTTTCTGCTATGCTTCCATACAATAAAATGAATGCTGCATTTTTCTCTAGAAGTTTACTTTTGCAGAGCCCAGCTCATATTTTAACTATTCCTTTAGTTGCACATTGTTACACACTAAAGGATCTGTTGTCTCTATATATAAAGAACACAGATTGGATGATATTCCTGGATGGTTATGGCGCTCTATCAAATATCAGCAGTATTCGTATTTATTGATCCTGCTTTTTTCTAGTTGTTGGGTGCCTAGGTATGGGTCATCATCCTGGCCCACTAATGATCCACAGATCTAATACTTTAACTAAGACCTATCACACCAACTGAAATATTTTACAAAGATACAGTCATATCAGTAAATTCACAAAATCAGTCCAATTTGTATACACGTATTTCATTTAATCCATAAGGCTTTCTCCAAGTCCAGCCAACACGTGTTTCGTCGAATGGGCAGGTACCCACGACTTCATCAGGGCTGGGAAAAAACAATATAAACAGATATTGTAGTCCCGCCGTACATCGGGCATTCTAAGTATTTGTGCATATGGTTAATGCGTGATTAACAAGAATATCATGCAAGTGGGTTTAGTCTTCACATGTACTTTTCTTATTAAAATGAGATATTTACTTATTATCAATGCATCAAAATGCATACAAATTCTTATGTGCATTCAAGAGAGAACAGGAAAGAGGAACGGGGAGAGGACACCCCATAAGAGAGAAAGATATTACCTCCATCGGAGGCAAATAGAGTGCCCCACCAGTTCAACAGTATCAACGGTAGCACCAGACTTCCCGGCATCATGCCGGCATTATGCCTCACCAATTCTACCACATTCATCAACCCATGTGATAATCATCATCTATATTAATATGTTCAGTGAATCTTAATTTTATCTCAGATTATTCTTCGCAATTAGTGCTCTCCAATTGTAAAGACTGAGCAGATTTGCTCAGGCTTACCTGATGTTCAAATCCAGATAGATTGTATGCCTGTAAATATCGTGATACATTAGGTACATGTAGTCGCTATAAGGTTGTTGACACTATCCGTGTTATACAATATATATAAGAAAACAGCCCAGAGACGTACCTTCTGGCTGGTTATAATTCCGACCCAGCCTTATTCGGCTGGAATGATAATATTCTTTACGCAGCTTGTAGTTATATTCCTGATTACGCTGTGGGAAAATATGTAACAATATATTACCTGTCCAGTTACGAACTTCCTGGGCATAGCTACAGCCTACATGTTATATTGTCTAACAAACACCTTTCAAAACGGTGCAAACAGAATATCTAATGCATTCTGTTCCACCACATCGCTCTTATTCCTATAATGTCATGACGTTATATCGCTTACCTTATCAGCGGTAATTCGATATATGGCCAATTATGTGGCACAGTTACTTCGTCCAGATCCCAATATAAAATGCTTCTTAATGAAAATATTCGTCACGTTGGTGTTCGATCACAATCCCCGCTGTGATTGTTTCAAGGGGTAGGAGGGAAATAAATACATACGGAGAGCCATTAGTATTCCGTATTAATGGACTATTATCCAATCTAGCTATAAGTACTGGGTTATTGGTGACCATTTCACATACCTTCGTATTTAGGGGTTTCTCAGGAATCTCACTGCGCATGGAGCCGGTCTTTCCGTATCTTGGATTAACCGCGTCTCCTGAACCGGAAGCCTATTTGAAATGACTTCCCTTTCCACCGAATATAGCTAGAACGTCTCCCTTTGTTATTTAGTGGAGGTACCCGTCCGCCATGTTGGATTAGTTAATAACGTGCGTTCATGTTGATAAAATAAGCCTATAACAAACCCCTATGCATAGATGGCCCATATTATATTTCTGACACGAGTATATCTAATGTGTACAGCTTAATTTGAGTGGCTTTATGATTGTCACAGGGTGCGAAAATTAAATAGTATTGATAGGTCATCTCCGTGCTAGATCCGGGAAATATTGTCACCAGCACTGTAGGTACCGATATGTGGGGCACGATAAGTACATATTATATACAGCAGCGGACAGTTCATAAATCAGAGTGACGTTCTATGTATTACTTCAAAGATAGACAGATTCATACATATAGCAAAATATATTTTGTAATATAGAATCGTTGCTGGTACATGGTGGATGAGGCATAAACAAGATAGTAAATGAGTGCTTTCTACGTTTGATTTACTGTATTCCAAAATGATTGCATATTCATACTACATTGTGACTTTTTTGTCCTGATTTTTAAATTGACAGATTATATATATATACAGAGGGCATTACAGTTCTATTCTTGGGAAACACATCTTAATCTCCCAGGAAGTAGTGTAGTTCTTGGTCTACGTTCATCCCGTAGTCCACCGCCCGCATTGTAAGTATCCAGGACGCTTCTCTACGTCTAAGAGATAATTCTCTATTGCCACCCCTGGGATCATTTCTGACCTGATCTATGGCACAAAATCTAATCGTTTTGTTCTTGCTTTGACTAGGACATTCATTGACATGAGTAGCTGTATTATATCTTACGTCATGATGTTTAATAGCTCTTACATGTTCAAATATCCTGTCTTTTAAAGCCCTTTTAGTACTGCCAATGTAAAAACTTCCACATTTGCATGTTATCATATATATAACAAAGCTGCTGTTACAATTTAGCATTTGTCTAATCTTGAATTCTCTTCCCATGTAATTGTGAAAGGTTTTAGTTTTGTTCATGGCCATTGGACATAATTTACACATTCCACATTTGTGAAAGCCCACACTGTTCTGTGTCAACCAATCTGGTGTGATCCTGGGTGGCGATGGATATGTGGGACTTACCCATGATTTGATATTCTTCCCTTTTCGATATGTGATGAGTGGATGTTTGGTGATGTGATTATTCAGAGATTTGTCATTGTTTAATAACCACCAGTGTTTTCTCATGCTGTTTCTCAGTGTTATTGCGGCATCGTCATAGTTGGTAATCAGTCTAATTTTCTTGCTATCACTATCGACATTCAGTTTGTGTCGTAGTGTGGCGTCTCTGGGTATATTATTGATTCTGGTTTCTGCCTTTCTGATAGTATCTAGTTCATACCCTCTGGCTCTAAATCTAGTTCTCATATCCATCTTGCATTTTGAGAAGTCTGTTTCTTTACTGCAATTCCTACGTGCTCGTGTCAGTTCTCCATAGGGAATGGATTGGATCTGATGTCTCGGATGTGAACTACCAGCATGTAATATGGCATTGCATGAGGTTGGTTTCCTGTATAATTTACTATTTATTTTGTTGTCCTCAATAAATAGTGTAAGATCTAAGAATTCAATCTGAGTTTTACTCATGGAGTATGTAAGATGTATTCCCATCCTGTTTCTATTCAGATATTCACAAAATTGTTTTAGACTGTTCATGTCTCCTGGCCAAATGAGCAGACAGTCGTCAATATAGCGACCCCAGTATATGATAGATTCACTCCACTCTGTGCCATCAGGGCCCCAGATCCACTCCTCCTCAAACCTGCCCATGAACAGGTTCGCATACGAAGGAGAGAATCTGGACCCCATGGCTACACCCTGTTTCTGTCTGTACCATGTGGACTCAAATAAGAAAACATTGTTCTGTAATATAAGATCCATCATCTTCATTAGCATCTCAGTGTGAGCCCACTGAGATGCTGGTCTTTTATTCAGAAATTTCCTAGCCGCCAAAAGATCTAAGTCTGTCCTAATGTTTGTGTACACAGAAGTGACATCTAGGGTGGCCATAATCATGCCATCTTCCCATGGTACATCTGCGATGATGCCTAAGATGTGCTTGGTGTCCTTAATATATGCTGGTAGATTTCGCACTAGTGGTTGTAGAAAATTGTCCACATATTGAGATAATCTTTCCGTCGGGCCCCCTATATTAGATATAATAGGTCTCCCTGGTGGTGATTGGGCATTTTTGTGTATCTTTGGGAGTGTATAGATGCATGGAAATCTCGGTTTGTCTATTTTCAGATAAGTAAATTCCTCCCTACTTATTAAGCCTTCAAGCCACCATTTTTTAAGATGTGTATTAATAGTGGCAGTAAGGGGTCCTATTGGATTCGTTCTCACTTTTTCATAGTAAGTTTGGTCCTTTAGTTGTGTCTCTATTTCTAAATTGTAAGCTTCAGTATTCATTACCACAACGTTACCACCCTTGTCCGCCTCTTTGATGGTAACATTGGGTAAGTTACTCAACTCCACTAGTGCTTGGCATTCAGGTCTACTCAGATTGTCTGGGTGTGTTGTTGTGTGTTTCTTTTTGTGTTTAAGGTGGTTATATAGGTCCTCAGTGACTAGTTTGTGGAACATATCCACACTGTTTCCACTTGGTAGTGTCGGTGTCCATCTTGATTTTTTATGTAGACCACTTGATATGGTAGTGTCTGGTTCAATATCGTGATCAAAAAGTAGTTCATCTATGGACATGTGGTCTCTGTCATCATCCACAATGGACAGGAGTATTTCACTATCTCTAATATTCTGTATTGTTGGTATGTTATCATTCACACTCAGAGTTTCTGTTTCAATGCTTTTATTTACATTTTTGTTACATTCAAAATGTTTCTTTAGTTTTAGCTTTTTCGTGAATTTAAACAGGTCCACCATAGATTTGTGTATGTCTCCTTGGTCCCTTGGACAAAAACCCATGCCCCGTTCCAACACAGTAATCATATCTTTTGATAGTACATTGTCACTGAGATTAACCACTTCCACACCCTTCATTTTTTCAGTAAGATCAGCTATTTCTTCCATGATCTCAATGTCATTCCCTGTTTTCCTGGCATTGGTCCCTCCTCTTTTTCCCCTCCTTGTTTTTTTGTTATATTTCCCTTTTGTCTTGAGCACTAGTGGAGTTGAGTAACTTACCCAGATACACAAAAATGCCCAATCACCACCAGGGAGACCTATTATATCTAATATAGGGGGCCCGACGGAAAGATTATCTCAATATGTGGACAATTTTCTACAACCACTAGTGCGAAATCTACCAGCATATATTAAGGACACCAAGCACATCTTAGGCATCATCGCAGATGTACCAGGGGAAGATGGCATGATTATGGCCACCCTAGACGTCACTTCTCTGTACACAAACATTAGGACAGACTTAGGTCTTTTGGCGGCTAGGAAATTTCTGAATAAAAGACCAGCATCTCAGTGGGCTCACACTGAGATGCTAATGAAGATGATGGATCTTATATTACAGAACAATGTTTTCTTATTTGAGTCCACATGGTACAGACAGAAACAGGGTGTAGCCATGGGGTCCAGATTCTCTCCTTCGTATGCGAACCTGCTCATGGGCAGGTTTGAGGAGGAGTGGATCTGGGGCCCTGATGGCACAGAGTGGAGTGAATCTATCATATACTGGGGTCGCTATATTGACGACTGTCTGCTCATTTGGGCAGGAGACATGAACAGTCTAAAACAATTTTGTGAATATCTGAATAGAAACAGGATGGGAATACATCTTACATACTCCATTAGTAAAACTCAGATTGAATTCTTAGATCTTACACTATTTATTGAGGACAACAAAATAAATAGTAAATTATACAGGAAACCAACCTCATGCAATGCCATATTACATGCTGGTAGTTCACATCCGAGACATCAGATCCAATCCATTCCCTATGGAGAACTGACACGAGCACGTAGGAATTGCAGTAAAGAAACAGACTTCTCAAAATGCAAGATGGATATGAGAACTAGATTTAGAGCCAGAGGGTATGAACTAGATACTATCAGAAAGGCAGAAACCAGAATCAATAATATACCCAGAGACGCCACACTACGACACAAACTGAATGTCGATAGTGATAACAAGAAAATTAGACTGATTACCAACTATGACGATGCCGCAATAACACTGAGAAACAGCATGAGAAAACACTGGTGGTTATTAAACAATGACAAATCTCTGAATAATCACATCACCAAACATCCACTCATCACATATCGAAAAGGGAAGAATATCAAATCATGGGTAAGTCCCACATATCCATCGCCACCCAGGATCACACCAGATTGGTTGACACAGAACAGTGTGGGCTTTCACAAATGTGGAATGTGTAAATTATGTCCAATGGCCATTAACAAAACTAAAACCTTTCACAATTACATGGGAAGAGAATTCAAGATTAGACAAATGCTAAATTGTAACAGCAGCTTTGTTATATATATGATAACATGCAAATGTGGAAGTTTTTACATTGGCAGTACTAAAAGGGCTTTAAAAGACAGGATATTTGAACATGTAAGAGCTATTAAACATCATGACGTAAGATATAATACAGCTACTCATGTCAATGAATGTCCTAGTCAAAGCAAGAACAAAACGATTGGATTTTGTGCCATAGATCAGGTCAGAAATGATCCCAGGGGTGGCAATAGAGAATTATCTCTTAGACGTAGAGAAGCGTCCTGGATACTTACAATGCGGGCGGTGGACTACGGGATGAACGTAGACCAAGAACTACACTACTTCCTGGGAGATTAAGATGTGTTTCCCAAGAATAGAACTGTAATGCCCTCTGTATATATATATATAATCTGTCAATTTCAAAATCAGGACAAAAAAGTCACAATGTAGTATGAATATGCAATCATTTTGGAATACAGTAAACCAAACGTAGAAAGCACTCATTTACTATCTTGTTTATGCCTCATCCACCATGTACCAGCAACGATTCTATATTACAAATTATATTTTGCTATATGTATGAATCTGTCTATCTTTGAAGTAATACATAGAACGTCACTCTGATTTATGAACTGTCCGCTGCTGTATATAATATGTACTTATCGTGCCCCACATATCGGTACCTACAGTGCTGGTGACAATATTTCCCGGATCTAGCACGGAGATGACCTATCAATACTATTTAATTTTCGCACCCTGTGACAATCATAAAGCCACTCAAATTAAACTGTACACATTAGATATACTCGTGTCAGAAATATAATATTGGCCATCTATGCATAGGGGTTTGTTATAGTCTTATTTTATCAACATGAACGCACGTTATTAACTAATCCAACATGGCGGACGGGTACCTCCACTAAATAACAAAGGGAGACGTTCTAGCTATATTCGGTGGAAAGGGAAGTCATTTCAAATAGGCTTTCGGTTCAGGAGACGCGGTTAATCCAAGATACGGAAAGACCGGCTCCATGCGCAGTGAGATTCCTGAGAAACCCCTAAATACGAAGGTATGTGAAATGGTCACCAATAACCCAGTACTTATAGCTAGATTGGATAATAGTCCATTAATACGGAATACTAATGGCTCTCCGTATGTATTTATTTCCCTCCTACCCCTTGAAACAATCACAGCGGGGATTGTGATCGAACACCAACGTGACGAATATTTTCATTAAGAAGCATTTTATATTGGGATCTGGACGAAGTAACTGTGCCACATAATTGGCCATATATCGAATTACCGCTGATAAGGTAAGCGATATAACGTCATGACATTATAGGAAAAAGAGCGATGTGGTGGAACAGAATGCATTAGATATTCTGTTTGCACCGTTTTGAAAGGTGTTTGTTAGACAATATAACATGTAGGCTGTAGCTATGCCCAGGAAGTTCGTAACTGGACAGGTAATATATTGTTACATATTTTCCCACAGCTTAATCAGGAATATAAATACAAGCTGCGTAAAGAATATTATCATCCCAGCCGAATAAGGCTGGGTCGGAATTATAACCAGCCAGAAGGTACGTCTCTGGGCTGTTTTCTTATATATATTGTATAACACGGATAGTGTCAACAACCTTATAGCGACTACATGTACCTAATGTATCACGATATTTACAGGTATACAATCTATCTGGATTTGAACATCAGGTAAGCCTGAGCAAATCTGCTTAGTCTTTACAATTGGAGAGCACTAATTGCGAAGAATAATCTGAGATAAAATTAAGATTCACTGAACATATTAATATAGATGATGATTATCACATGGGTTGATGAATGTGGTAGAATTGGTGAGGCATAATGCCGGCATGATGCCGGGAAGTCTGGTGCTACCGTTGATACTGTTGAACTGGTGGGGCACTCTATTTGCCTCCGATGGAGGTAATATCTTTCTCTCTTATGGGGTGTCCTCTCCCCGTTCCTCTTTCCTTTTCTCTCTTGAATGCACATAAGAATTTGTATGCATTTTGATGCATTGATAATAAGTAAATATCTCATTTTAATAAGAAAAGTACATGTGAAGACTAAACCCACTTGCATGATATTCTTGTTAATCACGCATTAACCATATGCACAAATACTTAGAATGCCCGATGTACGGCGGGACTACAATATCTGTTTATATTGTTTTGTCCCAGCCCTGATGAAGTCGTGGGTACCTGCCCATTCGACGAAACACGTGTTGGCTGGACTTGGAGAAAGCCTTATGGATTAAATGAAATACGTGTATACAAATTGGACTGATTTTGTGAATTTACTGATATGACTGTATCTTTGTAAAATATTTCAGTTGGTGTGATAGGTCTTAGTTAAAGTTGTCTCTATATATGTATCACTCTCTTTGTGTGCGCAGCTCGGTTCTATATGTGCAACTCTGTCTTTACTTTTTTATCTCTGCGTGTCTGTCTCTGTATGTGTTTCTCTGTATATGTTTCTCTTTATGTGCAACTCTGTTTGTTCAAGCCTATCTTTATATTTGTTTTTGTCTCTGTATGCGCATCTTTGTGCATGCATTTACTATATGCCTGTTTTATGTGCCTCTCTGTCTGTGTGTTTGTGTCTGAGTGTATCTGTTTTTGCATCTCAGTTTCTGTTTGTGTTTCTGTCTCTGTGTATGCATGTCTGTGTCTGCATCTCTGTCTCTGTGTGTCTGTTTCTGTGTGTGTGTTTTTGCCTGTATGTGCAACTTTGTCTTGGTGTTGGCTTTCTGTCTAAGTGTGTGTTTCTGTCTTTTTGTGTGTATGTCTTTGTCTTAGTGACTGAAAACCTGTTTTTGTGTGTACATCTATTTTTATTCCCACTTAAAGCCCTGCCTCTCCCTGCATCTCTGACTGCCCATAGTAATCTTGGCCTTCTAATTCACAAGAGCTTATGTTTTCTGTAGTGTTTCCATCCAACCCCCCCACACCATCCATCCATCCATCCCCCCACTCCATCCATCCATCCATCCATCCCCCCACTCCATCCATCCCCTCACTCCATCCTCCCCACTCCATCCATCCATCTATCCCCCCACTCCATCCATCCATCCCTCCCCCCACTCCATCCCCCCACTCCATCCATTGATCCCCCACTCCATCCATCCCCCCACTCCATCCATCCATCCATCCCCCCACTCCATCCATCCATCCCCCCACTCCATCTATTCATCCATCCATCCATCCCCCCACTCCATCCATCCATCCATCCATCCATCCCCCCACTCCATCCACCCCCCCATCCATCCATCCCCCCACTCCATCCATCCATCCATCCCCCCACTCCATCCATCCATCCCCCCACTCCATCCATCCATCCATCCATCCCTCGCCCCACACTCCATCCCTCGCCCCACACTCCATCCCTCGTCCCACACTCCATCCCTCGCCCCACACTCCATCCCTCAACCCACAGTCCATCCCTCGCCCCACACTCCATCCCGCGCCCCACACTCCATCCCGCGCCCCACACTCCATCCCGCGCCCCACACTCCATGCTGCGCCCACACTCCATCCCGCGCCCACACTCCATCCCGCGCCCACCCTCCCTCTATCTCTTGCCCTCTCTCTATCTCTCTCTCGCCCTCCCTCTATCTATCTCTCGCCCACCCTCTATCTCTTGCACTCCCTCTATCTTTTGCCCTCCCTCTATCTATCTTTCACTCTCCCTCTATCTATCGCCCTCACTATCTATCGCATAACAACAGCATCACTCAGCACCACCACAGCATCACTCAGGGGCACCACAACATTACTATGCGCTACCAAAATGCTTATAACTACAACAGTAACTTACAACATTATTATAATATAATATTATTGCCAACATTGCTAAATTTTTTTCAACAGCTATCATCTTGCAAATCATCTTTATACACCAATACAGACTTTGCTAAAAATGTAATGCAACACATTGTCATATACAATGCCAATAACTCAAACTTTAATGCTGCGAGACCTATTGCATTGCAAATGCTTGTTTTAAATCCTGTGTTTGAGAACAGTACTTTTAGAAAGTTACTGTTCTCTTGTCTGACCCTTCTGTGTGCCTGGGCCAGTTTGTGTATTGACTGTCTGGTTTGAGAGTGACAGGGGCTGGGGGATTCCCCAGGAGGCTGGATGAGTCAGCACTAGGGTGAATGACTGCAATTACAACTGGAGTGGTGGGAGGAGTTAGCACCTGGGCCTGAATAGGGCTGTGCCTGCCTTCCACAATGCTGGCTCCACCTCCTGCTGGGCGGCTGAGGACCCTGCCCCTCACTCTGAAAGGAAAGATGCAGCCAGCAAAACAAAATACTCAGGAACCACTCAGAACTGGTTCAAACCGGGCTCAGGGCCCACATGCACCAAGAGAACAAAGACTTTAGGGGTATAAGTACAGGACCCCTGTTAACAGAAAATTAGATCATCCTGGAATCAAGAAGGAACCTCTGCCAAGGAGAAAGCTGACTCTGAAGAAGGAAGACTGTCCTGCTGTTGCTCTGCTGGACTAACCTGCTGTTGCTTTGCTGCCAAGGAGAGGGGAAGGACTTTGCTAGTGTGCTGTGTCCCCTGTCTTGAAGGAACCTCCAAGGGCCTGACAAGAGCTGGTGTAGTATGTTTATCTAGGGACCTGTATCGATACTCCTATTTCTGACCCTTGCCCAGTTATAAATCACTAATATCCATACAACGGCACAGAAACCCGTTTCATAGATTAGTCATAGCGCATGCTGTCACATTAAGCAAGCACTATTCCTCCAGCCCCCTAGAAAGCACACCGAGTTCTTAAACAAATCCAAGCCTCGAGCAACCTGGGAAATCCCCGCCTGCCATGTTTTGATTTAGTCCAAGAACTCATGTAAAGCACTGCAAGAACGCTCAGTTCTTAGTGACATCCTTATTGACGTCTTATGTCCATCCTTACGTCAAACCCAGCACCTCTCAGGTATAAATATACCAACCCTGTCCTAAGCAGAGACACGGTGGTGATGAACCTGGAGCAGTGACTACTTGCCGGAGAGCCGAGCTGATGCGAGAGCCCACGGACGCTGCCCCTCCCCTTTTGATGCGCTGAGAGAGACGCTGTCTTTTCTCTTACCGAGAAATCCAGCCTCAAGCGTTTCCAGCCCACCTTCGCGGGTGACTGGGATACCGAGTCCTGAGAAAGAGATACCAGACCTCCAGCCTTCTAAATCCCAGGCACTGAACTGACTAAACCCTTATAGAGAATTCTTTAGTCAGATTCTTGGCAAAACAAACTTAACTTAAACTGCTACTTACATACTCCCTCCCATGTATTAGGCTTAGGTCAGGTACACCGGGGTAGGCGTAGTTAGAAGCACCAGTTGAGTACGATTAGTCAATGTATATATGTATGTATCTATTTTATCCATTTTAAAGTATCATATGGCTAAGAAACCATATCAATGCTTTTACAATATTATTTTATAATCCTGCTTTTACTGTATGCACTTTACTTAACTACAAGTATTGCAATTGTAGCGATTCATTTCTCTTGTATGAGAAAAGAGACTGATCAATAAATAACACCTTTTATTGAAAACGCCCGTCTCTCCTTTTCTCTGCAATCTGGTGAAACTAAGTATGCACGTATTGACTGAGTAAAATAGCTGTCTTTTGTTTTCACACGACTCTAGAGATATACTCTTGATCAGGGAGAGCAAAGTTTTCATGTTCTATGGTTGTCAGAAACTAAATCCCTTCTTGTCTATCCAGGGAGGTTAAACTCCTCCTCGCTTATTCGAGAAAGTTTCTAGTGAACTCTGAGCTAGCTGGCACACAAAACTTAAGTCTAATATCGTCAGTAGAAGACCTAACCTCTGTCCTACGTCTATACTATTGAAGATATTATTCCAATGTGCAGAGCCTATTGGGAATATAGGAACTACACTACATGGCGCCCAACGGTTTGGTAAGGCGATAAATCTAACGCAAGACATTAGAGTAATTCAGTCGTGCTTTTTCACACAGACCCTTTCTCCCGTAAATACTCCAAAGACGTCTGGAGTGGGTCAAAGGTTAAAATCCGCCAGAACTTAGTAGAAAGAGATTTCTATGTATAGTTTGGTTTATTCAACGTTGAAGGATACAGTGTTCCAAAATATTGTGCACCTAATCTTTGTTTCCTTGAAACCTGATCTGCAACAAAAACCTTCTTGTCAGTAAAATGTCAGACAATGAAGAAGAAAGGGAGGCAGCTAGAATAGCATCTCAACTCCTAGCGGATGACACAAGTCTCCTGCAGACAGACCCGGATGCAATACTCATCCCGGTCAGCATAAGAAAAACTATAACTCTTAAGCTAATAGAAAATGGACTAACACCAAGAGGTGGTACAGTCATATTCGTAATTGAGGCACACGAATATCGGCAGACAGAGGTATTCTATTCATGGATAAACTTTCCAGCAGCAAACACTGTCACAAAAGAATTCCACTATTACAAAATAGAGGAACCACCGGATGCGTACACTCCTTTCGAGGAGTTGGAAATCCCATTAAAATACCAAGAGCACCTGCTCTGGTTTAAAGGCGCCCTAAAACATAATGATCACATCACCAGGCTCGGTCCACTAGGTAGACCAGGAGCAACATGGCCAGTACTAGCCGGCTACACACCACATCCCGACATAGAAAAAATGTCTGACCGGGAACTTTTAGCACAGCTAAAACAACTGATTAAAATACATAGACAATTAGTCCAATATGTAATGCAGACTTCAACAGTCTAACCAGCTATTAAAATTCCACAGCTGACCCCTCATCAGGGAAACAAAAATAAAATCACACCACAGAACATACAGTCATGTCTAGGTAAAGTACCCGCAAAACGGGAACAAATTCCATTCTGGTTAGCACAAAAAATCACTCAAATAGAGGCGGTATTTCCGGATACTACCCCTACTGAGAAACACAGGATTCTGACTATCTGTCTTCCAATGGGGATCGCACCACATGTGGAGGACTGTGACACTTGGGGCACAGTCTTTGCTTCCATTTACACAAAAACACATGGTGTTCCGTCCATGGCGATAATACCAGATGTACTAAGACAGATTCAAAATGAATACGGTCCAGAACCTGCTTTAACTCTGGGTATGAAATTACTGAAAGACTTCCAGCAGGTCTCGGCTATATTACTAGCCAACATAAAAGGGGTAGCAGCATCTGTGGTGATCCGCCAGAAGTTGAAAGAAACAGATATAGCAGAACAACCATTTGAACTTGCCAGAATCATAGAAAAATCCTATGAAGAACTAGGAAGAGATAGTTTGGGTGGGAAACCAGTGAAACCCCAACTAACTGAAAATCGTGAAAAGGTATTTATTAAAAATAATCTAACCACTCCAAAAAAGAGCTGGGATGGAAATAAACAATCCACTCCCAAAGAAAAAAGATTCCAGTCCAGAGGAAGGTCTCCTCGGCGGAGAGAAAGATCTCCAGACCAAGGACACAAGTCTCCCCAGAGGGAGCCCTCTGAGAAAAAATACAACCTTAGAAATAGGGATAATTTGAAAAAACCTGATAGATATCAAGATATTGATACACGTCCATCTCGATCTTTTCAGACTTCCTCGCAGAAATCGGAAAGAAGAGGACGGTCAGAACAAAGGGAAGAGCACTTCAAGTCCAAAGACAAGGATCCTGATCATCAAAGTAAAAAATTACAATTTCCAAAAAAGAAGGTAGCCAGTATTAAAATAATCAAACATGCAGAGGATCCTGAGGACACAGCTGAAAAACGGAGAGTGGGCTCAGACAATGCTAGACAGCGCAGCAGAAGTGAGCATAGCTCGCAAGATCCTGATGAATCATCTGGAGACAGTGGACACGAATGAATACATTCAAGTGGAAACTGCAGACACCAGAGTTAGCAAACCTCATAAAATATACGAAATAACATTACGTATAGAGGGAGATAAGACTAGGAAAATAAGGGGTCTATTTTGGGATAACCTCTCCAAAGGCTATGACATCCTTTTAGCTGAAAAAGACTGGCCACCAGAGTTTGTCAGGGAGTGCCCTCATGACGAAGAAATGATTATGCCTGCCTTCTCAAATCACATTCCAATTCATAAAAAATATACACTTGCAAGAAAGTGGGCAGTAGCCCAAGCTCATGCATTATATAAAAACCATGTAGGATGGGATGAGGACTCACCTCCTCACAAAATCCAGTTAAAATCTCAACCAACTGCACAAAGGCAGTACCCAATTAAGCAAGAAGCAAAAAAACAGGTCAGGGAGATCTTAGATCAACTTGAATACCAGGGGGTGATTGAAACATGCACCTCACAAATGAACAATCCTTTGTTTCCTGTCTCCAAGCCAGATGATTCATACCGTCTAGTTTTGGACTACAGACACCTTAACTCATGTTGTAAAACATTTGCAGTACAAAACTCACACAGTGCAGCACTAATGAATAGCATAGTGCGCAAAAAATGCAAAACAACATTAGACATCTCTAATGGATTCTTTTGTCAAAATATAGCACCTGAAAGCAGATATTTGACCGCTTTCTCAATAAATGGCTCGCAGGAAATTTCTGTCGTTTGCCACAGGGGTTCAAGAACAGCCCAGGATTATTCTCAGCGAGAGTAACAGAGTTACTACAAATATATGATGATGAGGCATTATCCTATGTCGATGACATCTATCTAACAGATGATGACTTGGATACTCACTTGAAAAGAGTGAACACCATAATACTTGGGTTCCAGGCAGAGGGTTATAAATTCAACTTCAAAAAGTCAAGAATTGCCCATCTAACTGTCCTGTTTTTAGGATATGAACTATCAAGTGAAGGCAAAAGCCTGGCAGACAATTTCTTAGAGAAATGCGCCGTAATCCAAGCACCAAGAATGCTGAAAAACTTACAATCAATTCTAGGTTTCCTGAATTTCGGTAGAACGTACATTCTAAATTATGCAGAGAGGGTTAAACCTCTCTATGACCTAATAAAACCAGATTTTAAAACAATCAATTGGACTCAAAAACACACAGAAATTTTGAGATCATTACAAACAGACATGTTAACTAAAACAAAATTGCAAACACGCGATAACACACGCAACCTTGTAATCCGAGTCATCCCAGGAAGATGCGGATTCACATACCTGAACTCTAATGAGGGAGAAACGGTACCAATAGCATACAAATCACATTTGTACACAGAAGCTGAAAAAACATTCAGCATTAAGGAAAACATTGTTCATGCGGTTCAAACAGCTGTAGCAAGAGAAAGAGACCAAGCTGACGGCAGACGAATTACAGTCAGAACAGCAGAATCAGCCTTTGAGGCATTAACAAGCCCATGTAATTTACCTACTGTGGCATTAAATCCAAAATGGATACAATGGGAAAATTCTCTTGCTACAGACAGAGTGAAATACTATTTTGACCCGGAAATGAAAAAATTAAAAAATCTTGAATATGAAAGAGAATATCCTCTGCTAATCGACATTCTGCCCATACGACAGTACGCCTGTATAATATATACAGACGGACGTGCACAACCCTCGGTTTGGGGAAAACAAGCCTATAACGCCACATGCGAGATTGTAAAAAACGTATGGCGCGGAGAAAAATTAAGACCTCTGTTAACGAAAACACATTCAGTGGAAAATAATTCAGAACAACAAACTGAAATAATAGCGTTAAAAATGGCGCTAGATAATGCTGATCGTGAATTCCCGACACTAATAGTGTGCGATTCATATTACTGCGTCAAATCATACAATAACGACTTGCAGAAAAGGGTTCAAAGCGGTTACAAAGATGACACAGGTGCAACAATAAAGCAAAAATCGCTTTGGGAACAAGTAGTTCTTTTACAGAAAGAACTACCAAAGACTCACGTGATACATTCATTGAGTCATGAACGTGATGGCGTTCACGTTTCAGGGAATTCATTGGCTGAGACAGCCACAGCAGAAGCAAGTAAGCAGGCTTCTGTAGCTACAAAAAAGCGTTCAGGAAAATACGTAGACGGGGAAACAATGCTGGCAGTGAAAACGTCATCAAAATGCGACTGCTCAGCGCTACCCATCACCTATCCACTCAATTATACATACATAATAGATGCAAACTCCGTTCCTTTTGCTCAAATCCCTGGAGTGGGGGATAGAGTAATTCCAAACAAGAACAGGAGAATATTGTTAATAGCAGACGCACATATGGGTGAGGGTCTTAGACACCTTAAGCTAAAGGATTCTCTGGAAGAATTGCAATCAACATACTGGTGGCCAGGAATGAGCCTGCAACATCACATATTTGCAAAAAACTGTCCAAACTGCAACAGAGATCGCAGTGGCGACCGAGACGGTGTTTTGCTATGGCGTTTCGCTCAAGATGGGATTAAACAATAAATATATAAAACCCAGTATGAATAATGCGTCATATTAACATATAGAGACTATCATCTCTTAAAAATGTAGACCCCAGCTCTCGGCTGACGTCTGAACTGTTATAAAAAGATTTGCGAGTCTATAATGGCATATACGCAAGGGGCATGCTACATTCTGACCATTGGCCTACTTTTAGCTCTCGAGCTTATGGGGGGGCATGGCCAGCATGGGCATTGCATTGCGGGACTCTTAACACTTCCTTCCTGAGGGAAACGGGATGGTGTAAAGAAAAAACCAAGGCATAGAGCAATCTATAACGGCAAAGGTATAAGGTTCGGGGGCTGGGTGGGTCAAACATTTAATAAGTGTCCAACGTAGTCTTGATAATCTGCCAAGAAATTCTCTGAGAGGTCTCAGTCCGTACGAACTATTGTTTGGGACTAGAATTTTGATCCAGGACCTCGATAGTCAAACTTCAGTGGTTAAAGAAAAATGCTTTGATATCAAAGATCGTTTGGCTATTTTACAGGACTTAAACAAAAAAAGAAAAGACCTGAGCAACATAAAATTGAAACAACAGCCAACAACCACTGAAGAAAAACCACCTGTCCCAGCAAGGCCTGTCTGGATTCCAAAAATCGGGGATCTGGTCAGAGAGAAGATCGGGGTAAAGAAGGAATTTGGGCCTTCTTACAGAAAAGCAGTACCTGTCTTGGCTATCAACGGGACAAGATCAGTTGTATTACCGCCCCTTGCTGGTAAAAAGGAGAACCGAGTTGTATCCATCGACCTGGTTAAACCACAATCATGTGGCCGATAATAAGTAGTAGGCCAAGTGGACTCCCAAGAAATAGCAGAACACCAAAGTTTGCTACAAACATAGAGGTTCAAACTGAGAGACTAATCACATTTGAAAAACCTACAGTAAATCAACAAGGACTATGCAACAAAGCCATGGAACTTAAACCTCTTGAAACCCAAATCCAAATCTTACATCAAGAAACACCAGTCTACAATGATGTAACCAAAGACTATGCTAATGAAACAAAAATAATTCCAAAAACAAAAAGGAATCCAGAAGCAATCGAAACAATTGACAGAACAGCATCAGGCTACTTCATCAACTTCGATGACTTTTCTGAGGAACGGAGTGAACCTGATGAACAGCCAACATCAGCAACAACTTTTAAAGACAAGACTAAAGAACTCCTTCATCAACTAAAAGCAACTTATCTGATTTCTCCATGGATTGAATTTTGGGTGACACAAGGTGTATTTGTCCTCATACTTTGGCTCATCATGGTACTATACTTGGGACATTTCATTGAGGAAAAATATGTTACAATGGACACAGCAAGCCAGAAAATCAACTTGGTCCTGAAACCACACAAGTCTTCACACATCGAGAAAAGAGAACTTTCTTCAGTAAACTTCACAGCCAATCCTATACCCGGTCGGGTAGCATGGGACAAAACTGATTACGAAATCTATGGCCCGGTCGAGCTCTTGAAGTATCCTCATCAATTTAAGGTTTCATTAAGTGACTTTGTAAAACCGAGCACATTCGCTGATGATTGGGACTTTGAAAGTATTAATGATATGATGTCAGATCTAGTGATGTCAGCTAAATTTACAGAACATGATTATTTACAGGGTTCATCTAATTATGACCAGATGTACTGTTACAACCACTATGGTAACCATTATCTGCATAAATCTGCTCAACCTAGAAATGTTTTTAATTATAACCAATGGGAACATTGTGCAACTCCACCGAAAGGCAGTTCGAAAACATTTTATGAAAAATTTCCATATTTTTCAGGGTTTAACACAAGTAATGCAGAAACGTTTTATTTCAAATTGTTAAATAAGACAGGAATGAAAACCATGCTTACAAATACAAAATTAATCTATTCAGAATCATTTTTTGACAAAATGAATACGTTCGGTTTTGATTTCTGGAACAATAATATTGAAAGGAAAACAATCTGGGGTACAAAAGATTGGCAAGTGCAAGGTACAGATTCCTTATTTAGAGCCTGCATGATCCCAGAACAAATTATATTCTTGAATGACACAATTCAACAGACTACCTGTCTTGGCCTAGCCAAAATTAAAGACTTGAACAAACCGTCTATTCCAAAGCCAACACCTGACAGTAATAGCACTACAGATGTTGAGATAGACGTATCCCATATTTTTAACCAAAACAGAACACATCCTGATTGGAAGAAATGGTTGATCTGGCCCACAGACACAAATAACTGTCAAGATAGATTCCTGAACAAAATATAGGGGTTAAAAATGACCAGGCAAGACCCTAGATACTCCCAGCGACAACATCCAGGGATTGTAACAACATACAGTGTGGGTAAACTCTGCCTTGAATGGCTACAAACATCCACACTGGCAGAAATTAAGCAACACTTGACTTTACTTAAAGAAGGTGCTGACTTGCGTGATTTCATTATGGGACCGCGCAAACAGCGTCAAAAACGTTTCATAGCGGCCTCTATATATGCAGCTTACAACGAAGCTTGGAAAGTAACTCAAATTAAGACAGCAGAGAAAATACGGGAAATTGACCGTGTTAATTTGCAAAAATCACTTTCTGTTGTGGACAATGGGTTAATGACTCTGTCTTCCAGAATATATTCACTGGACAGCATTGTATCATCTGCAATCGATATAATAGAGCAAGACTTACTGATGTTGCAACACGGTCAGTCCCAATTACGTTCTATTGTACAGCTTGGCTGAACGTTACAAAATCTGCGTTCAGGCTATGTGCCTTGGCGTTTAATCAACACAACGTCATTATTCACTATCTATAATCTTACTGATACATAAATCAGCTTGGCACAAAAGGGTGCAGATTATACAATTCTGAGCATTGAAAAACTTGAGAGATTACCATTGACAATGTCAGAACGACCTGTCATTGAATGGATAATACATGGGATAATAACTATTCCGATAACGACTTTCCATTTTCGATACTGCCAAAAATATATACAGGCAGGCCAGTATGAAAGGTTGGGTAAAGGATACATTAAGTCAACATGGAACCTACCTTATACACACACATGTTATAGTGAAAAAGGACAGAGTGTATTTCTTAGTGGTAACAATTGTGAAAAATCACTAAGTGGTATACTTCTGTGTCAGGGCATAAATTTGCATGGGGCCTGTGAGGGGACTTCAAATAACCTTTCATGTCACCAGCTCGGCACACCTGCAACTCACATAGAGCCATTCTTTAGACGGCTTTCTAACAGGAGCTACATTCTAATTGTGGATCACAGATGTTGTGGCTTGCTGCCAGGAAAACCTTATCTGGTAAGCGTGAGTTCCATGGTCACTTGCTGTGAGCGAGTATTGTTTCAAACGACACTCCAGACAGGGAGAGAACAATTTGGCCAGTTTGAAAATCTCTTCTATTCGAATTGATACTTTAAGCAGAATCAAGACTGTGCTCCTACAGACACCAGTTCATTTGACGTCATCAAAAGAAACGTATGATCTCCAAGTTGCAAGGACAACGGAAGAGATACATGCATTGTTATCGACAAATTGCCCCCTACACTTCGCAGAAATGCTGAACGAAATATTAAACATTTCGGATACGAATGGTATCGCGAGTGTATTTAAGACCGTTTTTTCGGGACTGTTAACCCCATTCAAAGCAGTCCTGGGTATATTTCCCAATTTTGTCCATTCTGTCTTTGGCGGACTTCCACTCCTGTTGGGACTCGCAGCAGGCATCTTATTTTTGCTACTCCTGCTTCGTTATGGCAAGCCATGTCAAAGACAAGACTCCAGCAACAATGGAAGAAACGATCCTAGCTATACGCTATCGGGACCGCATAACTAAAGAACTTGGATTAGCCCGGCTAAGAGATCTGAATATGACTTGGTTTCTTTCGTTCAGACCCATATGGCAGAATTGTGTCTTACCTGTATTGAGGTGCATGCTATGCGGCGAAGAATGCGTGTTGGACACCTGTCTTACACTACAATCAGAAGTACCATTGGATACAGATACTTTGTTGGGTCCAGTAAAGGCTCATGCATCATGCTGTCCCCAGCGGCTACCTATCCTGATGACGGCATTCGTGGAGACTTCACCACTACGATTGAAGGGTAGTGAAGTACAAGATGAGAGCAGCATCAACCAGGTACGACCTTCAGTAAGCAATGCTGATCGAAACATCACTGAAAGCTAACATGCGCACGACTGCATGGTAGCGACATTTTCCAACTTGGTCGAACTTTCACCTGAAGCGGTAAACTGCTTTTTTGAAAATCTGTCTGACATGATGTTTTCCCCCGAACAGAAAGAATAACTTTAAGCAATCGAGCACACAGCGTTCCCTGAACTCTGAATTTGGCCTTCAGCTTTAATAAACAGAGCTACTGAGACAATTTGGAACTATTTTTCTTCTTCCCCTGAAAACGAAAACTTTTTTTCGAATTCCAAAATACTTACCTTTTTTTTTTGGCACTCGTCCTCTGCTTAAAGTAGAACTATTCTTAGAGAACAGAGCTTCTATTTTTAGGAACTCTAGAGACAATACTTTACCTCAGCCTCTAGCATATTTACAAATAATTGTATTTATATGTGATGAAGTGGTCTCGCACTTTTTCTTCTGTATTAAGAGCCATTTCATGTGTTATTTTCGCAAATCATTCATGCTGATATAAAATGTGCATCCTTTTTTGAATGATTACACTGCTTGAATGCATACAGTACCTATACTCCTTTTCGTGTATTTCGAATATGCCATTTTTCAAATGCAAAAAATGTATTTTGGGGTGGTTCGGTATACACATGCACTATTAGTTATGTTTACTATTGCTTAGGTTAGTTAATATGGACATGAATTCGTGGAGTGGGTGTAGTATGTTTATCTAGGGACCTGTATCGATACTCCTATTTCTGACCCTTGCCCAGTTATAAATCACTAATATCCATACAACGGCACAGAAACCCGTTTCATAGATTAGTCATAGCGCATGCTGTCACATTAAGCAAGCACTATTCCTCCAGCCCCCTAGAAAGCACACCGAGTTCTTAAACAAATCCAAGCCTCGAGCAACCTGGGAAATCCCCGCCTGCCATGTTTTGATTTAGTCCAAGAACTCCTGTAAAGCACTGCAAGAACGCTCAGTTCTTAGTGACATCCTTATTGACGTCTTATGTCCATCTTTACGTCAAACCCATCACCTCTCAGGTATAAATATACCAACGCTGTCCTAAGCAGAGACACGGTGGTGATGAACCTGGAGCCCAGCTGATGCGAGAGCCCACGGACGCTGCCCCTCCCCTTTTGACGCGCTGTCTTTTCTCTTGCCGAGAAATCCAGCCTCCAGCGTTTCCAGCCCACCTTCGGGGGTGACTGGGATACCGAGTCCTGAGAAAGAGATACCAGACCTCCAGCCTTCTAAATCCCAGGTACTGAACTGACTAAACCCTTATAGAGAATTCTTGAGTCAGATTCTTGACAAAACAAACTTAACTTAAACTGCTACTTACATACTCCCTCCCATGTATTAGGCTTAGGTCCGGTACACCGGGGTAGGCGTAGTTAGAAGCACCAGTTGAGTACGATTAGTCAATGTATATATGTATGTATCTATTTTATCCATTTTAAAGTATCATATGGCTAAGAAACCATATCAATGCTTTTACAGTATTATTTTATAATCCTGCTTTTACTGAATGCACTTTACTTAACTACAAGTATTACAATTGTAGCGATTCATTTCTCTTGTATGAGAAAAGAGACTGATCAATAAATAACACCTTTTATTGAAAACGCCCGTCTCTCCTTTTCTCTGCAATCTGGTGAAACTAAGTATGCACGTATTGATTGAGTAAAATAGCTGTCTTTTGTTTTCACACGACTCTAGAGATATACTCTTGATCAGGGAGAGCAAAGTTCTCATGTTCTATGGTTGTCAGAAACTAAATCCCTTCTTGTCTATCCAGGGAGGTTAAACTCCTCCTCGCTTATTCAAGAAAGTTTCTAGTGAACTCTGAGCTAGCTGGCACACAAAACTTAAGTCTAATATCGTCAGTAGAAGACCTAGTTAACCTCTGTCCTACGTCTATACTATTGAAGATATTATTCCAAAGCGCAGAGCCTATTGGGAATATAGGAACTACACTACACTGGCTCCCTGTTTTTGAAGTCCCAGGAACAAAAGGACTTCACCCCCAGCTTCCCTGAACTCTGCTGAGAGAGTGCTGTCCTTCCTAGAGTGCTTGATCCAGTTGTGGGGCCTCTGGAAGTTGTACCTGCGCTGGGAAGCTTGAAACTAAGCTTGAGAGACTTTTGAAACTGAAAAGTGTCGCATCGCTCGCTTGCGGAGCGCATCCCCGATAGTGCGAGAAGTTTCCCGCCGCTACGGAGGTCGAGATAGTCGCAGCGCCTGATGCCGCTGCCAGAGACATCGCATCCTTCGTTTGCGGGACACACCAGACCGGTGCAGGAGAATCGAACATCGCTGCGAGTATCGTCGCAGAGCCTGTCGTCACTGGGTGAGATCGCCGCACCGCTTGCTTGCGGACCGCATCACGTCGCTGCGAGCATCGTCGCAGAATCATCGCATCGAGGAGCTGCGAGAGAGAGGATCACCGCTGGACCGCGCATCGTCGCCCTGGAGATCGTCGCAGCCCCTACGAGATCATCGCATCGTGCCTTTGCGAGAACAGACTTCCCACGGAACCTACGCACCGGAATCCATACAAGTGGCCTTCCTCCCCATACAGACCGGATTTGTCGCAATACGCCCGCTGCTGCAGCGGGGTTGTCGCATCGCCTCCCCAGGGTCTCAGGAGCAACGCATCGGTTGTTTTCACCACACCAGCTTCTGCTTTTGGAACCTTGTTGCAACTAAAAGGTACTGTGAGTAAACGTGACGCAACTGTGAACTTTTCACGCATCAGTAGAGAATTCTATCGCAAACTAAAGAATTTTAACTCAACCTTAAGAACTCTTTTTGAAACCATATTCTTGAACTGTGTATGTTGGATTTTTGTCGTTTTGGTCTTGTGTAGTTTAGATTAAATACCTTTATTTTTCTAAACTGTTGTGGAGTCAGTTTGTGGTGTTTTCACTGTGTTACTGCGAGTGTTGGTACAAATACTTTACTCATTGCCTCTGGTTAGCCTAGACTGCTCGTGCCAAGCTACCTAGAGGGTGAGCAGGGGTTATCTCAGAGGGTTATCTCCTTGCCCTGACTAGAAGCAAGGGTCCCTATTTGGACAGTGGTACCTACCTCTGCCAACTAGAGACCCCCAGATCTAACAGGAGGACTTGGCCGGTTTTCAAAGGGTCCAGAATCAAACCCTGCTGGAGAGAGGCATTGATTATTGCAGTCCAACAAGGAATGATGGATTGGGAGGCGGCAGCGAAGAAGTTTGAGGGTAGCGGGTCATTAAAGTGGTTATTTGGGTTTAAGGTAGAAAGAATTTAGGGGCCAGAAGGGGTGGTACAGAAAAAGGGGGCAGGTCAGGAGGGGGATGGGAGTAAGTGGCTGTACTGAGTTCAAATCCTAAAGCCGTGGTTTTATAAGCCAAGAAAAAGGAGAATTCCTCTGACGATATTAGGGATTTCGGGAATTCTTTCAGTGTTTTAGCCAGTTTATTAAATTGGAGTTTGACCAGAGCTTGCGAGGTCTATTCTTGGCGTTCCCCGATTCCGTTCTGAAGTATTCTTTTTTGGAATTGAAAAGTACCTGCTTCTGCATTCCTGCTGTCCATCAATTTTCAGGCAACAATAAAAATGTCAAGATAACTCCAGTGGTTAATGTTCTTCATTGAGAGAGATCCGAGGTTTGTGTAGTGGAAGTTTTGACTCATAGTAAGGTAGACACAGGGGGTTAATATGCCTGCTGGAAAGAACGTGCACCATGCAGGTCACAAAGTACATATAATGTAAATAGGTCAGTGGGTTACTGCTTTTGTCTGAGAGATTCTTTTGTTACTTGCAGTTTATAAGTTAAAATCCTAACATAGAACAATGCCATCTGGTACTTTTACTATGCTTCATTAGTGAAGTAAGAAGGCACAGGGAAAGTGCCCTATGAAGTCCGTGATTCCTAATTTCAAGTCACTGTAATCTGCAACTGCTGTGATTAACCCCATAGTCAGGCTACGATAATAATTTAGTTCACGAGGCCTCGACATTCAAAACACAATAAACAGGAAGCAGTGGTTGAAGTGGGGAAAAAAGTAGGAAAACTGTGGGCTGAGAATCAGAGGGCGAGAATAACCTGAGATTAGGGTCTGTGGGCGCAGTCAGAGGTGTGGCCAGAAAGAGCAAAACTTTCCTATTTTTTGTATTTGTTTGGCACTTCACTGAGCAGTTACAGCGTATTACGTTATTTATTTCAACCAATACACATGTTTATTTAAGGTTTAAGATGAGTTATTGAAGCCCTCCAACAACCACGCCAGCAAGAGAGCCACCTAGTTCACCGACGAGCTGCAGACCTCCAAACGCGCCTGCCGGAAACTGGAGAAGATTTGGCTCCACGAACACACTCCGGACAACCACGCAGCCCACCAGGACGCCACTCGCAGACATCACCACCTCATCAGAATAGCCAAGAGATCCTCCTTCAAAGACCGCCTAGATAACAACACACACGACAGCAAAGAGCTCTTCAGCATCGTAAAGGAACTCTCCAACCCCAGCGCCAACAACATACCGCCCTCACAAGAACTGTGCAACTCACTAGCCATCTTCTTCCACTGCAAGATTGCTGACATCCATGACAGCTTCAACACCATGACCGCCCCAACTACGCCAGACCCCACCCCCCCCTGTGAACACCACCAGCGCCAACCGCCTGACCGCCTGGACCAACGTCAACGACGACGAGACACGCAAGGTCATGAACTCCATCCACTCAGGATCTCCGTCAGACTGTGGTATATAAATAAATAATACCGGATCTATTTTTGTCTAGGCATAGCAATAACAGATAGCTCAATAAAATAAGAGTCAAGATTCGAGGTAGTAGGAGTTTTGCAGGTTTATTACAGCATAAAGGACAGGAACAGGACAACCTGCATAGGAATAGGATGGCAAGGCCCGGCAGCTGCCGGGGCTGGATCTGGGATGAGCGCGCTAACATTTAATAACAATACACGATCATATATACTAAAACAGTTGCATTACAATACATACGATAGGCGGAGCAGTGGGTGTGGTCAATAGCAGTCGCGAAAGATAAGGGTGAAAGTAGGTGTAACAGAGGCGTATACATAGACATGTGATGCAAACGTAACAGAATATGTCATGAATGGTGCGGAAACATGGAGGGGGCTACCTAAGGAGCCGGGACCTCTGACCTAATGGTGCGCGCAAACTGGCAATGACGTGTTACTAGGAGAAGCTGGGGGCTACGAACTCTGTGCTAGGAGCAGAGACTGAAGTCTGGAGAGTCAGGGCGACATGTACCTAAACAGTATCTAGTATCTGATGTTTAGAGAACATGTTGATATGAACTAAGAGTCAGGAGGGGAGAGGCTAACGGACTCTAAGACTGGAGCATGCATTATTCTACATGTAGTGCGTGATGAAGAATATTAAATGACCATTAAATGCAGTATTTCTCTAACATGGAGACGTAAAGGCTAGACAATGACGGAAACTATTGATGCGATTCAGTAGCTTAGGAATGCAGAGAAGGAGGGCTGAACTGATAACTGGAATCATAACATACTCTTGGCAGACTCAGAGGCAGAGCCAGGCTGAACCGGGCACTGCAAGGCAGGAAGTAAGTGAAGGGTCAGGAACACAGGTGGGGGCTGTATCGCTCCTCAGCGAGGCTCAGGAGACAGGAGCTGAATCTGGTGTCCAGGCCCTTTTGAGGCTTAGAAACGGGGACTTTACAATGGAATAACGTGCACACTGAGAAACGTGGCAACGTAGCTTTACATAGGCCTGATATTCGTAGTATTCACGAGAACTGGAAATTGGCGTACTAGAGGTGGACACAAATATAATTGCGTCTTTAATCGAACATGGGGAATACATATGCATATTAATCATGCACACATAACATATGATGGAGGACTCGTAGGGACACAGAACATGGCAAAATTTACTTTTCCACATTCCCTCCTTGTCACTACGTTTCCATCAGGAAACATCAATATTCATGATACCATCTATCATTTCATACAGTATCATTTGCTCGTCTCGAATTTTCTTGGAACGGGATTTAGAACGGGACTTGGGACTAGGAATACAAGAGGTAGCACAAATGCCGCAAATCGCAGGGCCACATTGTATACAGAGGCAGCAGCTGAATATGATCGCTACTGCAATACCTAGAAAGGACAAGACTTTCCATCCCCAAGCGGAAATTATATTCCAGAACCAACCGGACCATGTCCAGGTGCCTGGATCTTGGTGTAACAGATGGGCAATTTTATGAAGTCTGGTTATAGCTGAATAAACAGACGGCGCGTTATTAGGAATGAAAATGCAACAACTAGATCCGATGACTCTACAGGCCCCGCCCCTATCGGCCAATATGACGTCAAGGACGAGACGATTCTGTAAAACGACAAATCTCATAGCAGATTGCTCTTCAGTTAAGTTACCTAGAGCAGAGGCAGTCTCATTTACTACAGCTTCAAGGGTTCTGGTTAACCTACGGATTAGCTTACTATTCTGGATAGGTCCTATAAAAAAGAAGAAACCTCTATTGAAATCTGGATACTGTTCTAGAGCAGTTTCAGTATAATCGACAATGGGGGACTCGATCTCCCTTTTATGTCTAATGTGTACTAGATGTGTGTTTCTATGATAATCAGATGGAGCTAGGAAAACAGGTGGCAGTAGGAAGGCAATGTAACAGGTTCCCTCCCAATCGAGGGGCAGACGAACATATGCGGTCTGACCACAAATAAAATAAGAATGACGTGAAGCTTTGAAAATAGATTTCCCACTGTCACTATATTTGACAATAGTAGTACAATCGCTATGTCCTACATGTACAGAACCATTATTTCTAACACATAATTCGCCTTTGACTGGTAGTACTGAAATAGCAGGTAAGTCTGGAGTGGAATCAGACTGAACATTCAGGACCATGAAATTCGAAGAATAATTACCTAAATTGTAAACTTCGTTTTCTAGATCTAACCCTGTTCTGTGGGGAAGACCTTGCTTGTCTGGGAAACATGTACTGTTAAGAAAAGACATATCTGTTGAAGATGACGTTAACGTGGACCATGCTCCACACGAACCATTATGTGAAAATGGATAAGGAAAGAGTGGCAGAACTCCCTTCGGGGTCTGGAAAGGGGGGAGTCGACCACACACCCAACAATTAGTGGCATTGCTGGTCTGGTGTGAATAATATAACATGCGGATAAAAGAATTGTTACGCATAGCGAGGCGGTAAGAGAGTTCATGAGGAGGCAGATCACTAAACGTGTGCTCTACTGTAACATTAGAGGACTTATTTACATGAGAGACTGGAAAATACAGATAAAATGCATAACTGATAACTGGTGCAGGAAATCATAATACTAAGAAATAATATGAAACATAGAAAAACGATACATCGGATTGAGTTTTGACTAACTCTCTCACTATGGGGGTCTATTTTATACATGTCAGAAACCGGTCTAACCGTTTCACCTAGGGGAGGACTTAGACAATCAAACTGGCTGACTTATTTTACTAGACCTTAATTTCTTCTTATACTCCTGTTGCGGAGTTGTCTCTAACAGGGAGGGTGCAGTATCAGTGTCTTTTGCGGGACAGTCCTTAAGAATAGTACTTTGGCAGTCCTTTGAATCCTCGGAAATGTTCTTTGAAACTGGTTTCAATCCATAAAATTTCTTGATGTGCGAAAGATGCACCCAGCCTTTGCGTCCCTCCAACTTCACGGCTGTGCGGGTGGCCAGGAGGACCTGTCGGGGCTCCTTCCAGCGAGGCTCCAGCGGACTTGAGCGATCGAAATTTCTCACTAAGACCATGGATCCGGGAACGATTTCATGCGGTGCCACCTCGGTATTGTCTGGAAATGCGGCGGCAACCTGTGAACGACAAGAGTTGAGGGCAGACATCAAGGAAGCTAGGTAATCTGTCAGCATATTACTTGAAACATCGGTAATACTTCGGGGTCTAGGAGTACCCCACATGTTAGGGGGGCGGCCGAATACGATCTCATAAGGGGACAGACCTGATCTGGAATGTGCGACCATGCGCATATAGAACAGGGCGACCGGCAGAGCTATGAGCCAGTCCACACCTTTCTCTTGACAAACTTTTGCAATTCGAATTTTCAGGGTCTGATTATGTCTCTCTACGAGACCGGCTGCTTCAGGATGGCGTACACAATGGAACTTCCACTGGTACCCTAACAAAAGGGACACGTGCTTCATGAGTTCAGATGAGAATGGCTGGCCGTTGTCAGAATATACGACCCTAGGGAGTCCGTAGCGGGGGAAGAATTCACGAACCAACTGCTTGGCAGTGGTCGCGGCTGTGTAGTCTGGAACTGGATATGCCTCCGTCCACCTGGACAAAGCGCATACAACTACAAGGACATACTTGAAACCTCGACATCGCTCCATCTGAATATAATCCATCTGGAGGACTTCAAAAGGGTGGTCAGGGGGCTGGAATCCCCCTTGTTCCACCGGGACACTTTTACCTGGATTAAACTGACAACATATCATACAGGTACGGACTTTCTGCTTGGCTGCAGCTCGTAAATGCTTGTTGAACCAAATATTCTGGATACTGTCTAACATAGCTTTTTCTCCTAAATGTGCTGGACTATGTGCGGTATTAATAATGACTTGAACCATGGAGTCGGGGAGAAACCATGTGGCTCTACCCTTTGTTAACCATCCTTGATCTGTCTGGACCCCTCCTTGTTCGGACCATTTCTTGATTTCATCGGGAGTAGCATGTAACTGGATATCTATGACATCTTGAGTAGGGTCTTTAACTGTCATACATGTAGTCGGATCTGGAGTGTGTGTCTGTGTCGGATTAACTGAAGTGTCTGGAGTCTGAGCTGTAAGCTTGGCTGTGCGATCTGCTAGATCATTACCTTGGGAAATAGTGTCAGTAACTTTCGTATGTGCTTTGCACTTCATAATAGCAATGGATGTCGGTAAATGTATGGCATCTAACAGAGCCTGAATAAGGAGACCATGCTGAATCTTGGTTCCATGAGAAGTCATGAAACCTCTCTCCTGCCAGAGCACTCCGAAGTCGTGTACAACTCCAAATGCGTAACGTGAATCGGTGTAAACATTAACTTTCAGGTTCTTGGCGTGTATGCAGGCTTGAGTCAGAGCAACTAGCTCCGCTGCTTGAGCAGACAGGGTGTCAATGCGGTGTGTTTCAATAACTTCAGTGTCAGTAGTCACTGCATACGCGGCTACTAGTTCTCCTGTACTTGTTCTCATACATGAACCATCCACATAAAGTGTCAGGTCGGGATCTGGTAATGGAATATCTGTCAGATCTTGTCTTGGCTTTGTCATGATGTTAACAACTTCCACACAGTCGTGTGTGGCAGGATTTAAATTAACTGACGGTAACAGTATAGCAGGATTTAGAACGTTGCAGCGTCTGATTTCTATGTGTGGCTGGAACAGTGTCAATTCATAACCTGTCAATCGTGCAATAGTCAAGTGCTGAGTTTGTGTTCGGTTTAAAAGAACTTCCACGGAGTGTGGAACTTGTACTGTCAGGGAGTGTCCTAATACTATGGAATCACTTTGTCTGATAGCTAGTGCTGTGGCTGCAACTGACTTGAGGCACGCAGGCAGAGCCTGGGCTACAGGATCTAATGTGCTCGAAAAATAAGCACAGGGCTTGTATTGTCCTGCTTGATCTTGTGTGAGAACAGATAATGCTGTACCTTCGCGTTCAGTGACGAAAAGTGTAAAAGGCTTACTGTAGTTCGGTGTTGCTAGAACTGGAGCTTGACATAGGGCTTTCTTTAACTCATTGAAACTAAGTGTATGTTCAGATGTCCAAGGGAGGACAGTCGATACGGCTGCCTCCTGTGTCGTTAACTGTATCAGTGGTTTAGCTAGAAATGCATACTGAGGAATCCATTGTCTGCAATAAGAAGTAAGGCCGATAAAAGCACGTACCTCCTTCTGGGTCTTGGGCTGAGGAAGACTCGCTATTAACTGGATACGGTCTGGTGTCAACTGCCTACCCCTCTTGGACAGTAAGTGTCCTAAGTAGACCACTTGCTGGACACAGAATTGAAGCTTCGAAGGGGACACCTTGTGTCCCATATCGGCTAGGAAATACAAGACTGTAAGGGATGCTCGCTCGCAAGCACATTCAGAACGGGCTGTGATCAGGAGATCATCGACATACTGGAGCAGGGCAGTGTCAGTTGGCATGTGAATGTTGTCTAGTTGTCTCTTGAGTGCTTGACTGTAAATACTAGGACTTTCTGTGAAACCTTGAGGAGCGCGTGTGAACATATAGCTCCTTCCATTCAAACAAAATCCGAAAAGAAACTGGCTGTCTGGATGAATGGGAACACTGAAAAATGCGTTCTTGAGGTCTATGACAGTAAAAAATGAGGCTTCAGAATCAATGGCTGTCAATAGGGAAGAGATATCTGGGACAACTGGGTACTGGGGAATAATACATTTGTTAAGCTCTCGAAGGTCAATCACTAATCGATATACTGGAGGTGCATTTGGATCAGTACGTTTCATGACTGGAATGATCGGAGAATTACATACATTGGAGTCAGTTTCTACAACTACTCCTTGAGCGATGAGCTCGTCAATAATTTTGGATAAGGCTGCTACAGCCTCAGGTGGCAATCTGTACTGCCTGATTCGTGGTAACACTACACCTGGCTTGAGAGTCACACGATGGGGTGTGATTTGCATAAAACCAACATCAGTTGGACCTTGTGCCCACAGATGCTGCGGAACATTAGACAATCTGGGATCAAAATCTCGTAATACATAGTGACCCTTGAAGTCGCGTAGGAACAATCGTATTCCCTCTGGGGAACAGCATATAACTGCACCTAACTCTTTCAGTGTCTTAATGCCTAATAGATTTTCTGGACATGACTTAGTAAGTAACAGATCAGTAGTGCGGGACAACGGACCTACTTCTAGAGTAACTGGCTTTGATATTTCATTTACAATAGGTTTTCCTGAAAATCCAAGGGAAACATTTCTTGAGCCTGAGAGCGGAGCCCCTGGAACTTCGGCGTGACTTATAGTGGTCCTAATTGCCCCTGTATCAATCAGAAACTTTCTATCTTTCCCTAATACTTGACTGTGGACATAGGGACCTTCTTGATCTACAGGTATCTCAATGAGAGGCAAGCCTACCTCCCTCTCTAGGCTGTTTCATGAATACGGTTGATACTCTGGATACTCGGACTGTGCATACTGGTACATCTGCTGTGTAACATGTTGTGTTGCAGCGATAGGCTGCGGTGCTGTAACTGTCTGTGGTGCATTCTGTGGCTGAGAAGTCTGTGAAACTTGCTCTTGTCTAGGCGGACGTGGTCTTTCTTTAGTCTTACCGGTAGCTATGTTGTGTTTCAGAACTGCACACTCGTTTATAAAATGACCTGGCTGTTTACAATAATTGCAGTTTCCTTTAACGGGAGCTGCAGGATGACTGGCTTGATTCGGACCCCTTTTCTGACTGTCTTGAGGAACGGATTGTGCAACTAGTACTTTCATTTTCGTGTCTTTCATACGTTTCCTTTCATGTTCTTGCTCTTCTCTGATTCTATTCTGGTGATATTGAAGCATCTGTAACATTTGGGACGGGGTATTAGCTTGCCAGGTACTTTCGACTTTCAAAACTCGGTTCTTAACTTGTGGACTTGAATTCTCGACTAGTTTAGTAACAAAAAGATGAGGGTATGATTCACTACTTGTCTTGAGGCCACTATTTATAATAAAACATTTTTCAAATCTAGAGTAAAAATCACTAGTGTCTTCGTCTTGTTTCTGTTTACATGCTGAGATTGCATCCCAGTCTTCCTTTTTAGTTGCTAATAGTCTGGGCAAAACTTGTATTAACAGTTCAGGTAATTCTTTACATTTATCTCCAAGACCGGTACCTGGTACTCGTGCCTTATCTTCAGCTTCTAGAACTGCCCAATCGATCTTTTTCTCTCCCACCTCCCATTCTTTTTCCTTGAGTTTCTCATATACCCCTGCGGGCAACAGGACCTTTAACATTTTAATAATATCTGGATACGTGTATTCTCCCATACGGAGCATGTCTTTTAATTCTCGGTGGAACCCTGCTGGATCTTTGTCATGACAGGGAATTAACTTTTTCATCTCTAGGAGTTCCATCTTTGTGATCGGGGTGTAAACAAACACTCGTTGCATTTCACCACCCTCTGTCTTAACTGGATGCACTTCTCGTAACGGATTCTGTCTGTCTATGTAAAAGGGTTTACTTTCTGGGGGTGAGACATGAACAAAATGCGGGTTCAAAAACGTTCTGTATTTGTGGCGCTGTTCCAGAATGACACTAATCAAATCGGTACCTAAACCTTTCCATCTATACTGGAGTAACTCATTCAGGACATCGTGTAACGGACCTGGATCAGAATGTTGACCCTCATACAAAGTAATGAGGTGCTGGATCATATACATACCCACCAGTCGTTGCTCGGCTGGGGGCAATTTCAGGAACATTTGTGCCACTATTTCGTCTGGAAAAGTGGTAGAATCAGTAATCCATCGGACTGCTGATCGGACTAGTTCTTGTTCATGCATAGTACTTAATTCACTGTAACCGATTCGTGATTTCAGAATATGATCGGTAGCTTGAAATACTTGTTCTAGGGAACCTGGTTCTGGTGCTGGATGATGTAAAACTGACTTGTGTTCTAGGCGCAAATGGCGATCTGGAAATCTAGATTTTCCTACATACGCTATTCTGGCGGGATTCTCGTCCTCTACCTCTTCAGTATCAGAGTTACTTTCTTTCTCTCTTACTTGTGCTGCTTTACGTTGTTCGTGTAACTTTATTATTTCTTTACGGATTTTCTTGTACATACTCTCTATACTACTGATAGTCTTGTGCTTACCCTCGGCTATATTATCACTCCACCTTGTCAGGATTTTCATTTCGGCCTGATCTTTAGTCGGGGAATCTTGTTCTCTTATTAGACAATTAATCAGGAACTTTAATATCATGAGCTGGACTTCAGCTTTCCTTTGAGACATGACTTCACTAATACTTTCTGGATCATCCCCTGTACGGATGAAACGATATATTCTGTCTAGATCTCCTTTCATATCTGGTAGGGTGACTAGATACTCGGTCACCTTTCTCACGCGTAATGAATATAAAACCATATTATCCTCGCCTGGGACTGGATCATAGCCACATTCATTAAGGGCTTTTCTTATTTCTGCAACAGACTGATATCTGGGCGTACGCTGTGACACTTGTGCATGTAATTCGGCTAACGTTAAACACTTGTGTGGCGGCGGGGTTCCTGGAGGACCTCCCCCTGCGGCCCCTAAACTAGAGTCGTCTACTGATGCTCTTCGTCCTGGCAGAGTGGGAAATGGAAATGCAGGCTGGACTTGTATGGCGGGCTGGACCGGGGGTACCGTAACAGGTACTCCGGTGTCTGGAGGAGCGGGAAGTGCCTGATTTACAGGGACTGGCGGAGTAGGAACAGGATTTGCATATTCTGGGACTGTGTCGTCCAAATAGGACGAAATGAAAATATCAGCTGCGGTCGGTTTGTGACGTAGCTTGGTCGGAACTAATGGTGGCGGGAAATTACTGGATGCCTCTGGGGTCGCTTTTGGCAAGCCCTCGGCAAGAAGAGGATACATACCCTTAATAAGGGCATGCCTCTGTCTGTCTGACTGTTCGGTTTTAACTCGTTCACCAATCTCGATTAATTCCCTTTCTTGGGCCCGCTCTAAGGATTCTCTACTTAGTTCTGACTTTCTGATTTCTTTTTCGGTTCTTTTATGAGATTCTTTGCGCCATAACTCAATGGCATCTTTCTGTGACTGTCTGGCTTTCTTTTTCCATAATGCTTCTTCTACTCTCATGATGCACTCGGCATCCCATGTACCCGATACGGGCCATCTATACTTTTCTTCTAACTGTTTGGTATACTCTACCCATAAATCTAGATATAGTATGGCACTTATGCCATGCTTTTGATACATAAAATGACCTGGACTGTCCCTAGGCGGGACAGGAACTGCTTCTTCTAGCAGACCCTTTCTAGTTTTTAACTGACGTAATCTCGAAAAGAGGGACATTGCAAACTTGAATCTGAACACAATACAATACACGAGGAACAATAATAATTGAGAAAACAATTCAGGCATACCACGACATTGAAAATACATTGAATATTTAAAATAACAGTTCGAACAGAATACTACCTGGAATACTGAAAACAGAATACATGAATTTCTCGAGAACGGAACAGACTAGAATTACTGGATGCGCTGCTGAAACAGCACGGAACATACCGGTCCCATAAAGGGACGCATCAAGACCCGTATCCACCTAGGTGAACACTTCGTTTCAGATCTGCGTACCCAGACCTATCGGACCAGAGACAATTTAGATTGACCCTGTCTAGATACTACCCCAGCAACGGTACTCACCGGGCAGCAAGAACGGAAGGCCTTGGACTGGACTGGACTGCTTCGACGCCGGACGGACGAACTTCGGACTTCTGTTACGGGTGGGCCTCCGGATACCTCGGACCTTGGACTCTCGGCTTGGGCTCTGGTCGGGACTCGCCGCGTTCCTCCACCGTCTCGTCTGGATGCTGGACCGCCTCCTCCGTCTCCTCCGTGGGCCTGAGGGATACTTGAAGCAGAAATATCTGCCGGTGCGCAGAAGAGTTCCGTCACGACTGCAGAGGGTCAGGGGGTCGGCGTGGCTTCACCGACGCGTGGGGAAAGGGCAAGTCCCTGTTCGGGCGCCATTATGTGGTATATAAATAAATAATACCGGATCTATTTTTGTCTAGGCATAGCAATAACAGATAGCTCAATAAAATAAGAGTCAAGATTCGAGGTAGTAGGAGTTTTGCAGGTTTATTACAGCATAAAGGACAGGAACAGGACAACCTGCATAGGAATAGGATGGCAGGGCCCGGCAGCTGCCGGGGCTGGATCTGGGATGAGCGCGCTAACATTTAATAACAATACACGATCATATATACTAAAACAGTTGCATTACAATACATACGATAGGCGGAGCAGTGGGTGTGGTCAATAGCAGTCGCGAAAGATAAGGGTGAAAGTAGGTGTAACAGAGGCGTATACATAGACATGTGATGCAAACGTAACAGAATATGTCATGAATGGGGCGGAAACATGGAGGGGGCTACCTAAGGAGCCGGGACCTCTGACCTAATGGTGCGCGCAAACTGGCAATGACGTGTTACTAGGAGAAGCTGGGGGCTACGAACTCTGTGCTAGGAGCAGAGACTGAAGTCTGGAGAGTCAGGGCGACATGTACCTAAACAGTATCTAGTATCTGATGTTTAGAGAACATGTTGATATGAACTAAGAGTCAGGAGGGGAGAGGCTAACGGACTCTAAGACTGGAGCATGCATTATTCTACATGTAGTGCGTGATGAAGAATATTAAATGACCATTAAATGCAGTATTTCTCTAACATGGAGACGTAAAGGCTAGACAATGACGGAAACTATTGATGCGATTCAGTAGCTTAGGAATGCAGAGAAGGAGGGCTGAACTGATAACTGGAATCATAACATACTCTTGGCAGACTCAGAGGCAGAGCCAGGCTGAACCGGGCACTGCAAGGCAGGAAGTAAGTGAAGGGTCAGGAACACAGGTGGGGGCTGTATCGCTCCTCAGCGAGGCTCAGGAGACAGGAGCTGAATCTGGTGTCCAGGCCCTTTTGAGGCTTAGAAACGGGGACTTTACAATGGAATAACGTGCACACTGAGAAACGTGGCAACGTAGCTTTACATAGGCCTGATATTCGTAGTATTCACGAGAACTGGAAATTGGCGTACTAGAGGTGGACACAAATATAATTGCGTCTTTAATCGAACATGGGGAATACATATGCATATTAATCATGCACACATAACATATGATGGAGGACTCGTAGGGACACAGAACATGGCAAAATTTACTTTTCCACAAGACCCCTGCCCACACCACGTATTCAACAAAGCTGACGCTGCCATCGAACCCCAACTACGGAAGGTCATCAATATCTCCTTCGAAACAGCGACATTCCCGGAAAGCTGGAAATACACCGAAATCAACGCCCTCCTCAAGAAGCCCAAGGCGGACCCGTAGGACCTCAAGAACTTCTGGCCCATCTCCCTGCTCCCGTTACCGGCGAAGGCCATCGAGAAAATCGTCAACATGCAACTGGCCCGCCTCCTGGAAGACAACAACATCTTGGACCCGTCCCAGTCCGGGTTCAGACGAAACCACTGTAGTGTAGTTCCTATATTCCCAATAGGCTCTGCGCATTGAAATAGTGTATCCTGTAGTTTAGACGTAGGACTGAAGTCGACTAGGTCTCTACCGAATATACTAAACTTAATTGTGTGTGCCAGCTAGCTCAGAGGTCACTAGAAACTTTCTCGAATGAACAAAAAGGGATTCGTTTCTGACAACCGCTTAAAAAATGACAACTTTGTTCCCCAAGAATAAGAAATATATCACTAGAGTCGTGCAAACAATAGATAGTTATTTCACTCAGTCAATCGTGCATGCTTCGTTTCACCAGAGGTGCAGAGAAATAGAGAGACGGGCGTTTACAATAAAAGGGTATTTATTGAACAGTCTTCTTTCTCAAGCATAATAAATGAACTGCTGCAATCGTAATACTTGCTGTAAAGTACAGAGCATATAATACGAAGAGTATTATAAAATAGTACAGTAAAAGCATGATATGGTTTCCAAGCCATAAGATACCTAAAATGCGTAAAATACATACAGTGATAAATAATGACTAAAAGTACTCTACTGGTGCTTCTAAAATACGCCTACCCCGGTGTACCTAACCTAGGTCTAGTACAAGGGAAGAAGTAAGTAGGGTGTAGCCTAGTTTTAGTATTATTTGCCAAGAATCTCTTCCAAGAATTCTGACTCCTTACATGATGATAAATAGCACTATGCACGACATTAAATAAAAAATATTGTAATAAGTGCTATATAAATGGTTATTCGTGGAGAAGTGTGGCTCAATTGTTAGAGCGGCAGACCCTGATGCAGAGGTCTGGCCCGGGACCAGGGTTCAATTCCTGCCTCTGCGGGTCTTGGGCTCAATTTCCTCGGACCTGATAATTCTCGCCTCGGTGCCTATTCTAATCATGGGTCCCACTCTGCAACTCTGGGCAATAGCTTGCTTAATCTCCGCAACAGCCCCAGCAGCGCTGGGATGCCTGGCTTCACCTTGGGGGTGCCCAGGAGTGGACATTTCACAAGGGAAAAGCCAGGAAGGGTTCCACAGCGGTATGTGTACAGCGCCAGGACACCCCAGTTGGGGTATAAGTGCGCTTTACAAGTACACATTTCATTTCATAGAGTAATAACTCCTGCAAACAGGAGAATCTGACATTCTTACAGTCCATTGCTATCTCTGGCACACAGGAGTTCAAGTAAGTCAAAAATCATAGTCTCTTAAGCACTTGTGAAGTGGCAACATGTTCTCCATGGAATTTACAAGGTGTTAGGCTTCAGATAGGTCCCTGCAAGGATAGGATTCGACAAAAAAGGGTTGACGGCCCGTTATGTAAGGTTCTTGTGTTGAGGGGCAACTCAAAGCAACAATACAAAACCCGCCCTCACACCTTGAAGGTTTCTTCTCCAAATGCAAAACAGACAAAGGGCAGGTGTTGCAAAATGCGTCCCAGTGCCAAATTACACTGGGACAAATTCAGCATAGATTTTTCACAGTCTCTGGCCCGATCCTGGACCTGGCTCAAGAAACATCTGGCGGATCCAGCTGTGTGCCCCTCATTTCTCACAGCAGATGGAGGCAATACCACTGGAGTTCTGTGTCTCAGGTGGTTAATTGTTGCCAGTAATCAAGCTGATGAGCCCTGCAGCTCTGTACTGCCCCTGTACTCCCATCCTGTGTCTGAATCTTGAAAGATGTAGACAAAGCAGGAAAGTCTCCAAGTCTCGCCCTATGGACACTCTTTGGTCCATAGGATAGAATTCTATGCACTCATCGACTGGTGCAATCCCCTTTTAGACACCTTTATATTACAAAAATGTGTGATAATCTTTTATAAACTAAAAAAATCTCTTTACAAGGATCAACAGCATTTTTGGCTCATAATAACGTGCCACCCAAAATTAAATATCACACATACTCTGAAACTTGGAATTTCACACACAATTAAACTAGACATTTAACAGTTATGGAATTCTGTGTCACCCACTGCTTCCTCCAGCTTCTCAACAGAAACAAGCTAACTTAGCCATGGGCTTTACCCTGGGGTTTGCACTCACTCCACTCAGTCTGCAATATGTGCAGTATGTATATCCAATATATTCAGTTGAACTAAATTAAGCATGGTATTTTGGGATTCTAAATTGCACTATGTTCCGATATATTGCATACATACATTGCATCAGACCAGATTCAGGTAGGAGCCATCTGATTTTTAAAGCAAAATGGCTTTATTTTAGCTGTCTCCTGCCTAAAATGGCCCACTTTCCAATGTTAGTCAATGGCGAAAATAAATTTGCCCGATCTTTTTCCACTCTCTCTCTCTTTCATATTTTGAAATGTTGGTAAGTATGATATTGCTCTAAAGAACCTATAACGAGCCTGGTACACCTTTCAATCATACACTTGTTTTCCCTGGAGTGTACTTTGATCTCTGCTTTCCTGTGTGCCCCTGGGGTAAACTCGCACAAAAAGCTGTCAAGTAACAGGTAAGAGGTGCTGCTGCTTGGCTTTCTTCGGATAGCAAATATCTCAGTAGGACTAAACATTTAGAGCACCTGGATTTCTAGCCACCCCATCAGTTGTGCCTCCATTCCTCTTATCTGTTCCCGGCACACCAGCCCAGGTATAACTAGTGCCACCACGACCAAATCTAACCAGTTACGGCCGGCATGACTCGTGGGTGGGAAGGGGGTCACGTGGAGGGAGTCACCCAGGGGAAGATTAATTTTAAATAAAAATAAAAAGTTGACTTACCTTCGCCGGCCCAGCATGATCCCGCGCTGTCCCACGTCGTCTCTGCTCCTCACAGGAGGCAGGCAACGTCCTTCCCCTCCCCTAAGACAATCACAATGCTGCAATGCCAGTGTTGTGATTGGTTGGGACACCAACCACACAGGCCTCTATGGGGAGGCCATTTTCTCCATGTAGGCTGCATGCAGCCTACATGGAGAAAAGGGAGAGTGCGCATGACAGGTTTAGTCGGCCCAGTCAGCGCCCTCAGAGTGGGCAAGCCACTCTACCCCTGCTCTAAAGCAGGACCGCCCCCAACCAAACCCTTCTGTTTTCTTGCAGTGCGAGAAGCAGAAACATAAAATGGTATTACAGGTGAAAAGATGCCACACTGGACAGGAATTGTAATGCTCCCTACTGCCAAGAAACATCCTCTACCTTCCACCCTCCTCGCCCCCTTTCTAGTGCTTAATTTGAGCTGGTAGTTGCAGGTGTGGCTCATTTTGGGGGCCAAGAGTTATTTTTCTTCATCAGACTTTGATCCAGACCAAGAAAGAAAAAAGCAGAAAAGGGGGAGGGAGGAGGAATAGAAAGGGAAATAAGAACCGTGACATAGGGAAAAAACAAGGTTGAAAAAGAACCTTCACAAGTGTGATAAAGGGGAGTGTACGGTGGTGGATGCAACACTAGACAGCCTTGTTCTTTGACACCCTACATTTCATTGTCTCTGGGTGCGAACTTGTGAGTAAAACCTTGAGCTCAACGCTTATCCTATTATACCGGTACTCTCTGCTCTGCTGCTTTCTCCTACCCCCACGTAGGCCCCCTCACACACATTTACCACCTGCAAGAGGAGATGGTAAATACTAATACGTTCAGTATCTGTCATGACTTATAATTCATGTCTGCGCTTCTCTTGTATAATAGATATTTGTGAAACTCTCAGAACTGCGAATGAAGGAAAAATGCATTGACTCCCCGGATAACATGTAGAAAATTAAAACAAACTAATTGGTGCCACGCGAATTGTGGTGAATGCCTATCTTCTGACTTACATGTCTGAAACTGAACGAAAGTGCATTGTGAATTTATAAAACGAATAGGGCCATTTTTTGAGCTTTTCCAGTAGTAACAAGACTTATTCTATTCCTCTGCAGGTGGCTCCCAGAGTCTGGGCGCTGGCTGATTGTGAACAATAAAACTGAAATCGCCCTGAAACACCTGAACAGAGTGTGTAATTTCAACAAGAAAAAGGAAGAAAGACAGATGGTGTCTCTAGAGGTGCGTACATTACATGCAAGCTTTTGAAGAAGTGGTACGCCTGAGGAGAGACAGCCGGGGTTTCTGTCAGAAACTTTGACCCCAACTTAAGCACCGCTCCCGTCAATTCCAGATATTTAAAATATAGAAAACCGGTAGGACATACCACCAGAGGTTGCCTCAGGAGCAGGGACCAATGAACAGGGGAGATGGATGGAGGGTGCGATAAATAGAATGAGTCTATGGATTTAGATCAATAGTTACTTAGGGGTCCATTATGATATCGGGCGGATTGCCTCCGCCAGCCTGGCGGTAGCCACCGCCAGCCTGGCGGAGGCAATTCGCCCAATATCATCACCAGATTTCCCCCCCACCATATTAGGATGGCGGGGGGACCACGGCGGACGGAAAGACCGTCCGCCACTTTTCCGCCCCAGTCGCCTTACGGCCGGGGCGGAAAAGGAATAATATGGTGGCGGTGTCTAACAGACACCGCCAGACATATTATGATGTCTGGTTGTCAGTGCCTTTCCACGGTGGCGATGCCGCCACGGAAAGGCATGCGGTCTTCACTCTAGGGGCCCCCTGCGGGCCCCCAGAGTGAAGTACAGGTGGGGGATGCACATGGGGGGTACCTGTGGTACCCCCCTTCATTGTCATTTACAAAGCGGCAGGCACCGCGCGGTGCCTGCCGCTTTGTAAATGACAATGTGAAAGTGCATTTTCAGCATTGTGGCTGGCGGTGCAGAGAGCACCGCCCGCCACAATGCTGAAAATACAGGATGTGCCCGCCACTGTGGTGGGCACATCCTAATAGCACCCCTGGGACCCCCGCCCTTATGGCGGGCGGTCCCGATTTATGATGGAATGATGGGCGGGCAAAGTCGGCCCGTCATCCTAATGAGGCCCTTAGTGTGATCAACTGTAAGGATTTTCCCTGTGAGGTGAGAGTGTAAAGAGTTGGTTACCTAAGCTCTGTCACCGACGCGCATCTGGATGAGCAGCGCAAGCTTTACCAGTGTGTCTGGCTCTGTAAAGTGTAACATTGCGAAACATGCAAAAAGGAGCAAAGATTGATGGCTGCCAATATCTCTGAGGGATTGTACACCTTTGGGCATGCATTAGAGTTATGGCTGTTAGTGAAAATATGAACAGGAACTCAGTATTACTGAGGATAATCCAACACTGTGTATGTACTACTGACAAATGGTACAAATATAAACATGCAGATGGGATTAATGAGTGATGGTATACATCTGAGCATGTATAACGGTGGTGTTGTAACCATTCTTGGCATAATGTTTTGCACTCCTGTGTAATGCTCTCACTGACATGATGGTGGTAGTTCTTGGCATGATGTAGGCACTCTTGCCACAATGGTAGCCACCCTTGAATTCAATGGCACGCAGCTGTGGCATAATGTGATGTAGTGATTTCTGTGGCACACTATTGGTAATTCTAGGAATATTTACAACCCTTGAGTGAGAAATTGGGTTACTGGTTAACTGGGTGTGAGCCGTGGTCAAGCAGCAATCACAATCCTAGGCAGGGTAGGTCACAAGCAAACCCCATATCAACCTGTGCTCAATCCCCTGGTAGCTTGGCACAGAGCAGTCATGCTTAACTTAGAGCAGTGTATAAAGTAATTGTGCAACACGTCATACTGTAACACACCAGGTTAGAACAATAGAGGTTAATTTAATACATAAAAGAAGACCAAAAAGGCAAAAATCGAATGAGTAGGACCAGAGATATTGCATTTTTTAAAGAGAAAATAGCTCCAAAAAGCGCAAAGCAACAACTATGGATATCTGGACGCACCGGACAACTGCGATGGAGCATGGGCTGGCTACCAGGATCCAGGTGGGCCCGGCTGAACAGAGTACCATAAATCCTGGTTTGCAGAGCGTTGCAGGAGTCCACCACGAAGATACGTTGCGCAGCCAAAGCAGTTAATCGGTTTTGAGCTGCTGTGAGGCTGTGGTGCAAGGGCCTGTGTTCTCGTAGAGGATTCAGTCAAAGGGGCTTGCAATGCAAAGTCCGGCATTAAGGATGCAGCATACAGTCAGGGAGATGCTTTGTTCTGAACAGCTGCAAGGCTGCGATGCAGAGTCTGGCGTCATCGTCGAGGCTGGAAAGACATGAGGGCCTATGCTGAGGATGCGTCATGCAGTGGAGGTTCCGAAGTTGATTTGATCTGCGGCAGTGATGTAAGTGTTTGCGACCGGTCCAATCCATGCAGCAGCAGCTATTTAGCGATTCTGCTCGGGGTTGTGCCGTACATCTGAGGCGATGTGTCGGTTACCCTGGCAACACAGAGGCTGATAAAGCACCTCAAGCCCAATTTCAAGGATCCAGGACTGGGTTGGCACTACCTGGCTGGATAGACTCACAGATTGCAGAGTACAAGTGCAGTTGCAAGGTTGTTGGAAGCCTGTTATGTCCCTGAGGCTTCAGATCAGGAAGCCAGGCAACTAGGCCTTGGAGTTACTCAGGTTCTGGGTTCAAGAGATTCAGTTCCAGTCCTGCTCAACAAGGCAAGCAGGCAGAAGGCAGCAGGTCAGCAGAGCAGGTCAACGGTTCCTTCATAACAGCAGTCCAGCAGTGAGACAGTCCTTGTAGCAGTAAAGCAGTCCTTCTTCGTGGCAAAGTATCCACAGGTCCAGGGGTGTGCTGAAGTGGTGGTGTCTGAGCTCATTCTTTTATACACAGTTGTGCCTTTATAGTGGGAAGACGCTTTTAGAGGCATATGTTTGAAGTGCACAGAAGCCCTGCCTTCCTGGTCCTGCTTCAGAATAACTATAGGGGTATGCAGCACTTTGTGTGGAGACAGAAGACAGCCTATTCAGGAGTAAGTGAGGCAGGGCCCAGCTTCCCCCTCCCATCCTGCCAGCGAGGAACAACTAATCTCCCATTGTGTCTGGATGTCAAGGAGGAATACACTAAGCCTGACTACCACCTACACCTAGTCATGTGACCAGAGACAGGCTGCAGGAACCAAATGGCTACGGCAATAAAATGCCAGCTGTGTAAAAGTGACATTGTCAGAACTGTTTTTTAAAATACACCTCACCATAAGTTAGGATTTTAGAATTAGGATCCCAGTGTCACCAAACATGAACCAGTGATCTCTCCCCATTTGAAAATTACACATAAATTAAATGCAATAAGGCAACTCCACTGTTATACTATGGGAGAGATAGGCCTTGCAGTAGTGACAAATGAATTTAGGAATTTTTCACTACAAGGACAAGTAAAACTTAAAAGTACATGTCCAATGTTTTAAATACACTGCACCTGGCCCCTGGGGCTGTCCATAGCATACCTTAGGAGTGACATATGCATTAAAAAGGAAGGTTTGGGCCTGGCAAAAGGTTTACTTTGCCAGGTCGAAATGGTAGTTTAAACTGCGCACAAAGGCTCTGCAATGGCAGGCCTGAAACATGTTTAAAGGGCTACATAAATGGGTGGCACAATCAGTGCTGCAGGCCCACTAGTAGCCTTTAAATTTACAAGCCCTGAGAACACACATTGCACATTACTAGGAATTTATAAGTAAATTAAATGCACCAATTGGGTATAAACCATAAGTATCATGTTTTGACCACAGAGCACAATAACTTTAGCATTGGTTAGCAGTGGTAACGTGTGCAGAGACCCACGACCAGCAAAAACAAAGTCAGCAAAAGCATGAGGTCTGAAGGCAAAAAGTTAGGAGGAACATACGTCAAGGATACCAGGTCTAACACGTGTCCCCCAGCTGAAATTGGGGAGAACTACCCAACTCCTTGGGAGTTCTTTGACTATGGTGAAAGAACCTGGATAGACCCTCATCATAAAGTCCATTCCCTTTAGGTAGATGAACCACCTCAAAAGTTTGGGATTCTCCTCCTCATCTGCATCAACCATTGGAGGGGTCTGTGGTCTGTCTGAACACGTAAGTGAGCAAAAACAGGTATGATCAGCACCCAGACCACTGCAAAGGCTTCTCTCTCTATTGCACTCCACCTTCGTTCCCGGAGAAGTACCCTCCTACCGATGGGGAACAACCTTTACAACGAAACCCTAACACGCGGTACCATTACAACGCAGGTTTTAGAACGAAAGTCATTACAACGACTTTTGCTGGAGGGCGCTCTAGGATAGGGAATAGTGGATGCTAAGGCATGTCCAACGATTTCAATGTAATTTCCATTGAAATGAATGGGCACTCCATGACAAGCTGAGCTCGTCATCAGCATGGAAGGGGTTAATGTACTATCCAACACCTTCCCTACTATCCACGGGGACTGGAGTTGGAATAGTAAATTAAACTATTTACTATCCAGCGCCCCCCAATGCAAGTCATTGTAACGACTTGCGTTGAAAAACCTGTGTTGTAACGGTATGCGTGGTAATACCACGCGTTGTACCGTCATACATCCCTACCGATGAAGGCTACAGGTTGATCTAGGCCCTCTTCATTTAGCAGTGAGAGAATGGCCCCTAAACCATGCTCTGTAGTGTCTGTCTGCACAATAAATTCTTGGGATAAGTCAGGGGCCTAAAGCACAGGTGTTGTACACATGGACTCTGTCAGGGTGTCAAACCTTTTCTGGCATGCCTCTGTCCAGATCACCTCATGTGGCTGTTTCTTGTAAGTTAGCTCTGTCAAGGGGGTGATAATGGTGCCATACCCCATGACTAATTTCCTCTAGTAGACGTGAGACCTAAGAAGTCTCTCCTCTGCTTGGGTCTTAGGGGGGTTCCAAAGCCAAAATGGTTTCAATCTTGGCCCTAAGAGGCTGCACATTGCCTCCAACCTCTTGGTGTCTCAAGTAGACTTCTGAATCCTACCCTATTTGGCACTTACTCATCTTGATAGTCAGGCCTGCCCTCTGCAGAGACTGAATCACTTCTCTGAGGTAGCACAGGTGGTCCTCCCAGCTAGAACTGAAGACCACAATGTCATCCAGATAGGCGTCACTGAAGTTCTCCAGCTAGGACCTCGTTCACCAACCTCTAGAAGGTGGCAGAGACATTTTTCAACCCAAAGGGCAATACCCAGAACTGGTAGTGCCCTTCTGGAGTAGAGAACACAGACTTCTCTTTTGCCCCTTATGTAGCGGAAACTGCATTTCATTTGTAGGGGTGCATTATAATCACATGTGTAGAGCACACCCACACATAATCCTTTGTTGTGTTAACACGAAGTGTTAGTATCTTGAAATGTAATAACATGAAATGTGATGTATCTAGGACATTGAATAGTATCTTGAAGAATTAACATAGAAAGTAAATGAACTTACGGGAAATATTTAGGGGGAAAACAATGCCAAGGATGCCAGGTCTAACACCTTGCTGTCTGAGGTCGTACTCTATAAGATTTGTGTAACATCCCTTCATCCATCTAGGCATTCCACATCCATTATTGCACTCACTGAGTCATACAGGAACCCACCCATGTCTTCAATTATTGAACTATTGTATTATTCAGCCATTCATACAGCCATTCATCCATGCAGTCACATGCTCACTTCCATATAAATTACCTGTGAATTCAGTGACTCACTCTTTCAACAATACATGTGCCAAGGGATTAACTTATGTCACCCGCCAGAAAACCGCACACTTAAATTTAACAACCAATTAAGGAGCAATTTCCTGCGTGAAACAACCAGGCCTACTGGCTTTTCCAATGCTTGCTCATTTTTTTTATAAATGTGCTTTCTCATGTGGCAGTTATAATATGCATCAACACACTATTGGAAAATGCTGGATATATTGTCATGCAACAAGGGAACAGTAGATGCTGGCCCTTTACAAGTCAGCTTCTGAATACCACATTTCCACTCATAGAACCACCTTTCCCAGCCATCCCTCTAACAGTGCGAGCTACAGTTTACCATTCAAAATGTGTGATTCACCAAAAAATAAATGGAACAGCTTATAGGTGAATTCTCATTGAATGCTGTAAGGCTGCATAAGAAGCTCTGCTTTCTTTGAGATAAGTGTAAGCACGTTCGTTTAGGCAGGTGTAGGAAGGTGCACGAGCGCTTATTTTCTATTCTTTTTCTTTTATTTTGAATGCTTCATCACATTGGTGTCAGGGGTCCGTTAAGTTACCACATAGGTCATTCATTTTTCGGCATTGACCGCAATCATACAGCTTAAATCAAGGCACCCAGAGGCTGTATCATCACTTAGTGAATTGCATGGGAGCTGACCCAACCTGTATTGGCTCTTTCTAATTCATCTCCTTGTTTTTCTTCTTTCCACTTCTAGTGGAAGTGAGGAGGATATGGCTGAAGACTGAGAGAGGTATACTCTGTGTGCAACATAACTTGACTCGTTCCTTTTCTTCCAAGATGCTGCATATGGAAACACAGAAGGATAAACCTGCTGCAGATTCCAGGATGAGCTTGGTACACCTCTTCCGCTCCACTATTATGTGTAGGATCACCTGCTGCATCACATTCGCCTGGTAAGCACCTGCTAAATGGTAACTTATTGTAATATGTTACTGTTATACCTGCTGCTCAGCCTGTGTGTCTGTAGAGTGGATTGTTGGTGTGAGAGCTGGTTATGGAATGTTGGAAAAGAGTCTCGGTTGGAGTAAGGGCTGAGCAGCAGGGAGGCTGCTCATGGTGGGGCTCTACCTTGTAACATCTTGCTTATAATAAATCTACATGGAAAACTACCTGGACTGCCTATCTTCATTACAACAGTTACTCTAGTCTCTACTACTCATTACACACTGCTCTACACTAACCTAATCTATTACAAGGTGAATGCTATAGTGTGTCATATTTTTATTTGGCTTTTTCAGTTCTAATCACACCTTTTCTTTCTTGCCGGATGCTGACTTACTCTCCTGCACTATATTACAGGATACTTTGTCCTACTTTATTCTGTCCTGCGTAATGCTCAATGACTTGTCTTCTGGCCATCTTGGAGTGGATTTTATATTCATTCAGTAGAGGCTGCTACTGGACGGGGCTGGTGGGGTAAGGGGGTCGAGCGGAGGAACGCAATAATAAAAGAACTTTCCTTCAACTGCTGGCCTCCACCTCTCCTCCGTCCCAGTTCTCTGTCCTCGTCCTCTTATTCTTCCTATCTCGGCCAAAGGCATCAGGAAGCACCCGGGCAGACAAGCTCCTCTGACCAATCACAACACTGCAATGCAGCGCTTTGATTGGTCTGAGCGCCGTGGATTGGCACTCAGACTGGAACAGGCAGCCAGTGCATGTTCCTGATTAGGCTGTGTAATGAAACCTGGTATGAACATGCATAGTGCACATTAACTTTTTGGTCCGCCCAAGAGGGCCGGCCAAACAGTTCAAACGCACCTAAGGATTGCACACCACTCCTCACCTGCTCTGGCCAGCCTCGCCCGCCTCACCACTGACTGCAATAGGGAAAATAAAATGATAAAAAGGATATGTTATTATAATTTTATTATCCCTTTTAAGCAGTGGGGCTATGCTCATCTGCCTTTGCGGAGGAGTCACCACTGTATCCATTATTATTATTTTACAATATTTATATTCAGTTGGTGAATATTCAGCAACACAACAACAATTATCTTCCCAGTTTTGCAGGGCAAACAAGTAATGGCTTTGTCAATGCTTGTTTCCATTGAAATACATTGTTTTTTCTGTTGGTTTCCAGCTCTGGTGAACACATTGCTTGTGTGCACCAGCAAAAAGGCCTTTCTGTTTATGTAAAAGAAAAACAGTGGCAGAGCTCAGGAGAATCAAACATGGGTGTCATTTAGGAGTGTCTTTTGCGACTCCTCGCACTACCTTTGTGGTCCCTGACCTCAGAGGTGCCAAAATCAGTGCCAAGCTCCTCATACCCTATTTACTACCCTTTTTTCATTAAACTAATAGTAATTAATATTCTATTTTTTTCTCTGCCTGTGCGCTGGCATACTTTTGGCAGCTGTGTACCAACGTGCATAGCCTTGCACAATAGTGCAAGGGTGTGTGTGTTCTCTGAAGCGTTGGTTTCATCCTGGAAGGGGTCCCTTCCAGTATAAGAACTATGCTTTAAGGCTTTTCCCACTTTGCATGTACGCTTTACAATGCAGCGCACAGGCAAAGTTGGGAAAACAAGAAAAATGTAAACATTTTTCCACCTTACGCCAGCCACAGTGATGCTTAAAATTTTGGGGAATATTTCGGTCTACTAATGTATGTAGATAGGATTAGTGTCAAAACCCATGGGTGGGTGCATTAAAGTGCTCATGCACCAACCCAGAAAGCCTCCTTGATGAAAAGTAACTGGAAGCAACACAGTGTGCAACTTTGCGTAGCTTCGGGGGAATCTATCCAATCAAAATCCTGATTTGCGTTGGATAGTAAATACCACCCTAGCACTTTGCACACAAAACGTTAACGTTATAGTAAACCTGAGCCTGAGTGTTATTAAGTATGATTCAGTAAGAATTAGTGAGATGAAGAGTGAATGTGAGTGAGTAGGAATGAATAAGAATGAGTGTAAGGGTGTGTAAGAGAGTATGAGTGTGAGTTTGTAAGTGGATTGAGTGTGAGAGAAGGTGATGTGATGCTTGCTTGCTTAAAATGATGGTTTCATGTTTTAAACTGATAGAAAGAGATAGTTACTTGAACATTCATTAGACATGGAAGGTCAAGTAATATTTGAACACTATTGATTTGTGTGCAGAAGGATGAAGAAGAAGAAATCGATGAATATGAAAAGGTCATCAAAACACTGGGAAAACATTTTACAAGATACCGAATTTGGTAATGAGGAGAAACAAGTTATTTTCTAAAGAAAAGACAACCTCACCTTAGACACCAGTCTGTAATCAGACATCATAACAAAAGTATACAAGCGAAATTAATTACATGAAATAATCCATTGTTGGATGAGGCTGTTGAGGCTGCTAATAGGATATGACTTGAAGGAATATGCTATGAAGTTGAACAAAGAGGACGAAGCAATGGTGTGGATAGTAAAATTCCATAAAAGTGCAGCCAAACAACCATAGTGGAAGAAAACATTTAATACATATAACTGTTGTTTCGGATGTAGATTAAGTTCTGCATAGTCTCATTTAAGCAATGTCAAGATCTAAGAAAAGAGTGTGCCAAATGTAGAATGTTGGGACATTTCTCTAGAGTATGCAAAATTAGTATGAGGAATAACAACGTCAAAATAATCTGGTGTTGTGTATGAAAGTACAAGGATGTACCATTGACTAAAGATCTATTGTAGGGGATGTTTCCATTCCATTCCTAACTGATATTGAAGGAGGTGTATCCATTCCTTCCTAACTGATTAAGGGACTAAAATTACTAATATGCCCCAGAGTATGCTATATGGTTTTAGAATAAATCAGTATCTTAAACATCCTGGCCTATGTGGAATTTAAATGATATAAAAATGTAACAAATATATTACCTACTGGCGGTCGCCAGTAGGTATATATAGTTAGGATTTTTTCTCTATGGGATTTTTGAAAATTCTATGTCTAATAACTTTGGCGTTTGTGGACGGAATTGGCTGAAATTTTCAGGAAAATGGCACATTTTGTTTCTGAGCAGCCCCTGAAAATTTTGGGGGGGTTCGTCAAGGGGGGGCCGAGAAAAAAGGGGGGTCCCAAAACGCGTTTTTCCCATGTTAATTTCCATAGGGCGGTTGGCCTCACTTTTAGCCCGAACGGCTGAATGGATTTGCACGAAACTTGGCAAAATTGTAGGGACTGGTAGCCCGATGTGCCTTTTGTAGGTCTCAATATATGTGCTCCAGTGGATTTTGAGAAATTAACGTTTAAAAAAAGATATATATCTGTAAGCGCGCTCTGGGCAGCGCTCCAGGACGCGTACTTTTCGCGCAACGGAGCTTTGTGAAGCGAAGCTGATTGGTTCTCTGGCGTCTGTCAACATTCCAAAAAGTCCGTAGCGGCCGCCATCTTGTCTCTCGGTAGGATCGAGAGACAAGAGGAGGCCAAAACAAAGGGGCAAATAACCATAAGGGGGCATAGTAGATCCTCCCTGACCCCCTAGGTTTAATGTGGAGGCTTTAAAACGGCCCCGCGGGGCAAAAAAAAAAAAAATTTTTTTTTTGTTTTTTTGCGTGGGTAGCGCCCGGTCCGGGAACCGGGAAGCTTTCTGGGCAGCGTACTGCAATGAAAAATGAATGATAGACTTTTCAAATACTGTTGTTAATTGATTGTTGGTTTTGTTGATTATTTTTTATTTTTTTTTATTTTTTAAGGATTGTTTATTGTGTTTAATAATTTATTAAACTTTCTAACGCGGCACGTCATATGACGCATTACGCGACAACGCAGGTCCAGAATATAGTCAAAATGTCTCCACCAACCAGCGGACGGCACACAACCCCTTTCAGCAGGCTAAATAGTTCTGTTAAATGACAACAGAAGGGACAGGCAACAAGAACCATCAGTCAAAGAGGGGAGGGCAAGTTCTTCTCTACCGGGTCACGTTGGAGCGCTACCGGAACTGATCGAATTGGTAGTCTACAGTGTTTCTGGATGTTTCAGACTGAAGCTGGCGTTAGCATGAGAGCACCACCATTTCGTAGCTCCGTCGTGGCCATTCCACGAGCAATCATGCTAGGCGCTCCCCACCAGAAGCCTGCGGGAGTCGGGGGCCCCCAAGACTTTTGTAGAATCTTCAAGGATGAGGGGACGCTTTCGAGAATGGAGCCCAAGCTCTAGCAGACAAGCGTCCGAGTTCCAAGGTGTCGCAGGCCCATTTTAGTGGACCACGCCCAAATCTGAAGAGATGGCCGCCATTTTGAGAGTCCTGTGGCAGCCGCCTATCGCTGCACCGCAAGAGCGGGAGCAACTCAAGTACATGGTGAGCGAGACGCTGTAGTCGAAAGAGCGGGCGGTAAACAGCTGAATAGCGGAAGAGGCACAGTGTAGCAAAAGCGGGCTGAATGGCAAATGAAACGGAAAAGGGGTGCCCCACTACAGCGTGTCTTTAGGTGAAACGGATTGTGGGACAAGGTGAAGAATGGAAGAGTCACCAAAAGGAAAAAAGTTCCGCTTGACCCCGGGAGCCGGCCACCTATGTCGGGGGCGATCTCAGGCCACACCAGGGCAACACGACTTGGGGAGGGGGCCGGAGCCAAGCGCCCCCTCCGAGTCCGCGACATGACACCGTCCCTCGGGGGCCTCCGTCAAGCGGTTCAGGGTGGCACCGCATCACAACAGCCCCCACTTACTTTAAGAATAGTGAAGATGAAGCAATTGCAAATAGGCTTCAGACAATGTTACAAGCACTCCTCAAAACTTTGAACTTTCAGAGTGCATGAGTTGGGACAGCGAGGGGTGATTTGGTTTCTCGGACTGTTTTTCTGGTCTCTCACCACTGGCATACTTTAACGTTTTCTTGTTTCTAGGACATTAATAGGTTTTATCATTACGTTATGTTATCGTTTCTTTGTTTGTTGTTTAATAAAAGTTCATGTTCATCAGTGGCCTACTGATTTTCGTTTTCCTATTTTTTTCTTTCCAGGTTGTTTCATGGTAAAGTTTCTGTTAACAGGATACAGTGATCACTTCGTTATTATTGCATATGTCCTTTTCACTAGGGGTGCTCTCTGGTCGGGCCAGATGACGTATCTCTAGTAAATGGTCCGGGTGAAAAAGGTGCATCAATCAGTGGGGAGTAGATAGGCATGACAGATTACAACGGGGGAGAAAGGTCCGCATTACGTACCCTTTCACTACTTGCAAAGATTTTCCTACGTTTATTTGCAAACAGGGAATACCTCCAAAAAGAACTAATTCCCAAACAGTCAATGTTCGGACAATCAATCAATCAATGAGGAATGAAATAGGTACGACGTGTTAAAGGCTTGCGTTACCTACCCTTCACTATCTGCAAAGGGAGAGAGAATATTCCTATTCTTCCTCGTTTGCAGGTAGAGAAGATCCTTAAGAGAATTAACTTCGAACAATTCAATGCTCGATTGAAACAATCAACAAGGGGTACTGTGAACACAAATGAACGCCGCTTATGTACATACGCATTGCTATTTTCAACAGGTTGTTCCTAATGTTTCTATTTTAGCGAGGTCAAAAAGAGATCCCATTAGTGGCCTACTGATTTTGCTCGATTCCTTTTGTTTTTTTACACGATTTTTCGCTATCTGCAAAGACTAAACAGAGTATTGCGACTCTGTGCTTGTTTGTAAATAGAGAATGAACCAAAGAGAACAATCAATCAAATGGAGAGAGAAGCAGGCACGACGTATTACAAAGGGGGCAAAGGGCTGCGTTAACTACCCTTCACTATCTGCAAAGAGAGAGTACTCCTAATAGAAATGAGGGGTGGGGGGCAGTATTCAAAGCAGATCAGTGTGCATAAACACGAAAATGTTTTTACTTACCACGTACTTGACATTCGACAGCTTATGATATTTGCTATTAAAAAACCATTGAAATTCACTGAAAAAACCATAGGTTATAGACCATATATAGTTAGGAATTAGCATTTACAAAACCTTGAAAATTCACTGAAAAAACCATAGGTTATAGACCATATATAGTTAGGAATTAGCATTTAAAAAACCTTATTTTACTCACACAAAACCATTGAAATTCCATATATAGTTAGTTGCACTAACTATATATCGCGCACCCGCAATCCACTGCTGATCATGTCACATATTACATCATTCATGACATGGTCAGTGACATCACTGATGACATCACTGATGACATCTCAAATGACATCAATGACCACATCACTGATGATATCATTCATGTGACAATACAATGCATCTCCTCACGTTTTAATATAACCTCTGTTTCACCCAGTGTTAAATACAGAGTATAATTTTTGAAACCATTGACACACCAATACTAGTTACTACATACGTACTCACTGATTCCTACGTCTACACACACATTCACTCATTCACCCATACAATCATTCATACATACAATCACTCATCTTTACAACACTATCATATGCACTCATACACCTATACAGACACTTACACTCTGCCACTCATCCATGGAGTTACTCACACACCTAGTCAGTCCTGTAAAGAATCAATCACAATTCCATTTTCTTGTCTATACAGTTAAACATAGAGCACCTTACATTTTCAAACATACACTAACACATACTTACTTTCTTATACAATCATTGATACAAGTACACATTGATCGGCACAGAGTCACACACCTCCCAGCCAGCCACACACACACTCAGTCTCCTATACAAATACTTGGACAATCAATCAATAACCCATATAGTTAATCATATAGCTACTGATCAACACATGCAGCAGTTTACAGAACAACAGACATAATGATGCACAAATTAAGACAGTTTAGTCACTAACCCATGCACTCAGTGAGACACATTTAATCACTCACTCATACATTCAGTCATGCACCTACTAAATCCTTCGTCCAGACACTTATACATCTACTCATTCTTCAATATGTAAAACATATTTAAACTTTACAGAAACACACAGTCACTGGATGATGTCATCAGTGATCTCATCAGTGATGTCATTTGAGATGTCATCAGTGATGTCATCAGTGATGTCATTTGAGATGTCATCAGTGATGTCATCAGTGATGTCACTGACCATGTCATGAATGATGTAATATGTGACATGATCAGCAGTGGATTGCGGGTGCGCGATATATAGTTAGTGCAACTAACTATATATGGAATTTCAATGGTTTTGTGTGAGTAAAATAAGGTTTTTTAAATGCTAATTCCTAACTATATATGGTCTATAACCTATGGTTTTTTCAGTGAATATATATATATATATATATATATATATATATATATATATATATATATATATATATATACACCAATAGCATAAAATCTATAAAAAAAACATTCTATTATAAATTAAAACATTAGACTCTTTAAAAATCTTTAAACTTAAATTTCCCACTCCAGTGAGTGCAACTGTAGGGAAAGTGTTGGATAGCGGAGGAAAAAAATTTACTAGACCCACTCCAGTGAGTGCAACAGTAGGGAAAGTGCTGGATAGCGGAGGGGTAAAAATTACTATTCACACTTCAAAGATTGCAACAGTAGGGAAAGTGTTGGATAGCGAAGGGGTAAAAATTACTATTCCCACTCCAGTAAGTGCAACAGTAGGAAAGTGTTGGATTGTGGAAATGTAAAAATTGCTATTACCACTCCAGTCAGTTCAAAATGAAAAACAAACAAAATGTCAACAAAAAAAATCAATTAAAACAAAATAAATAAAAAAAGTTACAAATTAAAATACAATATATTAAATATTAAAAATTAAAAATATAAAAGCCTCCTATAATGTTATATACATATCGCAAATACCTACAAATATTAAATTAAATAAAAAAATAATAATTTTCAAACAAATATTTTTATTTAGAAAATATTTATGAACAAGAACATTAATTATTTAAAAAAAATGTAAACACACTTCATTGGGTTTTTAAAGTTTTTGCATCCTATATAGACATAGGTACATGTAATTAATGTATTACAATAGTTTGCGGTACAGTTACATTTAAAACTCGAACAGGGTTTTAATTTGTTTTTCTAAACATGTCTTATTACATATATACAAATCGTAGACAGCTCAATTGTAGCTGCGGTTGGATTTCTAGTTACCTATACAAGTGTATTAACAGTATTTCAAAGAAAAGGAAAAAGAACAACGTAACTTGCCCCTCCCATCCCACCCAACTTCCCAACTCTACTTGTCCGACTCTAACGCATAATGGTGCCACTAGGCTACGACTCATGAATCTCCATTAACTCCTGTAGGGGTAGTACATATTTTTGTGGTAATGTTGTGATGCAGAACTATATTCAGAGTTGCTTTGTTTGTATGGGGACTGGCCTGTTGAACATGTCTACTCCTCCTGTGCTGCAGGGACAGGTTCACGTGCCTCACATGCTTCCATTATTAGGTCCCAGTCCATCGATATGAGTTTTTTAAATAACTCCCGAGCTTCTTCTCGTGGGATGACAAAAACAATAACTATCACATAAATTTAGTTTATTTACTTCCTACCTTATTACACCATGCAATTCACAACCCAGATCTAAATTTAATAAAAAGTACTTCCATAATTAACATAATTAATCCATTTAGGTAATATTAATAATTAAAAAACAAATTAAAACACATGAAAATAAATTAATTTCCCACCTTTACCCCTATAATCCCCACAACACACACTTAAAATTAAACTGTAAAAAAAGTAATTACACAATTAAAATTGCTTTTAAATTAAAAAACTAATGGTATTTAACAACTAATTATAAAGTAAGTAAAATGTATTTACTCCCCACCCTTTACCCCTATAAAACCAAAACCCCCACAAAAAAATAAACAATTACTCTAATTATCAATTATTAAATTATTATTAAGTTTCAACTAATTATTGAGTAATTAAAAATAAATTACTTTCCACACTTTACCCCATAAATACCACAACCCACACCTAAAAATAATTACACAATTTCATATTTAATTTTCAATTAATTATTAGTATTTAAAAACTAAATATGAATTAATTAAAAAGTAAATAACTTCTCACCTTTTACCTTTATAAACCCAAAACCAACACCCCATAAAAATATAATCAAACAATTAACAAAATTAATTATCAATAATGTATTATGTTGTTGTTGTTGTAAGACTTTATTCGATATAAAAATATCATAAAAGTATATACAGACCAATTTCATCACTTTGGGACAATCCAGTATTGGGGGAGAATACGGTATCTCATTGTCATACAATCAATACACAGACGAGATTCGTCTTATTTAAGAACAAGTTATACAAAATATAAAAATTCCTTAAAATCTATACAAAGATAAAAACAATTCATAAACCATAAAAACCACAGTATAAAAGGGAGACCTTACTTTTGTTCCTGGTTCTTAGCATTATCAACCCTCAATAACTTGCTTCTGGTTAACCAGGCACAACCCAAGTATTTAGCTGTCCCACAAATTGTACTAAGGGAGGATTCGTCGGTTTTTAGAATGCGCAACACCTCCCTATAGTTCTTGGCTCCCAGCTGGATACATACGGGTTTCAGCCATTTTCTTCTTGCGTGCTTGGACGCCGGACAGGCAAAAAGAAAGTGAGGAATAGATTCAGTGGGAGAAGCACAGCCAGGCACATGCTACCTTTCACATTATTAGGATTCCACCCTACTGTGAAATCATTGAGTGGGAGTGTTTCGAACCTCAACTTCAGGTTTAGTACCCTTTCTCTCGGAGATTCAATAAAATCAAGAAAGGGCTCCAGTTTAAAAATGGGCTTGTGGTCTAGGAACTGCTCCGTCGAAGTGCCCCGCTTGGAATTTAATGTGGCCTCTATAGTAACCCACTCCCAATAAGCTTTCTTTACTGCCTGTTTTGGCGGCGGGGTCTGGCTTTCCCATGCCTCTGCCAATCAAATGTCCCACACAAGCTGTTTCAATTTGAATATCCAATTGATCTTGTGGCCCGTGTCTAGTCGGACTAGTTCAATCAAGGCGGAAGCGTAATTACACAATTCCGGGGTCCTTCTCAGGTGCACCCAGAATAATAGGGGGCGTAGCCTTGCTATTTCGTTAATTGGGTGTTTCCCATAATCATGACGGAGCGGGACTAAAGGGGTCAATGGAGGAAGTGAGACCAGATCTCTAAAAAACTTGTTCTCTGATCTCACTAAGTCCATGGTGTTCTCAAATCCCCAAAGTTCCGCCCCATACAGGGACGAAGGCAGGGCTTTCCCTCATACACCTTAATGGCAGGGGCTACTGGTCTGCTATGGGAGAGTCGCTGATGTCTTGCAATTGCCCCCGAGACTCGTTTGTGGTTAAGCAGCATTTTTGACAGGTGGGAGTTCCACTTCATCGAGTTGTTGACCCGTATGCCCAAGTAGTCGAAAGCTTCGACTAGTTCTAATGGGGAGTCATTCAACTTGATGGTGTTCCTGAACCGTTTAGATGGTGCCAGTGCCATTAGCTTGGTTTTGGATGTATTAATACATAGGCCACTGGAATCACAAAACTGACTAAACCGATCCAATCGTTTTTGAAGTCCAATCGGGCTTTTTGAAATCAAAAGGGTGTTGTCGGCAAAAAGCAGCGTGGGAGTTTTTCACCTGCCAGGGTTGGAGCATCGGCTGGGTCCTCCCTCAGATGGTCTACCACCCCATTAACAAAGAGGGAGAACAAAATTGGGGCCAAAACACAACCCTGGCGTACCCCTCTCTCTACCGCTACCCTTTCTGTCAGGTGACCCTGACAACCCCACCTAATTTATTATGAATTATCAACTAAGTATTAATTAATTAAAAATAAATTACTTCCCAAGTGTTACCCCTATAAACCACATATCCCTACCTAACAAAAATGACACAATTACGATAAAATAATTACCAATTTATTAATTAATATTAATTAACAACCATTTAATAATTAATTAAAAATAAATTACTTACCACCTTATACCTCTATTTTTTTTTTGTAAAAACATTTTTTATTGGCATTCCAGGTTAGAAAGTATAGTACAGGAAAATAGCAATCTAGGCAGCAGCCGATAATGCAGTATATCAGTACAGTTCCAACAGGACACCTTTTATTGATAACATCCCCCAACAGACCAATCCCACCCTGTACCCCACCCCCTCAGCCAGTGTGTCACAATCCTCCCTCCCAGACATTAACAAGGTATCACTTTCTTGTCCCGGACCGGCCCTCAGCAAAGGTAAGTCACGTCTTTCAACGGGATGTTAGGACCTCCTGGTCCGCCATCGATAGGTGTAAGTGGTGTGTGTGCCCTGGTGCGCGCTAGGTATCCCCGTATTCAGCACCCTCAACCTGGTGTCCCTCCCTCATCTTCGCTCTGATCATCCTCTGGCTGCTGGAGTGCCACCACTAAGGCCTCCCACGCCCTAGCCGCCTCCAGCGCTTTGTCATTATCTAGGCTCCTAGCCTGCCGCAGCCGCAAGGTACTCTCTGCTTTCGCCCAGCGCTCCAGAGTGGTCTTCCAACGCAAGTAGCTGGGGCCTTGGGTTGATTTCCAGTCCATGGAGATTTCACGTTTGGCCAACACCAAACCCAGGTCGCAAAATTTACTGGTAACCCGATTACGGGGGGTGTAAGGGAACCACAATATTAGGCAGGTGCCCATGTCAATATCGATCTGCCGGTCCGTGACAGCATTCAGGCAGGACATCACCGCCTCCCAGTAACTGGCCAGCTTGTGGCAGGTCCAAAACATGTGGGCGAAGTCCGCGTCCGCTGTCCCACATCTAGGTCAGAGTGAGGACGCACCTTCGAAGTATTGCGAGATTTTCGTCGGTGTTAGGTATGCGCGGTGCAGGGTAAAAAACTGGATCAATTGGAACCTGGCGTTCCTGGTGCCCTTCCACGCTCGGCGCAGCAGCTGTGGCCAGGTCGTTTCAGGAATAGACCGCCCAATGTCCCCCTCCCATTTGGCTCGCAGCGCATCCAGGGGTCGCAGGGTGGCAGTCGACAATCGTCGGTAAAGGCATGTGACGGCCTTGCGAGTGCCAGCGGCCATTACCACGTACTGACAGCACTCCGAGGTCGGCGGTTCAGTGAGCCCACTCCTCCAGTAAAGGCGAATACCAGCCACCAACGAAGCGTGTAGCAGATATCCACCTCTCGGCAGACCGTAAGAGTCCTGCAGCTCCTGAAACGGGAGCAGCGAGCCATCCTTATAAAGATCACCGACCATCTGCAGGCCAAGCTCCTCCCAGGTCGCCAGTGCTGACCAGTCGCCACCGTGTGGAAAGGCCGTGCACATCCCGAGCGGAATTTCAGGGGCGTAGGGGCGAACGACACCCGAGTGCCTGTGGCACCGAAGCCAGCAGCTGCGAATCGTTCGTTCCTCCAAAGTGAGCTGAGCGAGGTCCAATTTCTGGCCCAAGATTATAAAGGAAAGGATGTGTCTCGGGAACATTTTGCCCGCCACTCCCTCCGGGCCTCGGAACTCCAAGGCCACCGCCTGGGTGAGCCACTGCAGCTGCGCCGCCAGGTACTACCACTCAAAATCCGGTGCTGCAAGACCCCCGTCCGCTCTTGTGCGCATCAGCGTGGCCAGCGCCACCCGTCGCCTACCCGATCCCCAGATGAACCCGGATGTGAGGGAGCGGAGTCTGCTGAAGACTGACGCAGGAATCCAGATCGGCAGGGTGCGAAATAGGTACTACAACCGGGGAAGCGCCACCATTTTCAATAATGCGACTCGTCCCGCGACCGACAGCGGTAGTGTCCACCAGAAACCCATGCAACCCTGCAGACTCCGAATTGCCCTGTTGATGTTGCCGTCTAAGAGGGTCGCTGGTGAGTGGTATATGAGGGTGCCCAGATAGGGGGGGCAATGGTGCTCCCACCGCAAGGCGCCCCCCGGCTGGGAATCATCAGCCCCCGGGGTCAGCGGGAAGAGGCAAGACTTCCCCCAATTGACTCTCAGTCCCGAGAGCTGGCCAAACTTCGCCAGGAGCCGCTCGGCTCCCCGCAGGGAATCATTCACGTCCGCCAGAAACAACAAACAGTCATCCGCGTAGAGAGAGATGTAGTGGGTGTCGCCTCTCAGTGGCAGTCCCGCGTACGCTTGGCCCAGCCGGGCATGTGCGGCCAGTGGCTCAATAGCCAGTGCAAACAACAGGGGAGAGAGAGCACCCCTGTCGGGTCCCCCGGCCCACCGCATAAGGAGCCGAGATGGTGGTTCCAGTCTTGACGCGGGCCGTGGCCGCGGCATAAAGCAAGGCGGTCCATTTCACGAAGCGGTCGCCCAGGCCAAAGGCCTCTAACACGCGAAGCAGGTATGGCCACTCGACGCTATCAAACGCCTTCTCGATGTCAATAGAGAGGACCGCAGCACCCGGACGAGCGGCGGCCTCCCCCCCCATGACCCTGAGCAACCGGCGCACACAGGTGGCAGTGGTGCGCTGAGGAATAAAGCCCGCCTGGTCACTATGTACCAAGGAGCGCATGTGGGTCAGTAGCCTCGTCGCAAGGACCCTGCTCAGGATCTTGTAGTCCGTGGTGAGCATGGAGAGCGGGCGATACGCCGAGCGGCAGCTCGCGTCTCCCTCTCGCTTTAATAAGGGTATCACCAAAGCCTCGCGTGCAGATGCCGGCAAGCACCCCGATTCCCAGGCCTCTTGGTAAACCGCCCTCAATCTCGGGACCAGCACATCCGCATAGGCCGCATAGAATTCGATCGGGAGCCCGTCCGTACCCGGCGTCTTGCGGCGGGCCATATGTTTGATGGCCACCCTGATCTCTCCTTCGGAGATATCTCCGCCCAACTGTTTCGCATGGTCCGGGTCGAGCCTGGGCAACTGCGCCGCCTCCAGGAACTCCTCCAGTTCCTCGGGAGGATCCGGCATCCTGCTCCGATAAAGGCGCTCATAATACTGAAGGAACTGGTCGTTGATGTCCGACTGCGTATAAACCATGCGCCCGTCTGGAGTGGTGAGCGCCACTATCGGGGATCCACGGGTTCCAGGGTTGGCCAACCACGCCAGTAGCGAGCCCACTTTATCACGCTCGGCGTGAGCCCGGACCAGAAACTCCTTATAATCAAAGCAGTGCAGCTTTTCCATGGCCGTCGCCACCCTCTCCCGCGCTGCCGAGACCGCTCCGTGAGCCGCAGGGTCCGTGTGGCTGCGTCTTTCCTCAGTGCGCAATCGGTCCTCGCTGCGCTCTACATCCTGCAGGAGGGTCTTACGGACTCCCGCAGTAGCCGAGATGCAGACGCCCCGGATTACCGCCTTAAAGGCGTCCCACTCCAGTGCCCTGCTGGAGGCCGTGCCCTCATTAGCACCAAAGTACTCCTCCACCCCGCTGCGCACCCCGGCTTTAAACGGTGGGTCCTCCAGCGTCAGTGGATTCAACCGCCACGTCGGGATAGCTTGGCGTCGCCTCATCCACTGCACCGTCACCAGGCAGGGGTTATGATCAGATACCGTCCTGGTCAGGTAATCACTGTGGCGGACCAGGCTCTGGATGTCTAATGAACACAGAATGCTGTCCAGGCGAACATGCAGATCGTGCGGGGATGAGTAAAAGGAAAAGTCCCTGTCCATGGGGTGTTGGGTCCGCCACGCATCGACCAGGCCCCAGCTACTCTGCCACTCCCTCCTACTCTTCGCTAGCTTGTGAGCTGCCGCTTGCGCCAGTGGTGGGTGAGAACGGTCCCAGTCTACGTCCAGTACAGAGTTAAAATCCCCCCCAAGCAGGCCAGGACAGTCACCAGCTTCCCAGACAGTCGCGCAAAGAAGGCAGGTTGGTCCACGTTCGGGGCGTACACGCTGCAGAGCGTCACGTCCCTCCCGTCCAAACGGCCCTGTACTGCCACAAACCTCCCCTCGGGGTCAACTATCGTCACTAATGGCTGGAAGGGAATCCCTGCTCGCACCCATATCAGAGCCCCCCTAGCAAAGGCCGAGTAGGTTGTGTAAAACATATGCCCCCGCCACCTGCGCTGCAGAGCCCGCCCCTCTGTTTGATCAATGTGAGTTTCCTGTAGGAAGGCGACCTGAACCCCCCTGCGGACAAGATGAGCATGAACCCTGTGGCGCTTCAGCATGGAATTCAGACCCCGCACATTCCAGGTCACACACTTCAGGTCAAGGAAGGTCCCCATTCCTGGTAGCAATCACAGTCCCAAAAAAAGCAAGTATCGCGCACACACTGGCTGCACCCCTAGACCAAAACCCCAACATTCCCCAACAATCCCTCGCCCCACCCCTCCCCAGAATAGGCCCCCAACAGCAGAAACCCATCCAAATGATTAATCCCAAAAGGAACAGTCTCTGGCAACTACCAGAGTCCCACAATAGGTGTGGGAAGAGAGGGGGTGGCCTGTCGCCTCTTCCGATAGACCGCGAACAGCACACTCCTCCCAGTCAGACCTCCCCAACGTGCCCCAAGTGCCCCGCGTCCCCTCCTCAATCAAGGCAGCCACCACCCCAGCGGCTAGCCACCAAACACTAGTTCCAGGCCCAATCAGTCAATGCTGCCTCCTACCCAAACCCAGATCAGGCGCACATCAGGTCATACAATACCACTGCAGGGGAGCATCTGCCTTATTCGTCCAACAAACCATCAGCAGTCCCAGGTGTGACATGTGGTGGAGCGGGGCCTCCAGCCGCCGAGTCTTCCGAAGCCCCCTCGTCAGTGCCCTCTCGGGAGCCCGACTCCACTGCTGATGCGAAACCCTTTGCCTGAGAGATGGTAGAGACCGCACGGAGGGCGTCCCTGCGCTCCAGCGCGGTCTGTGAGACCGAAGGTGTCTGAGCGTTCGGCGGCCGTTTCCTGTGTCTCCTACTCCGTCTAGGTCTCGGCGGTGCCTTCCGTCGTTCCTCGGGCACATGAAGTGCATCCGCGCCGGTCTTGTATAACTCCAGCCAGTTCCAGACGTCGTCGGGAGTGTCGTAGAAGGAAGACTTGCCATCCAGCATGATCCGCAGGCGGGCTGGAAACAGGAGAGAGTAGCGGACACCCTCCTCCCGAAGTGCCTTCTTGACCGCCAGGAAAGTCGACCGCTGTCTCTGGACTTCCAAGGAGTAGTCCGGATAAATGGAGACCTGGGCGTTGTCCACCTTATAGGGCCCCAGTGCTCGCGCCTTTTGCAGGATGAGGTCTCGATCTCTGTAGTGCAACAGCCGCGCCACCACCGGGCGGGGAGGCCGGCCCTCGGGTGGGGGACGAGCCGGCACTCGGTGAGCCCGCTCCAGGGTATAGAACGGTGATAGCCCTTCCGGAACAACCACATCGCGCAGCCAGGTCTCCAGATAGCCCAACATGTCAGTCCCCTCAATCTTCTCCGGCAGGCCCACCACGCGAATGTTGTTGCGGCGGTTGCGCCCTTTGGCATCCTCCGCCCTCTGCTCCAGCAGTTGTACCCTGTGCTGTAGCTCTCCCAGGAGAGTGTCCGCCGCCTTTGATGTGGGTTCCAGCGCATCTATCCGGCACTCGGTCTGCTTGACCCGATCTGCCAACTTGCTGTGGTCTGCACGCAATAGGCCCAGGTTCGTGGACACCTGCCCGATGTCGTGGTGCAGGGCCTCCCTGGTGTCAGCGATGGCCTTCAGGATCTGCTCAAGCTGGCTCTGCGGCAGACCCGTCGCCGGGTCGTCATCCAGGGTGGGGCCCCGGTCATCTGTCGCCCCCCCAGCCGCATCCGGGGGTGGTTTCGGGCGTTTCCCCATGGAGGCGGCCAGGTCTCTCCTCCGCAGCAACAGGGTCGGCGTCCTCTACCAAGTCCAGCTCCTCAGGTCAGGAGCCCCGGGGTCCCTCTCCGTGCCGCCCTTCCTCCGGTTCCGCTGGCCCACAAAACCAACAGCTCCCCAGCGGCACCTGGGCCTCGCTCTTCGCTTTACTGTCCACCAATCACAATGAGCCCCCCGGAGTGCGTCGCTCCCCCAAGTGCAGACGCGATGCCCAGCGGTAACAGTTCAGAATGGCGTCAGGGGCGGCCCCTCAAAGTACCAGGCACGTGAGGAATCAGGGCCCCTTGGGCGTCCCCAGTGTCCAGTTCCCAGGCCTTCCTGCGTTTGCGGGGTCCCACGGTGGCAAGCGGCCCGGGGTCAGCGCCGGTCCGTCCACCCCTTGGCAGGCTGCACAGGGTCTGGCCTGACCTCGATCCCAGGATCCTCAGATGGCGCCCAACCAGGCCCCCCGCCGACACGCAGCCAGGGCCAGCGCCGGTCCGTTCTCACGCCGGTAAGTGGCGCAGGGCTAGGCCTCACCTCAAGCCTGCACTCCGCAGCTGGCACACGGCGGGGTCTCCCAATAACTAGTGGCCAGGGGTCAGCGCCGGTCAGTCGCAATTCCGGCAGGCCGCGCAGGGGCAAGCCCTACCCCAATCTCGCGTTCCTGGTCTGGCGCGCCGCCGGTCCCCCAGGGCCGAGGGTCTCCACTGGTCCGTCCCGCTGCAGGCGTCCCCGCCGCGCCTCTGTGGGCACACCTTGGCAAGGCGGTTCGGGCTCCGCCGCCGCTGCGAGCGCGAAAGTTCAGGGCACCGGCCCCCACAGCAGCCGGCGGCTGGCCAGGCAGCACCGCAGCTCGGCCCTCCAGCTACTCGAGGCCGGGGATGCGGCCCACCACCCAGGCCGCAAGATGGCCGGCGCCGCTCACCAGATTCCCGGCGCGGCGCTGGTACCGCGCAGCCGGGGATCCGCTCCCACCTTCTCCGTTCGGGCCCCCAGGTGTGCGGGAGGAGGCGCGGGCGAAATCAGGGCTCAAGGGTGTACAGGACAAGAAATACCAGGATTAATGGGGAGGCTGCTGCGGAGCTCGGCGCTCACGCGTCTCCTTCCATCGGCTGCCAAGCCACGCCCCTACCACCTTATACCTCTATAACCCCCCACAACACACATATTTAAAAAAAAACACACAATTAACACTATAATTTCTCAATTAAATGAATATTAATAAATAAGAAATCATAATTAATGTATTGTAATTAAATTACTTCCCACCCTATACCCCTATAAATCCGCATCCCGCTACGGAACAAAAAACACAAAATGTAATTAAAACAAAATTGATAACTTCTTATAATGTAACACATTTTTAAAAAAAACTTTATTCGACTATTTATCAAAATAATCATAAAAGCACATTAAAAAAACTGTAAAAATAACATAATAAGAAAATATAAGCGATCCACAAAGTTCATTGAATCAATTATGCAGCTCAATTTCTCACATTGAAATGGTCTTGCTGCAAAAGAAGATGGACTTTAAAAACAATGAGACTGATAAAATGACTAGTTCTTCCCCAAGGGGTTGCATGATCAAGAACGAAGGACGACATTGATGCAGACCCAGTGATCTAAGCACCGGGAGTATCGACCTTTTTCTCTGTACTAGATAAAATTTGCAGAAAATAGAACATGCATGGTCGATTGTACTGTCAAATCATCACATGGACATTTAGTCAACTGTCTGGACCAGTCATTTCTGGCAGGGAAACTGAGTGACCTATGTCCATCGTAAAGCAAGTCAGCAAAAATCTTTCGTAATCAGAGATAACAAGGTTTAGGTTTGGCTGCATCTTAAAAGTAGTCAGGGTGTGTTGGTGGGCAAGTACTGAAATGTTGGTAATCTCTAAATTAGATCTAATATTTTCAACATAGTGCAAGCAACTAAGTTTAAAATCTTTCCTGTTTACGTTGGTCATGATATTGGGGTTGTCAAAGTATTCCTGATGACCTAGTCTGCACAAAAAATCCCTGACGTACTTGAGCCATCCTATGTGAGAAGCCCCAGCTAGCCCATAACAATCAGTAATTATTTGGCGATTTAAAATAGTCTTCTCTGAGGTCCATATACGGAGCCAGAGGAGAATTGGTGGGATACTAATGCCATCCGCTATATATGGCATTCCTAATTCCATATGACAGTTAAAAGTGGAAACACTCTCCGGCACAGCAAGCAGGAATCTAAGGAATCTATTTTCAGCAGTCGGCAAGGCAGTCACATCAGCATAACCCCAGGTTCCCGCTCCATAGGGGGCTATAGTGACACATTTGGTTTTGTAAATTTGGAGTAGTTCTGGGGGGGGCTGTTTCCCAATTTCCTGCTAAAATTAATCAGGTCTGCTAGTGCCTTTGAAAGCAACAGTCTTCTTAGCTCAACAGCCTGGGTCCAGGTACCAGTACGATCAAATAAAACCCCCATTTAAGAGAAAGTGTTGGTACATTCAAGGCAGTTCTTCTCTAAGTAGAACGTACAGCTCCTCTTGTTTTCCAATACCACATTTTAAGATAAACGTTTTAGAGGTATTAACTGGAAGCCCTAAGTTGGACATAAAATTCGCAAAGCTAGATATTACCTTCTGTAAGCTATTCGGAGTACGGGCCTGAAGGACTGCATCATCTGAATACATGAGCACTGGGAGTGGGTGCTTCCCCACCAACGGTAGGTCCTGGCTCTCTTGAGTCAACACCGTTCCTAAGTTGTTAATGTACAGGGTGAAGAGAAAAGGTGCCAGACATAGCAGCTCATGCCATTGCGTTAGCGGTAGCGGTCGGGAGCCATTGTGTGGTCCCGTAAGGCATTGTCCTTTTCCGCTGGTTGTTCACCTAAATACTTTCATAGCAACCTGCCTACAGGTTGTCTCACCATATAACCAAGGTGTGGTACCTTGTTCATCCACTTTTGGCTGGTTGTTCTTCTAAATAACCTCATAGCAACCTCGCCCACATGCCGGTAGTCCCACCAATTACCTACGGTGCGGTACCTTGATCAACTAATTCATCGCAAGCCCACCGCCACAGTGCCCTAGAGCACTGCCCCCACTGATGTTAGCATCACTCTGTTTGACATTCTTTATAGCGTATTCATCACTTCATCACGGCATTTTCACTGCCACTTTGTGCGCGCAGAGACTCGAACTTCAGGACCTTTTCCACTTGTCTTTAGGCAGAGACAGTTTACGGCAGTAATACAATTCAGGCATGTGAATTGCAACAAGTCCTGATGATGTTCCCACTATACGTCTTATGGGATCGAAACGCCGTCGACCACCTGTATAGTTTCACACAGTCGACTATTGTGTCCTATTAGTGTGCTTACTATCGCGGATATCTTGTCTATATACTTCCATTTACCTTAAGCTCCCGTCAAACTGTTGCCTGAAAATACTTTTTGTTTGTATTTCACCCACTGTTTCCTTTTATTTTATTTCTGTTTAAAGCGGATACAGGATTGTGTCCCACTGCATTGTTTGTTATTTCGTGTAAATTGGATGCAGGATTGTGCCCCACTGTATTGTTTGTCCGCAACATTACGATTATTTGTGAATTTTGTTTGATTGATTAGATATGTCCTGCTGGACACTAATGAATATAGTGCTTATTGAAGACTATACTTTATCCGTATGTTCTTATAGTTCTGTTTAAGGACCATTGTTGATTTAGAAATTACTACCCAAGGTCCTTAACTACCTATTGGGTTCCCATGTACCCCCATTAGCCTGAGAAAAGGTGCCAGGACACAACCTTTTCTCACTCCTCTTCCGACAGTGAAGGAATCGGTGCACTCACTCCCTGTCCCAAAGCGAACCCTGGCCCTGGCCCCAATGTAAAACTGTCTCATAAAGGAGATTAGGGAGATATCCGCTCCCATCCTCTCCAAGATCGGCCATAATTTGTGGTGGATGACACAGTCAAAAGCCACGGTTAAATCCATGAAAACCAAATAAAGGTTACCCCTTTTGGCTTTAGAGTATGTGCCAATAATTATGTCCTGTAATCTAGTTAAAATGACTCTTCCAATTATCTTGACAGTAGAGTCTGATAACGAGATTGGCCTGTAACATACAGGTTTGTGCCTATCCCCTTTTTTTGAAGATAGGAACCAAAATAAATTAATTCCAAGTTAGAGGGAGACCGATCAGGTAGCACGCGTTAATTACTAGAGTTAGTATAGGTTCCCAAAAGGCAATATTATATTTAAAGAGGTCCACGGGGATGCCGTCCGGCCCGGGGGCCTTCCCACCCATACTCGATGCGATTGCCTCCTCAATTTCACGAAGGTCAAATTTGGGATGCGGAGGATAGTTTATCTTCTGGGTATCTTCCCTTTCCTCTGTCAGAACGGTACTGATTAGTTCTGGGCATGGTTTGAAATAAAGTTTGGAGAAGTGCTCAACCCATTCGCTCTTTGTTATTGCTATCTCTACAGTTGCCCTCTCAGCATCTACCAGGAAGGGAGCGTTAACAGCGTTCCAGAATGCTGAGGAGTCTATCAGTTCCGACGCTGCGCGTAAGGTGTTCCATGCTTCTTCCTTTAATCATTTTTTCCTTGCTTTCAGGGCTTAACTACATGCCCTTCTGGCTTCTTTTATTTATTGCTGATTTTTAACATTGCTATGTAGGGAAATTTGAGATTGGCGTGGTTTTTATAACATTTGGAGTCAAATCATCCCTTCTTTTGGGGAAATTTCTTGCTTGATGTTACATTGAGGGCGTTACCAATGAACTCCACTATGGTTTAATAACCCTCCATGATGTCTGACTGGGAGTTACCATCTCCTAGGCACTTATTAATAGCATCACTACAGTTAGTGACCACCTTGCTCATAAGTAGATATGGGTCAAGTTTCTTCCAACGCAAAGCGTAACCATTTTGTCTAACCAGAGTAATGTCGTCAGCAGGATGGGCAAGGGAAGCCTTCCCATTAGCCAGCCTGCTATCGACCTTGACCTTAACACTCTGGGCGAAATGGTCACTAAGGGAAATATTGTGAGTTTGAAAATTCGCGATTCTCGAGGCATGTCTAGATGAAAATAAAAAAAAATCAATTATGGAGAACATTCCTCGTCCATTGAAAGTCGGCTAAAAGGGATTGGTGGGATATATATGTTATTTGCAAATTCCAAGTCCCCTGTGAACATTATATCATTGATGGTGTCGTCAAGAATAGAGTGATTGAAGTGGGGGTAAGCTGGATGTTTCCCAAACTCGAAACCACAGATCTCATTTTTGATTTGTTGACATAGAGAGATATTAAAGTCATCCCCCCCCCCCCCCCAAATAATAAGCAGGTCCTTTGGGGTTGCTGCCTGTAACTTGTTAATGTGAAGGTTTATTACCCCCAATAAGCCAACTTTGTCCTCACATGGGGCATTATTGTAGAAATGTACTATTGCAATACCAGTTGATTTATCCAAATCTGCCACAATTATTTGAAAATAACGGTTAACAACCTGCATAACAATATTTCCAAAGTTTAGATAATTTGAAACGTAAATACACAGGGCCCCCAGTGATCTCCCATGGGATGGTGCGACCGAGGGCGTGTAGAAGGTTTTAAAGCCATTAATATGGCAGGGATATCCGCCCAGGTCTCTTATAAACAAAGTATGTCGATACCATTAACAAACTCTGTCCCCAAAACCTTCGTCTTTAGGCCTGCAATGTTCCAAAACCGGAAATGACAGCTATTATCCTTCGTAATTTTATTGGCACTCCTGTGGGAAGAGCCCTGGGAAGCCACAGGGGGGTGATTAGGCTATCATCTAGACTATGGGCGAGAGAAGCACCTAAAGTCGGTGTGGAGCCCATCATCTCATCACCTACCCTCACTGTGGGCGAATAAATCCAATTCCCCTGATAGGCCGAAAGGGCACAAACTGAAACTGGTAAGGCACTCACTGGGTCAATTGTGTGGCCCAGCTCCTTTGCTCCTGGGGCTATTATGCCTACATTTAAAAGGGCCTTCCCATTTGTCGTGACTGCACTACAGGGAACCAAAGGGCGTCAATCGATCTGCTCTAAACCAAAAAAGAGATCAAAACGATTTTGGACAGGGACAATGTACAAGGGTAGAGTGTTCCTTGGTTACACCTCACTATAGGGGTACGAACAATTATATCGAGCTGGTTGATAAAAAACCCAGAGGGATCGCATTAATGTCATGGTTGGAGATGGAGTAAGTACCTGCCCTACTCAGAATATTTTGTACCAGCTGTGGGGACTTGAAAGTCAGAATCACACAGTCCCCAGGCAAGGACTTCTGTCCCTTCCCTAGCCAACTAACTCTTCTGGCCATTTTGCAGTTTGAGTAGAGAATATCCGTAAGACAAGTTTTTGAACCCAACCAAAATAATGATTTGTTCCTGAGTGTGTCCCAGGGTTCTACTGCCCCGATAGATAGTCTAGAGACGTTGGCTAGAATAACCATATACGGTGTCACAGCTGGGGGTAAATCCAAAACTGACATAGGCAAATCGGGAACATGATTGTGCAAGGAAACTAATGAGAAAGGATTGGAAGAGTTAGAGGTTCCTAAGAGGATAAAAGGTTGATGGCCTATCTTGGGGCCAATTGATCTTGCATCCAAAAGATGTGGAGAGTCCTTGATTGAGGCGGGCTTAGGGAGGCCTTGTGAAGTGTCTACTGATGCTGACGGTGTATTATTAGGCAAATTTATATGGTTTATTGCCTGGTTTCACCCTGCTAAAGATGGTTGTTTACTGGAAATAGTGGCCCCCCTTCTGAATCAGGTTATTAAAGCTACCCTCCACATAAGGGTCCCTACAGTACAAAGCGTTGTTCCCTACAAGGTTAGAGGATAGTTGGGTTTCTCGGCCATTCAGTAGTTCTTCTAAAATGCCCACTCTACTAAATAGATTAGTCAAGGTTTCTCTCAAGTAGGAATCTAGTGTATCGAACTTGCTAATTAGGATCGCTGTTTCGCTGGGAGGGTTACGTTTAAAGCCCGTGGTTACATTGCCTTTACAACCTCGTTTCAATACCGGTACTGGCTGGTCCTTTTCAGCAATTTTATTCCGTACTATGCAAGGCACGGATCTACTCACAATGGCTGGGGTCACTGGTTGGCTGGGGGAGAGTTAGTAACATTTCTCAGACGTTTCGTCGAGGGCTGGGAGTCACTATCTAGGTCACATACTGAGATGTGATCCGAGTGGTTCATTGCGCAGCCATTAGTATTTGCACCACTCCTCAGGGACTCAATGATAACCGGTGTGTGGGCAGGAATTACAGGTAACTCTTTTCCCACAGCAAGTCCTGTATCCAGGCCCGGTCTTTCGATATTTATAGCCTCCTCCACCGAGGTGATCTGCTGCTCTATCGCCCCCCTAGCATCGGTTAGATAATTTAAAAGAGACTGGCGAGCCCCCCCGCCCTCCTTGTGAGAATTTTTTGCACTCAAAATTTTCCTTTTCCCCATATTAGGAGATGCACCATTAGGTTGCTTCAGTTATATTGAGAACTAAAAAAAGTCAAAAGTTAAAAGGCGGGGCAAAGTCACACACAGAGTCTCGGGCTCACCAGCCTCTCAAACTGGCGATTGCTGAAGAGCGGTCACTGGAATCCTCTGGTCAGTAGTCTCACACCTCCCAGGGAACGATGAAGGGGCTGTGGCCCAGCCCAGCCTATGATGGGCTAAGACGGGACCTAGGTGTGCCCGCACATGTCCTGCACTGCAGGACCTGCTCTGGTGCTTTGTAGGTGCCGCCCACCTCAGGGGCTGACGACAAAGTGCAGATGCACTCTTCCTCCACCATGCGGGGCTCTGGTCAATTTCGGTGTCCTGGCGTTGCAGAGAGGTCTCCCTACACATATATAAACAATACTTATACATAAAAAATACATCACATACATTTGAAATATATACTAAATGACATGATACTAATTTAAAAAATCAATATTTTAAACAACTATATTTTTGCAAACAATATTAATGACTTCTATATTTTTTAAACAATATTTCTGACCTTAAATTCGAAATTCTACACCATAATATTCTTGCTGTCGATATTTCTGTGCCACGATATTTACAACTTAATATTTGTGTAAGTGGACATTTCCAACTCAATCTTTTGTCTGAATACCTTGAAAATGAGGTAAGTGTGGGGGTCAGTCTTGAAAACATTTTGGAGCAAAAAAAGGAATTCTTCTGAGTGGAGTAAGGAAAGTTGAGTGTTTTTGAACACCCCAATAAAGAGAAAGAAGGGAGCATGCCTGTGAAAAACTAATTAAGGTGTGTACCCTTTGCTATAAGCAATTAATTGAATGAAATATTGAAAATACTGTGTGCTGCTGGGGGAATTAAACCCACTTATTCAACATGATGGGTATACCCAATTGTGGTGGCACATAAGAAAAATAGGGAACTCAGGATGTGTATTGACATAAGAAGTGTCAACAAAGTCATTTCAGTTGGTGGTCAACCTTTACCCAAAATAGATGAGATGTTAACTACATTTGGTGACAGCATTGTCTCAAAATTTGACGTACTGTAACTCCCAATGATTTGTATCAATTTTGCAGAATGCTATTTGGTATAGCTTCTGCAGCAGCCATTTTCTAATGTCTTATGGTAGAGCTGGTGCACAGACTCTCTTCTATTTTGGTATTCCAAGATGATGTTGTAGTCTGTGGCAAGTGTGATGGTGAACATGTGCAAATGCTAGATGCAGTTTTTAAAGCTCTTTTGTGGTTGAGATGGGATAAATGTGTGTTTGGGGTCTTTGGACTTTGATTATCTGGGGCGCATAGTTTCTAGCAAAAGGATTTCTCCAAAGCCAGTATTGTTAAAAGCGAATGAGGCCTGTGCCTAAGGATCATGATCAGTTGCTTGCATTTATGGGAATATATGAATTTTATTAAAACATGTATTGAAATCTTTTCCACCGTTGCCAAACACCTAACTGCCTTTTAACGAAAAATGCTAAGTTTTCATGGGGTGCAAGCAAAAAAAGCATTTGTTGAAATCTAAAAGAAACTTACCAGTGCACCTCTTCTCTGTCCATATGTTCCAGGAATATAATTGTGCATCACTGTTGATGCCAGTAACATGGGCATTGGTGCAGTTTTGCCCCAAGGTAGAGGTAACGGGGACCACACCATTGCAATTGTGTAACATACTTTGGCCACATCAACATTAATTTTGGGTCATTGAGCGGGAGATCCCGGACTGCATGTGTGTAGTTGAATAATTTAAATCATTTGTGTGGGTGACAACATTTCATATAAGAACTATTCAAACCCCTCGTATGCCCATTTGAAATGGGAACAATGTGAACTCAAGTAAGACAACTAAGAAATCAGTGAGATTGAATTCAAAGCTGTTAAAACATAATTTTCATGATGAAAATATTGCTGGTAGAATGATAAAGAAGACTGATTGTTTGTCCCGATTACCAAGGAGCCAAGAAGAGGAGGGGGGAGGGTATATGTGATTATGAAGATTTTGAGTGTCTTGTGGCAAGTATTTGTTACAAAAATAAAAGGCTACACACTCTGCCTCTAATATGCAAACATAATATCAGAATATGGAAAGTGTGAAACGCCTTTATTTAAAACCATAACATATATAAAAAAAATGATAGAAGGAATGCTTGAATTAATCTGAGCCACTTGGCCACGTCCCAGTCCATTGTTTTTTCCATGGACGTTATTTGGAGGTAGTAGGGGGTCACAGCTGTGACCTCTAGCTTGCCCTCTGAGGCCAGTGGTCGCACAGAAAGTGCCAGGGGTAGCTGGGAGCAAGCTAGAGGTCGCAGCTGCAAGGAACCCTGACTACTCCAAATTACATCAATGGCTTAGTTTGCACATTATGCCTCCTCAGTTTGTAGCCAGTCATGCACATCAGTCTTGACTCTGCTTCATATGAGCAGTCCAGCCCGAACTGCCAAGCCAAGTCCTCCCTGAACTGGAACTGTTTCGTCCTTATTAGGGCTCATCTGCCAGGTATGGCTTTGTTCTAGCTGACTAGATTTATTTCAGAAATTTACACCACTCTGGGCCATGATACTTTAGGTTCTCGAGTCTCTAAGCCACAACTGAAAGCAAAAAATTAGACTAGGGGCTTCAGTAAAGGGAAAGCTAAGAAAAATCAGAAAAGAAAACAGAAAATCAGACTGGATCTCTTCCAACGCAGGAATCCCTATATCGATGGATATAATTTTAGGGGCCCCGATATAGGGGCCCCGATAAAATTAGAAAGCTGCGTCAGTATTGGTATTCTCATGACCAATTCTCCTCAATCTAAGCAGGATTCTGAGGACAGTAAAAGCACAGAAGGAGGTAGACAGACTGAGTATGGCATAAAGGACGAATACGTGAAACAGAAAAGTGAACTGGCTCGTGAAGTTGAAATTAGTAAAAAGAAGTAAGAGAAGGTTCAGACTCAAAAACACATTTCAAGAAGTTGTTAGTTTTGCAAAGAAACATGCCTTTGGAGGTTACAGATACTTCTGTGGAACAGGACAGCTACCCCGTTTAGGGCGTGCACGGTTCCTAGAGAAATTATATTTCTCAACAAGAGAGTGCCGCAGACGACGTGCATGAGCTTTGCATCTTTCAAATGTCTAAAGACGCCATTAATTGCAAAGATCAATTTGACACACTTTGCGGGATGAAAATGGAAAGAAAACTTCACTGATAGTGATTTAACTGAAATGGTAGAAAATGGCGCATATCGTTTAACTATGTTTAGCTCAGATGGAATAGCCTTGAGGTCGAGGATTTTGATGTGTCTGCACAGATGTCTGTTTAAAGTAGCTGGTTCATTAGCTAACAGACCAGACCCCGGATATGTTCCCCTATGATTCTGACTGTTTACAGTGTTGTAAATGATGCCAAAGGTGGCTCTCTTAATCCAGATTAAATGCAATGAAAGAAACCCTATCACCTATATCCCGTGATGTAAGCCACTTGAAATAAAAGCAGGCATATTCCGAAAGAGGAGCTGCAGAAAGAATTGGAAAACCGACAAACTAATAATACAGAGTACATTTAAAATGATCAACAGTGGTTTTCAAACACACGTAAAATGAATATGCACAATATCATCCATGATTTCTTCTTCTCTCACGATTTGAAAATAAGATTTTGATCTCTTGCAACAAGGGCAGGCTTAGATGTGGCCAATAACTCAATTAAATTGGGCTTTACAAACTCAGTAAATGAGTAAAGTGCTATGGCAGCTCATAAACAAATAGACGTGTGTTTTTCCTATAATCTGACCTCAAAACAGATTATGATCTCTAAGAAAGAGTCTTCATACAATATTTTATCAATAGAGCAGGTAGAGAGAAAATCCTCTGTAACAGAAAATCCACATTTTATGTGACTCTTGCATGCAGTAAACCCCTTGTCAATCACTGCTTTTCATTTTTATGATTGTCAAAAAAAACACATCCTTCAGTTGTTATGAAAACATAAACCATACTTTTCTTTAACACACCTGGAAATTCCCTTTCAAGTTCAGCTGGTGTAAAAAATAATATTCTGCATTCAATCAATCAATCAAAATACTTTTTTTTCGGTTTGAGAAACCCATTAAAATATTTCTACACATATAAAAATACGTTTACATTAGAAAACCAAAGGAAAAATTTCGAAATTCATAAAAAGCACAATATAATTGCAACAGTTAAAATGACCCACCCAAATACTCCCATTAAGAGTGATTGACAGGGTTTTGGAAGATCGACCTTCCTCTCTAGGTCTTGCATGCATTCCTTATCTCACTTTGATTGTCTGCAGAAACAGCAAAGCCCTGTTTTATATCCTCTTTTAATAAAGTGAACAAGGCTTCGAACGAGGCCCCTGAAGAATGGTTGGAGGCATCCCCATGATTCTGAACAACTAAGTCTGCGCGCTCCCCTAACTGTGGTTCAGACAATTTCTCAGAGACTACAATAGGTTTAGGTGTAGCATTCTGGCAGGGAGGGGCCCCTTTAGAATCCATATTATCTCGAGAGACCCCGACTACAGTGCTAGTGAAGTAAGTTTCAGTCTCACCTCTGGAATCCCCCCTGCTTTGTGATAATCAAGACCTCAGGTTGCACCCTAAAAAAAGACCGTTGTGAGTGGGTAACTCTTACTTTATTATACAAGGAGACACTCTTGTTCCTCCCTCCTTTTATGCTCCTTCCCTTGACCTGATAGTTTTGAAAGGCTGTCCCTTCGGTAGGGGAGATAATGTTCTTGTCCCTCGCGTTCTCCAAGTCCTGACTCCCTTCTAATTGTGGCTCTAATATCCCACTATCCTTTCTGTTAGTTTTCGTTTTCCTCTGGCCAAACTCCCTCTGCCTGCGTTTTCCTCTTTTTGCCCCCCCTCGCTTATTTGCAACTAACTCCGGGTTGTCTAAATTGCGAGACCCCGCTTAACCTCCTAATTGCTCATGTATCTCACTCAGAGTGGATGAAGTAGCTAAAGAAACCAAGGATTTCGCCTCTTGCGTGGAGGATACTGCACTCTTACCACCAGAAACATTGCTTCTTGAAGCGGTAGGGGAAAGAAAAATGCCCGGGGCAGATGCCGCTGAGAATTACTCTGGAGAGGATCTCCCTCTATCCCCAGCACACCCAACCACTGCCGTCTCGAAGAATCGGCCGATGCTGGCTGTGCCAACCCGGAGGAGACAGCGGTCTGCCACTCTGCGACCGCGCCTCAACTCCAGGGTGGCTCCATACTAGCGCGGAAGGTGGAGCGGGCGTGAGATACTGGGAGACTGAGTGGAGAGCTTGAAGCGCATTCAGCCGGTCTCTCAGTATTTGAAGTTGCAGAAAGGATTTCCCGAGGCTTACTGAGCTAAACTCAGTCCATACCAGGGAACAATGTGCTGCCTATTTCCACGGGGTAGGGAGAGCTCTCCAGAAGCGCACACCGCTCAGCTAGTGGGCACCATGTTCCCTAGAGAGCTCTGTCGAGGAACTCAAGACTAATCTGGGGACAGCAGAGATAAAAATACAAAGCCTACAAAGAGGCGAAGCTACTTTGCGGGACAAAATGGAGACGTTGGAAAACAACTCTCGCAGAAACAATCTGCGGGTTATGAATGTTCCAGAAGGGAAAGAAAGGGCAGGCGTTAAGACCTTCATAATTGCTTTGCTCAAGGAGGCCCTATCACTTGAAGAGTCAACAGAGCTCTTGGAGAGAGACATTCAAAGGATTAATAGGGACCCATTTCATCAAAACCATAATAAGGAGAAGCCCAGGAAGAGCCTCATGAATGTTCTCACTTATTCTGTTAAAGAAAAAATCCTGAATCTGGTTCTGAAAGCAAAGTCGTTAAGGAGCACGGACTTCTCCTTTGAGGTTTGTTCGGACCTTTCTAGAGCCACACTAGAAAGGCAGTAGGAACTTGGCAGAAGAATGGACAACTTTAAGAAGGTCGGTGCAATGACACAACTCAAATTCCCGGCCTTCTTGAAAGTTATGCATAATAATAAGATGCATAACATTAGGTCAGCCCAAGAGGCAGACGAACTGCTTGATACAATTAGCAAGGAGGTCCCATAAGACTCTAGAGGCATCCATATTTCTTTCCTTTGAGCGAGGTTCAGGCTAGAGAAGCTGAGTAAGAGTGAATTGAGTCCCCTCTGCCAATATATGTTGCGTATAGTATCTTTTGAATTTATTTGGGGGGGGGGTTTAGTGAAGGTACAGATCAGCTATAGCTTAAAAAAAGGGGGGGTAAAAGAGTAGATAAAAAATGTGTGGAATAGGAAAAAAAAGGGGGGCGGGAATTCTTCCTCTCTACAGGTGGGGTAACAAATAGTCACAATCGAAATAGGGGGGGGAGTTCATGGACGCAATATGTGGTCAACACCAGATCAGGGTCCAGGGCGAAGGGTTCCCTGAGCTTGAAGAGGAAGAGACAGCCTTCCTTTTTAATGAAACCAAACAATTCTTAGAGAGCCACTTAGTCGCAGCTAGTATTACAACAGACTGGGACACTCTTAAAGCTTTCCTGAGGGGTAGCATTACCAATAGATCAAGGTGTAGGGAAAAAATATATAGGGAAGCGATTTTTGCTCTGAAGCCGAAATGAGAGCAGTCGAGGTAAAAATGAATAGCCAGGCTGGTATTGGCCTGAAGGAAGATCTGGATAAATTCAATCAACTAAAGGAAGAGCTGGCAAACATTCTTCAAAGGAGGTTCATGCATAGGTGGGAGGCAAGCAAGATTGCCCATTTTGAGTATGGTGAAGGGGCAGGGAAATTACTTGCTTGGAAAATCAAGGCAGACGAGCTCCGAAACCACATAAAAGAAATAAAGGTGGAGGATGACGCACCCTCCTTATCCTCAGGTAAAGATATCGGCGTGGCTTTCCTGGAATACTATCAAGACATCTATAAAGAGGCTTGCATAGAAGACAGCACAAAAGTTAAGCTCTGGTTAGATGGGATTGCATTACCATCTATTAGTTCAAATCAACAGACAGATCTGCAGTGTCCCATCACAGAAGAGGAGGTGAGGAAGGTCATGGCGGGGTGTAAAAGAGGGAAAGCGTCCGGACCTGATGGGCTACCAGCCGAACTATATCGATCCTTGGGGGAGGCTATAATCCCTGTACTAACTCAATGTTGGGATGATGCTACTGTAGTCCTGATTTTGAAACCTGGCAAAAACCCAGCTAGCTGCAGTTCATATCGACCGATATCACTCTTAAACATAGATTATAAAATCTTCTCATCTGTTTTAGCAACCAGGCTGGGGATGGTGGCCTATGATATCCTTCCCCCAGACCAAAAGAGGTTTGTGAAAGGGCGACAACTAGCAGACTAAACTTATGATCTGATTGGTGCAATTGATATTGCCTCCACCTATTCACTCCCTTTGGCAGCTTTAACTCTGGATGCCACTAAGGCTTTCGACAGGGTGAACTGGGGCTACCTGTCGGAAGTCATGGTGAGATTTAACTTGGGTGACAAGTTCTGCCGCACTATTCAGCTGTTATATCAAGCACTGTCAGCTAGGCGGCTGGTGAATGGTACTCTGACTGAGACATTTAAGATAACAAGGGGAACGCGACAAGGTTTCCTCCTCTCTCCCCTGCTCTTTGATTTGTACATAGAGCCCTTTGCACAGAGACTTAGAGATAACTCTAACATCATCTCCTTCAAATATGGGGCTTGGGAGAGGAGGGTGGCCTTGTATGCGTATGATATCCTTATACTCTCTGTAGACCTGGATACAGCTTTTCCGGCAGTTATAAAACTGGCAGAAGAATTCAGAAAGGTTTCTGGGTATGAAATAAATGCTGAGAAGACGGAGATAATGACCTGGAATATTAGAGAAACTCAACTCCAGGTTAGTCCCGGTATGCGTTGCTTGGGGGTCAGAATTGTCCAAGATGTGGAAAAAATTGCAGAAACAAATTTAGCGTGAATCCGTAGGGAGTGTCAGAAACAGATGAAGTCATGAGCCCATCTCCCCTTATCCATCTTGGGGAGGGACAATCTGGTCAAAATGACAATTCTACCTAAGATCACGTTTCATTTCAACACAAGCCCCTGCATTTTGACAAATGTCTGATAGACAAATTTCATCAGGATGTAAACTCCTTCATCTGGAGATATAGATCAACCAGGATAGTCTGGAAAAAACTAAGGAGAAGGAGAGAGAAAGTAGGACTTGCGTTACCCGACCTGCAGTACTATGCCTGGACCTTTCAGCTTTCACACTCCCAAATGTTATTGAAAATGCCGGCTAGCACAGGGGGAGGAGACATGTTTCGGGCAATGTTAAGAGGGGCTGGTTTATCGGAAGAAGGCTTTATGTTTAAAATTGGGGACCAACATTTTTTTTAAAAGGTTAAACTCAAGGTCCAGCAAAAACATGGGCTAGATTAAGAAATATGGTGGGTCTTAATTATTTTTCAAACCTAGCGCCACTTTGGGATTCACCAGGTTCGCCGGATTGCCTCCAGGATAGGTTGGTGACACCATTAAGAGAAGCTGGATTAAAAGTGTGGGGAGACCTGATTATTGAGGCTACATTTGTTTCTTGGGAAGATCTAAGAAAGAGGGTAGGCACGGTTCGCTCAAGATTTAAGTATATCCAGCTACAAAGCTGGGCACAATCCCAGTTAAGACAGAAAAAATCTATGCACAACCTCTGAGGCTGAAGAACGTGACACCAAGAGCGTTGTGGCAATATGGACATTTGATAATATGTGCTGTGCAACCGGCAGATGTATAGACAACAAAGTAATGGCGCTGACATTATCCCGGTATGGCGGCAGATTTGATGCTGGTACGACAAGTGAGTAGCTGCGCTCTCAAGCCCCAGACACGTGTGTAGTGTCCAAAGATCTCTCTATCAAACAGCAGCGTCTGAGACAAACGCATTAAGTGACCGGCCCCAACAAGCAATAAGCACGTTGCTAGCGGCCATTTTGTGAACATAGATATCGACGGCCAGAGCATAGAAAGGGTTAGAACTGCATTTCAGCGAACGTACCACAGATGCTGAAGGGGGTCACCATTGAAACTGCCTGCAATATTAAAACGTGTCCACTGCGTGAGAAGTGAGGTGAACCTGCTCAATAAAGAAGGAAGCGGTGCTCAGGTGGAGCTGGAAGTTTCGCTTGCATTACCCACACTAATACTCCTACCCAGACCTCACCAGAACCTGCAGGCAAGACTCCAAGGTACCAATGTTTGGACTATGAAGTGGGGTAAGCTCCTAAATGGTAATTCGGATTTGCTAGCACTAACCCATAGTGAGTGACAGCGTGCTGTATATATCAAAACATGCTTTAGACACCGTAACTTCCAAGGTGACATTTGAAGCCAACACAGAACCTTTTCCAGATCAACGGTATATTGATATCTCAGAGTGACGGTGCAAACTAACTGTGTATCGCAAGGTGAAGAAGAGTGTACCAAGTGATGCCACGATGGGTAAACCTTACAAACAACATCCGAAATTAAAATTTAAAGCCTGAAGAACGACACAGGGACTGACAGCTCATTCGGACACGGAAACTGAGGCGGACATGGCTGCAGAACCTAACATGGCGGCTATCCTGAAGGCAATACAGACCAACTTACAAGACATTAATGGTAAGCTTGACCACCTAACATCCCGAGTTGATAATATGTCAGCCAAATTGGACAAGCAGGGAGAAAGGCTTGACACGGCGGAAAATCACATCTCGGCAGAGGAAGACGAAGCACATCTCACTGCAGGTAAATGTGCAGGTATGGAGAAGCTCTTGGAGGTGATCAAAGCAAAGGCGGAGGAGTTGGAAGCCACATCACAGCGAAACAACGTGCGAATCGCAGGGGTCCCGGAGACAACAAACATGGGTCGTATGGAGACGTATGTAGAAGATCTGTGCCGAGAAGTCTTTGGGGTCGAACATCTGTCCTCCTTCTTCATAGTTGAAAGAGCGCACTGCTCGCTCTATCCCAAACCGCCGCCGGGAGCTCCGCCGCAGCCCATAGTGGCTCGAGTGCTGAATTACCGAGATCGAGACAGCATACTGCGGATGGCACGGGAAACAGGAAAAGTGACTCACCAAGGAAATCGGCTAGAATTCTACCCGGATTATACTATTGCGGTGCAACAAGCGCGTATGGAGTTTGCTGCTGCTAAGGCTAAACCAGGGGACCTGCAGGTGGATTACGCTATGTTATACCCAGCACGGCTGAAGGTCACATGGGAAGGTACATCAACGCTCCTCACCACCCCTAAAGCTGCCCAAAAGTTCATCAAAAGGATAACAACTAAACGTAAGGAGCAGAAACAAGTGGATCAACAGCGAGATTCGGAATAGATGGCTTACCACAAGACGACACTATGTGACAAGAGACATGGCTGAAATGTACAGCAGGGCGGGAATCCCTCTTATACCAGACCTGGGAAAGAATGCAGAGATGGGAACTGATCACACCCGAGATGGTAAGTTATTGTGCACCGAAGTTTGACTAAAAGCTAAACAGCATAGAATAAGACTTGAAAGGTGTAGAAGGTGCATTATGAAGGGGAAATGCAGAGGGCTGATAATCTGGACATGCATTGCAAAACTGCTGTGTCCTAGTGGAATTAACATACCAGTCCACAGTCTATGGATGAACAGTTGCATTCACTGAATGGGTCTATACTGAAGACTAGAGATTTGACTATCACTGGAGTACTGAACGAGTTCATGCGCTCCACCGGACCACATCGGCTGAACTGGAGCCTATCTCGGTAAATATATTGCAGGCCTTAGAAAATGATATGTCTTGCAGATAGCAGTAAGGAACCTGCATGGCATGTTAGAGCAGGGACTGATGGGTAACATACTGCTGACAAACTTCAGGATTATAAGTACAGTGTTTTACTGCCATGAGAACATTGCAAGAACTTTACAGATGTACTGACTTAACTAAGATGATGCACTGCTGAACCTTGAGGTATTAATGGGTCGCGACCTGTCACGGCCATTGTGAAGAGAGGGTCCTTTCCTAGACGTACATGTACTTGGAGATGTGTGTAGTCGAAACAGGATGGAAAGCTGAATTGATTCTTATTGAGAGGTCTGTACTACAGATGTGTTAAGGCGCAATATATTAACTGACATTGTCTGTATCAATGATTAAGGTCTGCCCCAATCTATTCAGTTGGATGGTGTAGTGTACCCTAGGCGGACCTCCACATGGGTGTTCCCCATACAGTTCATGGGATGTAGGGAAGTTGAATTAAGGGTATGGCTTTGGCAGGTTTGGGGTGCTGAACTGGGAGGGGGGAAGGATAGTTGGGGTTTCGTTCAGGTTCACGGACCAGAGCACTTAAGATGCATTGCTGAGATTCATGTTGTATATGATTTTTATCATATGACTATTATATTAGAGAGCTGTAGTCATTGCCACGCGAGAAGACACGGTCCATACAAAATTGATAACTCCTTCATCAGATCACTATGATGGCTAAATCTGACCCAAAAGAGGGTAGGTTACACTTAAATCTCATCACATGGAACATTCGGGGATTCACGAACCCCAAAAAAATTCGACAAGTGTTTGCATGTTTGGATAGATGGAAAATTGATATTGCATTATTGCAGGAAACACACATTGCCCCAAGCACTCATAATCACATAGGTCACCGATGGGCGGAGTCGACACATGCTTCCACATGCTCTTCCTATTCAAGAGGAGTCATGCCATTAATGAGAAAAGGCACCAATTTTAGAATTGAACGTACGGTAAAGGACAGTCAAGGGAGATATATAATAATCACAGGTGTTCTACGAGGACAGCGGGTAATACTAGTTAATACCTATGGGCCCAACATTGATGTCCCAGAGTACTATCAGGAAATTTGGCAGCATTTACAAGATGAGCTGGACACTACATTGATATGGGGAGGAGACCTGAACCTGGCATTGAATGATGAACTTGACAGATCTGGAAATAGCACTGAGCCCCACAGAAAAGCTAGAGCGAAAGTCTTAGACATCATGGCTACATTACAGTTACACGATATATGGAGGGTACGGCAACACAAGATTAAAGTAGCAACACACACAAATGCGGCATATGGAAGCTGGTCTAGAATTGATTACTGGCTGGGATCGGAAAAAACCCTACTATGGACTACGGACATTAGGCATATACCGAAAACACTTTCTGACCATAATCCTATTATTCTGTTCCTTCAGATACCACAATTCTCCCCACCCCCATACAGCTGGAAATTTAATGCTAGAGCACTAAGGGATACAGTATATGCAGAAACAATAGCTACGGCAGTTAAAGATTACTTTCAATTAAATGAGCCATCCACGGAAGATCCATGCATTTTGTGGGAAGCTTTCAAAGCTACCTTGAGAGGGGTATGCATCAGCACCACAGTGGGGATATTGCGAGATATTAGGAGGCAGCTAACAAGGTGTGAGGAACGACTGAAATCACTAGAGACTCAATATGAGAACACACAAGACCCGTCTCTATTGGGAGAACTAATGCAGGTATTGACAGAACATCAAGCTTTTGCAGAGGACGAGCTTAAATATGTCCATAAACGTCCTTCTGCTAGAAAATTTGGAGAGGGAGGCAGACCAGGGAGGATCTTAGCATCCAAAATATGTGAAGGGCGCAGCTCCCAATCGATATTGCAGATAAGAGGGGAAGATGGATCTTTATCCACTGACACGGAAGGTATATTGAAAGGGTTTATAAAAACTTATGGCGAGTTGTACACATAGCGCCCAACAGCACCTTCGGAGGAAATACTTGAGTATTTAGAAAATGTGGCCATTGCATGGCTTTCAGACACACAGAGGAAATATTTATCATTACCAATCATGATAGAGGAGGTTACGGAAATAATTAAATCACTACCCAACGGCAAAGCCCCTGGTCCGGACGGGTTTACATGTGAGTTTTACAAAACATATGCTGACATGATTGCCCCTCATTTAGTTGCAATGTATGGCAATGCCTTTGAACAGAATGTACTTCCACCGACGCTACGAGAGGCAGTAGCTATAGCACTCCTGAAACCTGACAAGGATCCAGAGCTGTGTGACTCATACAGACCTTTATCATTAATCAACGTTGACTCTAAAATACTGGCCAAACTACTTGCCGTTAGACTGCAGCCTCTTATGACCAACTTGGTCCTTCCAGACCAATCTGGTTTTATACCATCCAGAGCTACCACACACAACACGAGGACCCTGTTTGCCTTATCTCACTATCTGACACCTAGCACCAAAGCAGTTGCGGTCATGCTAGATGCCGCTAAAGCTTTTTACTCTATTGAGTGGCCGTATCTGCTCACAGTATTGCGAAGAATGGGTTTCCCGTCGATATGTCCCACTCATTTTTGTGCCCTTCTGCCCTCTGTCCCACTTGTATTTGTGCCCTTCTGCCCTCTGTCCCACTCGTTTTTGTGCCCTTCTGCCCTCTGTCCCACTCGTTTTTGTGCCTTTATGCCCTCTGTCCTCCTCGTTGTTGTGCCTTTCTGCCATCTGTCCCACTCGTTTTTGTGTCCTTCTGCCCTCTATCCCACTCGTTTTTGTGCCTCTCTGCCATCTGTCCCACTCCTTTTTGTGCCTTCTGCCCTCTGTCCCACTCGTTTTTTTCCTTGTTTTTGTGCCCCTTTTGCCTTCTGTCCCACTCGTTTTTGTGCCTTTCTGTCCTCTGTCCCACTCGTTTTTGTGCCCTTCTGCCCTCTGTCCCACTCATTTTTGTGCCTTTCTGCCCTCTGTCCCACTCGTTTTTGTGCCCTTCTGCCCTCTGTCCCACTTGTTTTTGTGCCTTTCTGCCATCTGTCCCACTCGTTTTTGTGCCCTTCCGCCCTCTGTCCCACTCGTTTTTGTGCCTTTATGCCCTCCCGCCTCCTTGCCTACACTCGTCATGTTCCCGCCGCTCGCTTCTTCAAAGCGGCCGGCAGCGCGACGTCCTGTGTGCGCGCTCCTAGCGAGTCGGTGCACGGTGATGTAAGGGGAGGGCGCCCTAGAGGGAACGGTGATTGTAACTCACATGAAAATTCAATAAAAAGATTTATTAAAAAAAAAAGACAGAAAAAATCTTTTGGTAGGGGCAGCAGCCTGAAACAACAGCTAGTCGAGAGACCAACAGCAAAGAGGGATGTTTAATTATGGTATAGGGCTATTGAAGAGGCAGTGGATGGGGAATTCAAGCTTGCAGACGAGTTATGGAGTGAACAGATCCCAAAAGCACAGTGTGATCTTTTATGGCAGGACTTGTTTAGAACTCTCTTCAGCTTAGTTAAACCTGCTTGACTGAAGCAGAATCTACTGTTCATTGCCCATAGGGCATACCTATCCCCTCTCAGACTATCTAAATTGTTGAAAGGGACCCAAGTTACATGCAATAGGTGTGGGCTGACCGAAGCGTCGGATATACATATGTTCAAGGACTGTCCCTCCATTGCTCCTTTCTAAGAAGAAGTGCGGAAGACACTCAAGAGTATCTTAAAAGTACCCATTTACATGGATCTGTCTTTGATCATTTTTGGCCTCAAGAGTTACATCGTAGACCCAGCCAGATCTCTTTTATTCTGTTCAATACTATTGGGCAGGAGGCAAATTTGCAATCATTGGGTAGATCCAGCCCCCTCCAAACATTCAGATTGGCTGACCTCACTATACGAAGTATCCAAGATGGACCTGTCAAGAGCTTGCAGTAAGAAAAAAATTGCATATTGGGACCTGCTGCTCCAATATAAATAAGTTTTTTTTTCCGGGTCCTATGATTATACCTGTTGATACTCTCTGGACCTTTTCATGCCTTTCTAGGATTTTGATATTGTCCATCAGGTTCTTAAGGACCCAGTTGGAGTAAATTCTACCTCCTCCCCTTTTTTCTGCACGGAAATAACTTTCCTGTCTGATAACGTACCCTTACAGGCTGAAGGTACAGAGAGATTCCATCTAAAAAGCCTAAGTTATGCCAGGTCGTTAAGTAGGGCTATGAACAGGCGGTCGGTTTTAGGTGGATGAAGGCGAATGAGGACAAAAAATAGGAGTGATTGACATTGTATGTGCAGTACTGGCGGTTGGTTTTACGCAACTTGATTTAAAAAGGAAAGCTAGCATAAGCCAAGGCTACAACCCTCTACCATACAACTGCAAGACCCTCCTTGCAGGGTCCAGCTTGTTAGTAACTCTCTTTAAGGCAACATAATAAGAGACGATTAGGGTGCTTGGCTAAATTATGCTACGAATCACGTATTACCTTGTATTACGTATCTCGCTCTCATTTGCCATGCTCAAAATAAACATTTGGAGGTAGCAAAAACAATTAATTCAGTTGTGTCACATCTCAATAATCTTTGCACCTCCCAGAAATGTCTCATACCCAGTGATTTGCATAATGGGATGATCCACCTCTGCCTGGGCAGTGCATACCCTGGGCAAAAAGAAAGGACTGCTCCTCGGTCTCCTTCGCGAAGGGACAGAATGGGCAGTGCTCAGGGTACTCAGAAAACCGAGGCCACCTTACTGTGAAAGTCTTAAATTGTAGATTGTGAGTTATAAATCTAATATATACATTATTTGCATGACTGGGGCAAATCTGGTTAAGATATGGCTCAAACGTGGGATTACACTTGTGCAACAGGAATTTCCTGGGCATGCTCACTAATCTTTGATCATTCCATACATATTGCAACGCATTGTCCCAATACATGCTTCTTGCCGTTTTCAGTATAGATTTCTCAATTTTCCTTGGTTCAGTCCAAGCCTCATCTTACTTACATAGTTGTTTATTGGAGCGGAGCTAGGAAATAGTTAACGATTTGTCCAGATCAATAATTTCTTTAAGAGATGCTGGATAGGGGGACAGTTGCAGTGTGGTCCAAATATGCACCCAGTATCTAAATGTGCTGAATAAAACCACCTGATCTATCCTCTCATGGTCTATATCAAACCTAATAAGTAGCAAAGTGTTGCTGCCAGTGCTTGATTTGTAAAAACAAAATAAGTGCCAGGCCTATTGTCTGTAGGCCACTGCATTTTACACCACACATTGCCCTTGCCGTGCTGCCAATGATAGTAACAACAACACTACTAACCATCTCACGCATAAAGTTGTGACAATTTGAATTATTTGAGGCCCCCACAGCTATAAGAATAGCTTTGGGCAGCAGTAATAGTCATTTTTAATGTATATTGAATTAATAACTAACTTACTAACCTTTCGCAAAAGCATTACTTAGTATGTTTAAATAGGGGACCAAGACAGAGGGCTGGAAGAGCTACAGATCCTCCAGGATACAATCAGCCCTGCAGCTTTTTCCCTTTTCATTGGTGACAGAGTACGCTCTATCTCTTTAACCCTTTGGATGCGTCAGACCGCCCCCGGCCGTCAAACGCCACGAGTGGCGTGTGCGTCGAATGGCCGGGAGTCGTTCGATTTGCGCACGCATGAAATTTTCCCACACTGCAGAAACATTTTGCCCGCATCCAAGGGGTTAAGGCTAAAGGTTTGTGATTTGATGTTACTTTTGTCCTGACATAAAACCAAAGGACCATCCCAAAATCCTACGCCATTTGAGCTAAGTCTTCCCTTGCTTCATAACATGATTGGAAATGAGCCTCCTGATCCTCTAGCGGTAGAAATGCCTCTGGCTGTACCATTATCTCCCTGTTCCCATTACCCAGCATTTTCCAAAACCCCTTTATGTCCTGTTACTTTATAGCATCTGCCATTTCATCCTGCTGGGCTTTCCCCCATTCTTTCCTACTGCGATGTAGGATTGCCTTGTACTGCTTCCTTGCCTGGGATGCAACCCTCTTGTCCCCGATTTAGATTGCATCGACAAGAACTCTCTTTGCCATCTTGCACTTTTTAGATAACAAACAACTTTGCAAGGAGTTTCAGGTAGCCTCACATCACCATTAAAGAAGGTTTTTAAACAAGTAGTTAGCTCCAGGTGGACATCTACAAATTGATTAAGCCTCTATCTATATGTTCATATGGTTCTAAGGTTACTACAAACCTCTGGTAGATCTTACATACCATGGATTAATTTCTTATTATGGCCCCTGTAGGAAGGTAGGATCCTTCTAGTATGGTTACCCTCGCGTTTTGCCTGGCGTCAGTTTGTTTTTGACTAGTCTGACTGGGATCCTCCTAACCAGGACCACAGTCTCTGTGCTTCTTCCCTAAATTGGACATGGTGGGTACTTAGGTACACTCCAGATTGGCTACTGGTGTACCCTTGTAAGTCATTAGTATATGGTACTAAGGTACCCAGGGCATAGGTACACCTGGGGTCTCCCATGGGCTGAAGCATGTATTATGCCATCCATGAGAGACCACTCAAATTGTGACTACAGGCCTGTCATTGCAGCCTGTGTAAGCTAGTGCTAGCCCCACTTACAACATATTTACGTTTCCTTATATCTGAGGTCACTGCACTTAAAACCTATAAGTCACCCCTAAGGCAGGCCTTTCAATCCTGAAGGCAGGGTGTTTGGTTCTAAGTGCATGAGCAGGACACCCTTACAATCCACAGAGTTGTTTTTTCTGGATTGCAAGTGCATCAGCCATTACGATATATAGAGTGGCCATGCATCATTACGAAATGACCATTTCTAAACTGGCTGTAACTAGCCCTGTCGTGTTTGGTATCAAACATGTGGACGGTGTGGGAGGTATGATTCTATGCACTGTAAAGCTCCTTTGGGAGGCCCTTAGTGCTCCCAGTACCAGTCTTCTAGATCCAAACAGCAAACTATGGCTTCTGCCAACCAGAGACACAATTCTGTCCTCCTGCTGCTGAGCCAAGCTCAAGCAGAGGAAGGTGGGATAATAGAAAACCTGTCACAGGGAGGTGTGACCACCTCGCAGGCAGGACTCAGTGTATTGGGACAGGGTAGGAGGCACTTGCCAGCGCCATCAGACTTCTTGAAGGGCACATTTGATGCCCGCCTTGCATACTCCAGTTCAAACCAGTTCAGGGAGGCGTAGTCTCCTGCTCTGAGGAGAAACTGCACAAAGTAATAGTAGTATTCTCCCCACTGTCCAGTCCGTCCTCTGGGAGTGACCCCTGAATCATCCCAACCATTTTGTTAGGGTACTTAATGCTTACATGTGGGTGGGACATGAGATTCATCATGGGACTATATTCAGATCGAACACCACTTCAACTTCAACGATCTGGGCATTCTGGGTATCGCTGGACTTTGCTTTGGGAACCGAAACTGCAACTTTGAAGAATCCTGCTACTCCTGGTCTCGTAGTCCTGCAAGTCTGCTGCAACGTCTGTGCCTGTGCCCCATACAGGTTCTTCACAAGGCCTGCGTAAATCCAAGACACCCAAAGGAATCTTCCTTGGAGTGAAGGAGTCACTTTCCTGCATCTGCAGGCACCACAACGAAGCTGACTGGTCTGCTGTTCTAGAGCTCCTACAGAATCCGAAATGTCCAGCAATACTTTTTTTTTTAATTGATTTTACAGCACAATGAGCTAAAAATCGGCTGGTATTTCCAAGACATACAATCACGCAGTATAGTATTACACAATTACAACCATCATAGGCTAAGGTACTACAACAGTGTCTAGCATCCATAAGTGTCCCTGCATGGCCACACATAGTTAACAAGTGGCATAAAAAATAAATTTCGGGCAGCGTGCCAATATCAAACGTTCTTAACAGTCTTGCCCATAACATAAGTTTAGCAAAACAGACAACAATTTGGTAAAGCTGTCAGGATTCAACGCAATTAGAAAACAGCTTAACAAAACATAGTTACCCCGCTTCCCTCCACTCCCCGCATGCTCGGCCCTCAAAAAACTCCACAGGAGCACTCACATATCAACAATATTCGCAGGTGTGCGTTTCTCAGTTCCAAGTCTGTCGCAGGTGAACTGCAATGTGCTAACAATTTACCCACCCCAGCACACAGACAACATGGGTGTCCAGGCATCCTGCATCGTCAGACCTGATCCACATATATTAAGCCTAACAGACCCTAATAGGACAGAATGTCAATAGCAGTGTAGTCTTCCAGCATTGTGTACCAGCTCAGCAAGATTGGTGTTTTCCGTAGGCCTCTATATTCCTCCCTATTCAGTTCCGCCCCCTCTGCTTTACCCCACCTTAACATTTCTGCGTGTCATTCCTGTAAGGACAGGGCTCTAGTGGCCTTCCATTGTGTGCTTATGGCTCTCTTAGCTAAAAGGAGCGCAAGGTTAGCAAATCGTGAGGCCGAACTGCTCTTCTTGTCGTGGAGACCTAGGCCTAGTATACAGTATTCCAATGTGTCGTTCTGATGTACCGGAGCCACCACCAACAATATTTTGCATACTGTCGCCCAGTAATGTCCCAGCCTAGGGCAAGCCCGTACCATGTGTATTAACCCCGCATTAGATACGTGGCAGCGCGGGCATTCATCACTTGCCCCCGGGAACATAGCGCTTAGTCTGTGTGGAGTTAAATACGCCCTGTGTAATAACATCAATTGGGTAAATTTAAATTTGGGATTACGAGAGACCTTTGTGGGAAACCCCAATATAGTATCCCATTCCTTGTCTGTAAATGAACGGCCTACGTCCTCTTCCCACTTGCCACGTAGCGGCCGTTATAAGATCGCTCTCTCCACTCGAATCCCATGGGTTAGCCATTTTGTCAGTCGAGCCCCTTTGCCCATTAGATATTGCATGGTAAGCAGTGTGTTCACGGGTTGTTCTGTGTCTTCGGGCGACCACGTGATGTGGATATATCTGGAAATATGTGCGTGTAATAGGAACAGCGTTTCGGGGATCCCATGTATGCGTACAAACGTCTCATGCGACCTCAGCACACCTTCTGTAAAAAAGTCCCCTACTGTAGTAACATCAGCCTTAGTCCACGCCTGGAAGGCACGGTTAGAGGTTAGACCCGCACGTGTGGGGATACCTAGCAAAGGAATATTGGGGGCATATGGTGGCATCTGTCCAGTGTTCCGCACCGCACTCCACCAGTAACAATAACTAATTTCAATAAGTGGGGTGTCGACGTCAGTAAGGGGGCGTGTGGTAGTCTGTGGATGATCCCTTTATTCCTATCTCGTGACGTCATATCTAGTTCATGCAGATTACGTCACGCAAGCCAGTACGCCAGCCACTGCAACTGGCTAGCATAACAATACGCACGCAGGTCAGACACCCCCATCCCTCCTTGCTTCGTGTGAAGTTGCAATTTCGCCAGACTAATACGTCTACGCCCTGTCCCCCATATTAGCTCCGTCACTAAAGAATTCAATACTTTAAAGGGTCTCATGGAGACAAGTAGCGGTAGGTTGGTGAAAAAATAAAGGAGCCGCGGTAATAGCACCATTTTCGTGATGGCCACTGACAGAGGCAGTGAGACCCAGAACTGGACTTGGGATTTGAGAGCCGCAATTGCACGCCCCAGGTTGCCATCCAGCAGGTCCGAGGCATTCCGATAAATGTGTATACCGAGGTATTTAAAGGTGTCAGGCGCTATTTAGAAGGCCCAGGGACCGAACTGAAAGTATCCATCCCTCTCAGTGTTCTCAAAGAAATACGCGTACGACTTGGCTGCATTGATTGCCAGGCCAGAATTCCTTGGAACAACTCAAAAATGGAGGGCATTGGATGTGGATCAGCACCTTAATGTACAGTATGAGATCATCCACATATGCCGAGACAGTGTGAAACGTACGACCGCGCGTTATACCCTGGCAGACTGCAAAAGTACGGAGTCTGTGTAAAAGTGGTTCCAACACCAGGATGAACAACAGCGGTGACAAGGGACAGCCCTGTCTTGTCCCGCGAGCCACTATATATTGTCCCGAGATGTGCCGACCTGTGCGTGCTCGCGCCGTAGGGTTCGTGTATAATAAGCGTACCCATGCAATGTATTCCACAGGTATACCAAAGCGCGCAAGAGCATAGAACATATAATCCCAACGTAGGGAGTCAAATGCCTGCCTCAGGTCAAGGGAGATGCAACCCTCCATTTCTCTCACGGCGCTCGTGCCTAACATAACTTGGTGTAGCCGTCTGATGTTGAGTGCCGTTCTCCGAACAGGCACGAATCCACACTGATCAGGGTGTATTAGCGTGGGAATAAACTGGTTAAGGTGAGTGGCCAACATCTTACTCAGGATTTTATAGTCCATATTGAGGAGTGATAGGGGTCTATAGCTCAAAATGAGTAATGCATCCCTCCCAGGCTTTAATAACGAAACCACCAACGCTTGTAATGTAGAAGCGGGAAGCTCGCCTCCCTCCAATGAGCCATGATAAGACCCTGCAAATGAGGAGTTAGCAAATCAGCATACATTGCGTAAAATTCGGCCGGCAGTCCATCGTTCCCCGGAGTTTTATTACGCGGTAAAGCCTTAATCGCCTATCTTATTTCCACCACCGTTATTGGTCGTAGTAGGACATCACGTTGGTGTTGCGTAAGTTGAGGTGCACATAGACCCTCAAAGAATGGTTCGTCAGTGTCAATACGTCCGGGCATTGGAATATAGAGACAAATGCTGTATTAATTTCTAATTGTGTGTTCACCACCACATCTGCGGATTTCTAATATCGGTGTGGGCAGGGGTGCATTTTGGATCAACTGTGCTAGCAGTGGCCCTGACCTATCAGCTTGTGAATGTTGTTTTTGCGTGTATAACCGGTAGTCCAAGACACGTAACACCTCTAGGAGCTCCGCGTACTGAATGTTAGCCTCCTGCAATTGTGTCAGTTGTTCATTCGTCCCTGCAGTCTCCCCCTCTAGTGCAGCTAATCTACCCTCCACTTCTGTAAGTCGCTCAATAAGGGCAAGTCTCACTCGAGTCTTAGCACTGATTGCCACTCCCCTGATGACCGTTTTGTAGGCATCCCATTCAATTTGTCGGGAGCTTGCAGTCCCTATATTCTCCGAGAAATAATGGAATATCGCCTCTGAAAGGGTGGTGTGAAAGACCGGATCTTCCAGCATCTCAGGTTGTAGTTTCCAAGTCGGTACCGGAGTTGGAACCCTGCCCCACTGCACAGTCAACTCCACCGGGTTATGATCTGACAGGGTTTTCCCCATATTGAGCACTGAAGTAATGGACCCTAACAGGGTGCCGGAACATAGGAATCGCTCAATTTGAGTGTGTAGTCTGTGAGGTGGTGAATAAAAGGAGTATTCTCTATGCCCGCCGTGTTTTGCCCGCTACATATCATGCAATTCCCAGCCCTCTGCCCAGCCCCTAAGTGCCTCCGCTTGTTTCTTGCTTTCCGTGGCATGTAACGGGGGATGAGACCTGTCCAAGTCAATATCTAACACAGCGTTGAACTCGCCCCCTATCACTCAGGGATATGCGGCTCACTCTGTTAACCCCTTCGCTGCTAGGCCTTTTCCCCTCCTGTGCTAAGGCTTTTTTTGGCGTTTTGGAGTAGTGCGCGCTTAGGCCCTTGTAACGTTTTGACCACATAAGGTATCCACGCCAAATTTGCGTCCTTTTCTTCCAACATCATGTGGATTCTAAAGGCACCCAGGGTTTGTGGATTCCCTTGGAGGGGTCCCAGAAATTAACCAAAATATAGTGATTTTCTTTTTGTTTTTTTCAGAAAAATGGGAAAAACGGGCTGCAAATGAAGGCCTCTGGGTTTTTCCCTGAAAATGGTATCAAAAAAGGGTTTGTGGGGCTGAAATCTCCATTTTCTCAGCTTTTAGGGAATGACAGTCTTTTTTCAGAGAACCGAAATTTTTCACTCAGTTTTGGCATTTTTCTGGGACATAGCCTATTTTTGCTATTTTTAGAGCTTTCCACCTCCTTCCAGTTAATGGTAGAAATGAGTTTGAAAGCAATAATGGATCCTGGAAAGCTTTACATTTTCGAAAAGTAGACAAAATTCTGAATTTTGAAAGGGGCCATTTGTCTAAATCCATGAAGGTTTCGTTATAGAAACTAACAGTTAGATATTGGAATAATTGAAAATTTGTTGAAAAAAACAGCCTTTTGTCTCAACGTTTTCACCTATAACTTTTTCTAATTTCGACAGCTTCTGGAAAGCAATATACCGTTACATCCGTTAGACTTTCCTGGTTGTGGGGATATATAGGACTTGTAGTTTCACCAAGAACCCGACGAACCCAGATCCAAAAACTGAGCAGCAACTTGCAATGGTATTTTTTCATTTACTGGGTATAGAGCACTTTGTCTTGGAAAATGTATACATGGAATAATCTGTATGAAAGACACCTATGTATTTCTGAATTGGGTACAAATTATAAAGTTCAGAAACAGTATATAATTGCACATTTTCAAAATTGGGAACACTCATACTAGCATGAGAATTATTGGTCATTTTTCAAAAAGATTTTTTTTTACACAATGTCTTTCATTGAAAGTGAGAAACGCATGAAAGCTCAATTGGTAATAACAGTTGATTTACAAATCTGAATTACCCCAAGTGTCCCGATAAAAATGGTACCTCACTTGTGTGGGTCGGCCTTGTGCCTGCGACAGGAAACGGCGCAAAACGCAACGTGGTCACACCTAAATTTTGCAGTTACAAATTGATCCTTTTTTGGCAAAGTGCCTACCTGTAGTTTTTGCACCCTAGCTCTGCCGGCACCTAGGGAAACCTAGCAAACCTATACATTTTTGAAAAGTAGACACCCAGGGAAATTCAGGATGGGGTGACTCGACTGCCTACCACCAGGTTTTGATACCCAGAATCCCTTGCAAAGCTAAGATTTTGACAAACAAAACACATTTTCCTCACATTTCTGTGGTGGAAAGTTCTGGAATCTGCGTGGATCAACAAATTTCTACCCACCCAGCGTTCCCCCAGGTCTCCCGATAAAAACGGTACCTCACTTGTGTGGGTCGGCCTTGTGCCTACGACAGGAAACGGCACAAAATGCAACGTGGTCGCACCTCGATTTCCCAGTGAAATCTTGCGCTCTTTGGACAAAGAGACTACCTTTTGTTTTTGAGCCCTAGCTCAGCCGGCACCTAGGGAAACCTAGCAAACCTATATATTTTTGAAAAGTAGACACCCAGGGAAATTCAGGATGGGGTGACTCGACTGCCTATCACCAGGTTTTGTTACCCAGAATCCCTTGCAAATCTAAGAATTTGACAAGAAAAACACATTTTCCTCACATTTCTGTGGTGGAAAGTTCTGGAATCTGCGTGGATCAACAAATTTTCACCCACCCATCGTTCCCCCAGGTCTCCCGATAAAAACGGTACCTCACTTGCGTGGGTAGGCATAGTGGCTGCGACACGAAACAGCGCAAAACGCAACATGGTCGCACCTCAATTTCCCAGTGAAATTTAGCACGTTTTGGACAAAAAGACTACCTTTTGTTTTTGCGCCGTAGCTCTGCCAGCACCTAGGGAAACGTAGCAAACCTATACATTTTTGAAAACTAGACACCCAGGGGAATTCAGGATGGGGTGGCTCGTCTGCCTACCCCCAGGTTTTGTTACCCAGAATCCCTTGCAAACATAAAAATTTGACCAAAAAAACACATTTTCCTCACATTTCTGTGGTGGAAAGTTCTGGAATCTGTGTGGATCAACAAATTTCCACCCACCCAGCGTGCCCCCAGGTCTCCCAAAAAAAATGGTCCCTCACTTGCGTGGGTAGGCATAGTGGCTGCGACATGAAACAGCGCAAAACGCAGCATGGTCGCACCTCAATTTCCCAGTGAAATTTAGCATGTTTTGGACAAAAAGAGTACCTTTTGTTTTTGCGCCGTACCTCTGCCAGCACCTAGGGAAACCTAGCAAACCTATACATTTTTGAAAACTAGACACCCAGCGGAATTTAGGATGGGGTGACTCGTCTGCCTGCCCCCAGGTTTTGTTACCCAGAATCCCTTGCAAACATAAAAATTTGACCAAAAAAACACATTTTCCTCACATTTCTGTGGTGGAAAGTTCTGGAATCTGCGTGGATCAACAAATTTCCACCCACCCAGCGTGCCCCCAGGTCTCCCAAAAAAAATGGTACCTCACTTGCGTGGATAGGCATAGTGGCTGCGACATGAAACAGCGCAAAACGCAGCATGGTCGTACCTCAATTTCCCAGTGAAATTTAGCACGTTTTGGACAAAAAGACTACCTTTTGTTTTTGCGCCGTAGCTCTGCCAGCACCTAGGGAAACCTAGCAAACCTATACATTTTTGAAAACTAGACACCCAGGGAAATTCAGGATGCGGTGACTCGTCTGCCTACCCCCAGGTTTTGTTACCCAGAATCCCTTGCAAACATAAACATTTGACCAAAAAAACACATTTCTGTGGTGGAAAGTTCTGGAATCTGCGTGGATCAACAAATTTCCACCAACCCAGCGTGCCCCCAGGTCTCCTGAAAAAAATGGTACCTCACTTGTGTGGGTCGGCCTTGTGCCTACGACAGGAAACGGCACAAAATGCAGCATGGTCGCACCTCAATTTCCCAGTGAAATTTAGCACGTTTTGGACAAAAAGACTACCTTTTGTTTTTGAGCCCTAGCTCAGCCGGCACCTAGGGAAACCTAGCAAACCTATATATTTTTGAAAAGTAGACACCCAGGGAAATTCAGGATGGGGTGACTCGACTGCCTACCCCCGGGTTTTGTTACCCAGAATCCCTTGCAAACATAATAATTTGACAAGAAAAACACATTTTCCTCACATTTCTGTGGTGGAAAGTTCTAGAATCTGCGTGGATCAACAAATTTCCACCCACCCAGCGTGCCCCCAGGTCTCCCAAAAAAAATGGTACCTCACTTGCGTGGGTAGGCATAGTGGCTGCGACACGAAACAGCGCAAAACGCAACATGGTCGCACCTCAATTTCCCAGTGAAATTTAGCACGTTTTGGACAAAAAGACTACCTTTTGTTTTTGCGCCGTAGCTCTGCCAGCACCTAGGGAAACGTAGCAAACCTATACATTTTTGAAAACTAGACACCCAGGGGAATTCAGGATGGGGTGGCTCGTCTGCCTACCCCCAGGTTTTGTTACCCAGAATCCCTTGCAAACATAAAAATTTGACCAAAAAAACACATTTTCCTCACATTTCTGTGGTGGAAAGTTCTGGAATCTGTGTGGATCAACAAATTTCCACCCACCCAGCGTGCCCCCAGGTCTCCCAAAAAAAATGGTCCCTCACTTGCGTGGGTAGGCATAGTGGCTGCGACATGAAACAGCGCAAAACGCAGCATGGTCGCACCTCAATTTCCCAGTGAAATTTAGCATGTTTTGGACAAAAAGAGTACCTTTTGTTTTTGCGCCGTACCTCTGCCAGCACCTAGGGAAACCTAGCAAACCTATACATTTTTGAAAACTAGACACCCAGCGGAATTTAGGATGGGGTGACTCGTCTGCCTGCCCCCAGGTTTTGTTACCCAGAATCCCTTGCAAACATAAAAATTTGACCAAAAAAACACATTTTCCTCACATTTCTGTGGTGGAAAGTTCTGGAATCTGCGTGGATCAACAAATTTCCACCCACCCAGCGTGCCCCCAGGTCTCCCAAAAAAAATGGTACCTCACTTGCGTGGATAGGCATAGTGGCTGCGACATGAAACAGCGCAAAACGCAGCATGGTCGCACCTCAATTTCCCAGTGAAATTTAGCACGTTTTGGACAAAAAGACTACCTTTTGTTTTTGCGCCGTAGCTCTGCCAGCACCTAGGGAAACCTAGCAAACCTATACATTTTTGAAAACTAGACACCCAGGGAAATTCAGGATGCGGTGACTCGTCTGCCTACCCCCAGGTTTTGTTACCCAGAATCCCTTGCAAACATAAACATTTGACCAAAAAAACACATTTCTGTGGTGGAAAGTTCTGGAATCTGCGTGGATCAACAAATTTCCACCAACCCAGCGTGCCCCCAGGTCTCCTGAAAAAAATGGTACCTCACTTGCGTGGGTAGGCATAGTGGCTGCGACATGAAACAGCGCAAAATGCAGCATGGTCGCACCTCAATTTCCCAGTGAAATTTAGCACGTTTTGGACAAAAAGACTACCTTTTGTTTTAGCGCCGTAGCTCTGCCAGCACCTAGGGAAACCTAGCAAACCTATACATTTTTGAAAACTAGACACCCAGGGGATTTCAGGATGGGGTGACTCGTCTGCCTACCCCCGGGTTTTGTTACCCAGAATCCCTTGCAAACATAATAATTTGACTAAAAAAACAAATTTTTCTCACATTTCTGTGGTGGAAAGTTCTAGAATCTGCGTGGATCAACAAATTTCCACCCACCCAGCGTGCCCCCAGGTCTCCCAAAAAAAATGGTACCTCACTTGCGTGGGTAGGCATAGTGGCTGCGACACGAAACAGCGCAAAACGCAACATGGTCGCACCTCAATTTCCCAGTGAAATTTAGCACGTTTTGGACAAAAAGACTACCTTTTGTTTTTGCGCCGTAGCTCTGCCAGCACCTAGGGAAACGTAGCAAACCTATACATTTTTGAAAACTAGACACCCAGGGGAATTCAGGATGGGGTGGCTCGTCTGCCTACCCCCAGGTTTTGTTACCCAGAATCCCTTGCAAACATACAAATTTGACCAAAAAAACACATTTTCCTCACATTTCTGTGGTGGAAAGTTCTGGAATCTGTGTGGATCAACAAATTTCCACCCACCCAGCGTGCCCCCAGGTCTCCCCAAAAAAATGGTCCCTCACTTGCGTGGGTAGGCATAGTGGCTGCGACATGAAACAGCGCAAAACGCAGCATGGTCGCACCTCAATTTCCCAGTGAAATTTAGCATGTTTTGGACAAAAAGAGTACCTTTTGTTTTTGCGCCGTACCTCTGCCAGCACCTAGGGAAACCTAGCAAACCTATACATTTTTGAAAACTAGACACCCAGCGGAATTTAGGATGGGGTGACTCGTCTGCCTGCCCCCAGGTTTTGTTACCCAGAATCCCTTGCAAACATAAAAATTTGACCAAAAAAACACATTTTCCTCACATTTCTGTGGTGGAAAGTTCTGGAATCTGCGTGGATCAACAAATTTCCACCCACCCAGCGTGCCCCCAGGTCTCCCAAAAAAAATGGTACCTCACTTGCGTGGATAGGCATAGTGGCTGCGACATGAAACAGCGCAAAACGCAGCATGGTCGCACCTCAATTTCCCAGTGAAATTTAGCACGTTTTGGACAAAAAGACTACCTTTTGTTTTTGCGCCGTAGCTCTGCCAGCACCTAGGGAAACCTAGCAAACCTATACATTTTTGAAAACTAGACACCCAGGGAAATTCAGGATGCGGTGACTCGTCTGCCTACCCCCAGGTTTTGTTACCCAGAATCCCTTGCAAACATAAACATTTGACCAAAAAAACACATTTCTGTGGTGGAAAGTTCTGGAATCTGCGTGGATCAACAAATTTCCACCAACCCAGCGTGCCCCCAGGTCTCCTGAAAAAAATGGTACCTCACTTGCGTGGGTAGGCATAGTGGCTGCGACATGAAACAGCGCAAAATGCAGCATGGTCGCACCTCAATTTCCCAGTGAAATTTAGCACGTTTTGGACAAAAAGACTATCTTTTGTTTTAGCGCCGTAGCTCTGCCAGCACCTAGGGAAACCTAGCAAACCTATACATTTTTGAAAACTAGACACCCAGGGGATTTCAGGATGGGGTGACTCGTCTGCCTACCCCCGGGTTTTGTTACCCAGAATCCCTTGCAAACATAATAATTTGACTAAAAAAACAAATTTTTCTCACATTTCTGTGGTGGAAAGTTCTAGAATCTGCGTGGATCAACAAATTTCCACCCACCCAGCGTGCCCCCAGGTCTCCCAAAAAAAATGGTACCTCACTTGCGTGGGTAGGCATAGTGGCTGCGACACGAAACAGCGCAAAACGCAACATGGTCGCACCTCAATTTCCCAGTGAAATTTAGCACGTTTTGGACAAAAAGACTACCTTTTGTTTTTGCGCCGTAGCTCTGCCAGCACCTAGGGAAACGTAGCAAACCTATACATTTTTGAAAACTAGACACCCAGGGGAATTCAGGATGGGGTGGCTCGTCTGCCTACCCCCAGGTTTTGTTACCCAGAATCCCTTGCAAACATAAAAATTTGACCAAAAAAACACATTTTCCTCACATTTCTGTGGTGGAAAGTTCTGGAATCTGTGTGGATCAACAAATTTCCACCCACCCAGCGTGCCCCCAGGTCTCCCAAAACAAATGGTACCTCACTTGCATGGGTAGGCATAGTGGCTGCGACATGAAACAGCGCAAAACGCAGCATGGTCGCACCTCAATTTCCCAGTGAAATTTAGCATGTTTTGGACAAAAAGAGTACCTTTTGTTTTTGCGCCGTACCTCTGCCAGCACCTAGGGAAACCTAGCAAACCTATACATTTTTGAAAACTAGACACCCAGCGGAATTCAGGATGGGGTGACTCGTCTGCCTGCCCCCAGGTTTTGTTACCCAGAATCCCTTGCAAACATAAAAATTTGACAAAAAAAACACATTTTCCTCACATTTCTGTGGTGGAAAGTTCTGGAATCTGCGTGGATCAACAAATTTCCACCCACCCAGCGTGCCCCCAGGTCTCCCAAAAAAAATGGTACCTCACTTGCGTGGATAGGCATTGTGGCTGCGACATGAAACAGCGCAAAACGCAGCATGGTCGCACCTCAATTTCCCAGTGAAATTTAGCACGTTTTGGACAAAAAGACTACCTTTTGTTTTTGCGCCGTAGCTCTGCCAGCACCTAGGGAAACCTAGCAAACCTATACATTTTTGAAAACTAGACACCCAGGGAAATTCAGGTTGCGGTGACTCGTCTGCCTACCCCCAGGTTTTGTTACCCAGAATCCCTTGCAAACATAAAAATTTGACCAAAAAAACACATTTTCCTCACATTTCTGTGGTGGAAAGTTCTGGAATCTGCGTGGATCAACAAATTTCCACCCACCCAGCGTGCCCCCAGGTCTCCCGAAAAAAATGGTACCTCACTTGCGTGGGTAGGCATAGTGGCTGCGACATGAAACAGCGCAAAACGCAGCATGGTCGCACCTCAATTTCCCAGTGAAATTTAGCACGTTTTGGACAAAAAGACTACCTTTTGTTTTAGCGCCGTAGCTCTGCCAGCACCTAGGGAAACCTAGCAAACCTATACATTTTTAAAAACTAGACACCCAGGGGAATTCAGGATGGGGTGACTCGTCTGCCTACCCCCAGGTTTTGTTACCCAGAATCCCTTGCAAACATAATAATTTGACCAAAAAAACACATTTTTCTCACATTTCTGTGGTGGAAAGTTCTAGAATCTGCGTGGATCAACAAATTTCCACCCACCCAGCGTGCCCCCAGGTCTCCCAAAAAAAATGGTACCTCACTTGCGTGGGTAGGCATAGTGGCTGCGACATGAAACAGTGCAAAACGCAGCATGGTCGCACCTTAATTTCCCAGTGAAATTTAGCACGTTTTGGACAAAAAGACTACCTTTTGTTTTAGCGCTGTAGCTCTCAATCAATCAATCATGGACATTTATATAGCGCACTACTTACCCGGAGGGTCTCAAGGCGCTTGGGGGGGGGGGTGCTGCTACTGCTCGAACAGCCAGGTCTTGAGCTTCTTCCTGAAGGAGAGGTGGTCTTGGGTCAGGCGCAGGTCGGGAGGGAGGGAGTTCCAGGTCTTGGCGGCCAGGTGGGAGAAGGCCCTTCCTCCTGTTGTCGATCTTCGGATGCGGGGGACGGCGGCGAGGGCGTGACTGGCCGATCGGAGGTGGCGTTTGGGAGCGTAGAAGTTGATGCGGTTGTTGAGGTAGCTCGGGCCTTGGTCGTGTAGGGCTTTGTGTGCGTGGGTGAGGAGACGGAAGGTGATTCTCTTGTTGACGGGGAGCCAGTGCAGGTCTCTCAAATGTCCGGAGATGTGGCTGCGTCGGGGGATGTCGAGGATGAGTCTGGCTGAGGCGTTCTGGATCCGCTGGAGTCTCTTCTGGAGCTTGGCGGTGGTTCCGGCGTAGAGGGCGTTGCCGTAGTCCAGTCGGCTGGTGACGAGGGCCTGGGTGACCGTCTTCCTGGTCTCGGTGGGGATCCACCGGAAGATCTTTCGAAGCATGCGCAGGATGTTGAAGCATGACGAGGAGACGGCGTTGACTTGTCTGGTCATGGAGAGGGAGGAGTCCAGGATGAAGCCCAGGTTGCGTGCGTGGTCTGTCGGTGTGGGTGCGGTGCCCAGGGCGGGGGGCCACCAGGAGTCGTCCCAGGCGGAGGGCGAGGAGCCCAGGATGAGGACTTCCGTCTTGTCTGAGTTCAGTTTCAGGCGGCTGGTCGTCATCCATTCGGCTACATCTTTCATCCCTTCGTGAAGGTTGGCTCTGGAAGCGGCGGGGTCGTTGGTCAGAGAGAGGATCAGCTGGGTGTCATCGGCGTAGGAGATGATGTTCAGGTTGTGTTGGCGTGCGATGGGCGCGAGGGGGCTCATGTAGACGTTGAAGAGGGTGGGGCTCAGCGAGGATCCTTGAGGGACGCCGCAGATGACTTCGGTGGCCTCTGACTTGTACGGTGGTAGGCGGACTCTCTGTGTTCTTCCGTTGAGGAAGGAGACGATCCATTCCAGTGCCTTCTCCTGAATTCCGACGTTGCTGAGGCGCTGCACTAGGGTGCGGTGGCAGACAGTGTCGAATGCCGCGGAGAGGTCTAGGAGGATGAGGGCCGCTGTTTCTCCGTTGTCCATCAGGGCTCGGATGTCATCGGTGGCAGCGATCAGGGCGGTCTCGGTGCTGTGGTTGGCTCGGAAGCCAGACTGTGAGGGGTCGAGGGATCCATTCGTCTCCAGGAAGGCGGCCAGCTGTTTGTTGACGGTCTTCTCGATGACTTTGGCTGGAAACGGGAGGAGCGAGATGGGGCGGTAGTTCTTGAGTTCGGTGGGGTCCGCTGTTGGCTCTGCCAGCACCTAGAGAAACCTAGCAAACCTATACATTTTTGAAAACTAGACACCCAGGGGAATTCAGGATGGGGTGACTCGTCTGCCTACCCCCAGGTTTTGTTACCCAGAATCCCTTGCAAACATAATATTTTGACCAAAAAAAAACATTTTTCTCACATTTCTGTGGTGGAAAGTTCTAGAATCTGCGTGGATCAACAAATTTCCACCCACCCAGCGTGCCCCCAGGTCTCCCAAAAAAAATGGTACCTCACTTGCGTGTGTAGGCATAGTGGCTGCGACATGAAACAGTGCAAAACGCAGCATGGTCGCACCTCAATTTCCCAGTGAAATTTAGCACGTTTTGGACAAAAAGACTGCCTTTTGTTTTTGCGCCGTAGCTCTGCCAGCACCTAGGGAAACCTAGCAAACCTATACATTTTTGAAAACTAGACACCCAGGGGAATTCAGGATGGGGTGACTCGTCTGCCTACCTCCAGGTTTTGTTACCCAGAATCCCTTGCAAACCTAAACATTTGACAAAAAAACACACATTTTCTTCACATTTCTGTGGTGGAAAGTTCTGAAATCTGCGTGGATCAACAAATTTTCACCCACCCAGCGTTCCCCCAGGTCTCCTGAAAAAAATGGTACCTCACTTGCGTGGGTAGGCATAGTGGCTGCGACATGAAACAGCGCAATACGCAACATGGCTGCACCTCAATTTCCCTGTGAAATCTAGCACGTTTTTGCCAAAAAGACTACCTTTTGTTTTTGCGCCGTAGCTCTGCCAGCACCTAGGGAAACCTAGCAAACCTATACATTTTTGAAAACTAGACACCCAGGGGAATTCAGGATGGGGTGACTCGACTGCCTCCCACCAGGTTCTGTTACCCAGAATCCCTTGCAAACATAATAATTTGACCAAAAAAACAAATTTTTCTCACATTTCTGTGGTGGAAAGTTCTGGAATCTGCGTTGATCAACAAATTTCCACCCACCCAGCGTGCCCCCAGGTCTCCCGAAACAATAGTACCTCACTTGCGTGGGTAGGCATAGTGGCTGCGACATGAAACAGCGCAAAACGCAGCATGGTCGCACCTCAATTTCCCAGTGAAATTTAGCACATTTTGGACAAAAAGACTACCTTTTGTTTTTGCACCGTAGCTCTGCCAGCACCTAGGGAAACCTAGCAAACCTATACATTTTTGAAAACTAGACACCCAGGGGAATTCAGGATGGGGTGACTCGTCTGCCTACCCCCAGGTTTTGTTACCCAGAATCCCTTGCAAACATAAAAATTTGACCAAAAAAACACATTTTCCTCACATTTCTGTGGTGGAAAGTTCTGGAATCTGTGTGGATCAACAAATTTCCACCCACCCAGCGTGCCCCCAGGTCTCCCAAAAAAAATGGTACCTCACTTGCGTGGGTAGGCATAGTGGCTGCGACATGAAACAGCGCAAAACGCAGCATGGTCGCACCTCAATTTCCCAGTGAAATTTAGCACGTTTTGGACAAAAAGACTACCTTTTGTAGCAAACCTATACATTTTTGAAAACTAGACACCCAGGGGAATTCAGGATGGGGTGACTCGTCTGCCTACCCCCAGGTTTTGTTACCCAGAATCCCTTGCAAACATAAAAATTTGACCAAAAAAACACATTTTCCTCACATTTCTGTGGTGGAAAGTTCTGGAATCTGTGTGGATCAACAAATTTCCACTCACCCAGCGTGCCCCCAGGTCTCCCAAAAAAAATGGTACCTCACTTGCGTGGGTAGGCATAGTGGCTGCGACATGAAACAGCGCAAAACGCAGCATGGTCGCACCTCAATTTCCCAGTGAAATTTAGCACGTTTTGGACAAAAAGACTACCTTTTGTTTTTGCGCCGTAGCTCTGCCAGCACCTAGGGAAACCTAGCAAACCTATACATTTTTGAAAACTAGACACCCAGGGGAATTCAGGATGGGGTGACTCGTCTGCCTACCACCAGGTTTTGTTACCCAGAATCCCCTGCAAACCTACAAATATGACAAAAAAACACACATTTTCTTCACATTTCTGTGGTGGAAAGTTCTGGAATCTGCGTGGATCAACAAATTTTCACCCACCCAGCGTTCCCCCAGGTCTCCTGAAAAAAATGGTACCTCACTTGCGTGGGTAGGCATAGTGGCTGCGACATGAAACAGCGCAATACGCAACATGGCTGCACCTCAATTTCCCAGTGAAATCTAGCACGTTTTGGCCAAAAAGACTACCTTTTGTTTTTGCGCCGTAGCTCTGCCAGCACCTAGGGAAACCTAGCAAACCTATACATTTTTGAAAACTAGACACCCAGGGGAATTCAGGATGGGGTGACTCGACTGCCTCCCACCAGGTTCTGTTACCCAGAATTCCTTGCAAACCGAAAAATTTGACCAAAAAAACACATTTTCGTCACATTTCTGTGGTGGAAAGTTCTGGAATCTGCGTGGATCCACAAAATTCCACCCACCCAGCGTTCCCCTAGGTCTCCTGAAAAAAATGGCACCTCACTTGCGTGGATAGACATAGTGGCTGCAACAGGAAACGGTTCAAATCATACGGTGGTGAATTTACATTACCCTATTGCAAAACTACCTTGATTTTGGGGGGGGGCATCTGAGTTTGTGGCCCGGGGCTCGGTGGTATTCTTTGCAAAGTAGCAAACCCAAACAGTTCTGAAAACTAGACACCCGGGGGAGTCCAGGGAGGTATGGCATGCGTGGGTCCCCCAATGTTTTCCTACCCAGAACTCCTTGCAAACCTTAAAATTAGGTACAAATAGCACTTTTCCAAACTTTTTGGCGTGGGATCGCCGTGCCGGCAAAAATGTCCTACCACCCAGCGTTCCCCTTGTTCTCCCGAGTAAAAGGATACCTCACTTGTGTGGGTGCCCCAAAGCAGAACACGCCAAAAATGAATTTTGAAAAAAGTAGTATTTAGTAGTTTTTAAGTTTTACAAATTAAGCCCCCCAGCCTGAGTCACATGCCTTGGGCCCACCCACACAAGTGAGGTATCATTTTACTCAGGAGAACAAGGGAAAAGCTGGGTGGTAGGACATTTGTGCCGGCAGCGAGATCCCACCCTAAAAAAGTACGGAAAAGTGGGGTTTTTGACCAAAATTTAAGGTTTGCAGGGGTTTCTGGGTAGGAAAACATTGGGGGACCCACGCATGCCATACCTCCCTGGACTCCCCCGGGTGTCTAGTTCTCAGAACTGTTTGGGTTTGGTAGTTTGCAAAGATGCCCGCCAAGCCCCGGGCCAAAAGCTCAGGTGACCCCCTCAAAAAATAAGATTGTTTGGCTAAAGGAAATCTTTTGGTCTCCACAGTAAGAATTGGGCCTTTTCCTAAAGCAGCCACTATGCCTACCCACGCAAGTGAGGTACCATTTTTATCGGGAGAACTTGGGGAACGCTGGGTGGAAGGTAATTTGTGTGAGCCCAGTGATGCCACGCTTTCCCACACTAAAACGTGTGAAAACATTGATTTTTTCCAGCTAAAAATGAGGTTTGCAAGGGATTCTGGGTAAAGGAACGTTGGAGGATCCACGCAAGCCATACCTCCTTGGAAGCCCCCGGGTGTCTACTTTTCAGAAATGTGTGGGTTTGGTAGGTTTCCCTAGATGGCTGTCTCGCACGGGGCCAAAAACCCAGGTAACCCCTCTTGCAAAAGCTAGTGGACTTGACATTGTCACCATTGTCAAATTCACCAGCTTTTGCAAGAGGGGTTATCTGGGTTCTGGCCCCGTGCGAGACAGCCATCTATGGAAACCTACCAAACCCACACATTTCTGAAAAGTAGACACCCGGGGGCTTCTAAGGAGGTATGGCTTGCGTGGATCCTCCAACGTTCCTTTACCCAGAATCCCTTGCAAACCTCATTTTTAGCTAGAAAAAAATCAATTTTTTCACACATTTTAGTGTGGGAAAGCGTGGCATCACTGGGCTCACACATATTACCTCCCACCCAGCGTGACCTCAGGTCTCCCGATAAAAACGGTACCTCACTTGCGTGGGTAGCCATAGTGGCTGCAACAGGAAAAGGTCCAAATCGTACGGTGGTGAATTCAAAATACCCTGAAGCAATATAACTTTGATTTTTTGGGGGGGGGCACCTGAGTTTTTGGCCCGGGGCTGGGTGGTATTCTTTGGAAAGTAGCAAACCCAAACAGTTCTGAAAACTAGACACCCGGGAGAGTCCAGGGAGGTATGGCATGCGTGGGTCCCCCAATGTTTTCCTACCCAGAACTCCTTGCAAACCTTAAAATTAGGTAAAAATTGCACTTTTCAAATCTTTTTGGCGTGGGATCGCCGTGCCGGCAAAAATGTCCTACCACCCAGCGTTCCCCTTGTTCTCCCGAGTAAAATGATACCACACCTTAACAGAGTTACTCAAAAGTAAAACATTCAAGCACGGCTATCTATTCCTCAAAGACACACACATACAGGTTGGATTTGGCACGAGGACGAGTGATGGTTCAGTACATAAAATTTTATTAACAAGATATTTCAAAAAAATGAAATGCTCTGTCAATAAATAAATGCATAAAAACAGAACCAGTGGCTCGCAACTCGTGAGCTGTAAAGCCACGACAAGGCACCAACCGTTTTACAGGCCATTCACGCACCTTTCATACCTGATACAAACCAGACCATTGACACCATCCGAATGGAAAAGCAACACATAACAAACATCACAATAAGGGACAAGGTACACCCTACTGCAGAAAGAGAAAAAAAACAATTATTACTGCACACCCATCTAATCCGCAAGCACACACACATACTGAGTGGATTTGGCACGAGGGTGAGTGATGATTCAGTACATACAATTGTATACGCAAGTAATTTCACAAAAATGAAATACACTGTGTATAATTGAAAGTATGATAAACTGAACCACTGACTCACAGCTCGTGAGCTGTAAAGCCACGTCAAGGCACCAACCTCTTTACAGGCCATTCATACACCTTTCATACGCGTGACACATACAAAACATTCACACCGCCAGCCGCGGACCCATCACATTTCAACACTCACACCAGCAAAAAGCGCCATTCAAGGGCCCATCACTTTCACACGCCCACATTTCTGACACTGCAACTACACAAAATGATGGACTGTGTGGAGTGTCACTCAACTAGCAGTGTGTGTAGTGACCAACAGAAAGTAACTACTCACACACCACCTGCCGAGCACCAGTCCACCCACACCACCATCCAAGCACCAGACCATGCACACCGCCAGCCAAACACCACTCAGCGCACACCGACAGCCAAGTACCACTCCACACACACCACCAGCCAAGCATCACTCCACGCACACCACCAGCCAAGCGCCACTCCACAAACACAACACCAGCCAAGCACCACTCCGTCCACAGACAGCCAAGTACCACTCCACGCACACCGTCCAGCCAAGCGCCACTCCACACACACCGCCAGCCAAGCACCACTCCACACACACCGCCAGCCAAGCACCACTCCGTGCACAGACAGCCAAGTACCACTCCATGCACACCACCAGCCAAGCGCCCCTCCACACACACCACCAGCCAAGCGCCACTCCACAAACACAACACCAGCCAAGCACCACTCCGTGCACAGACAGCCAAGTACCACTCCACGCACACCACCAGTCAAGCGCCACTCCAAACACACGAGCAGCCAAGCGCCACTCAACACACACCACCAGCCAAGCACAACTCCACACACACCGCCAGCCAAGCACCATTCCACGAACACCACCAGCCAAAGACAAATCCAAACACAACACCAGGCAAGCGCAAGAGCACGCACACAGCCAACCAAACACCAGACCACGCACACCGCCAGTCAAGCACCAGTCCGCAGACACCGCCAGACAAGCACCAGTCCACAGACTCCGGCAGCCAAGCGCCAAACCATGCACACAGTCAGACAATGGACACTACACGCAAACCAACATCATACTTTAGTTGTTTTTTTAAATAAAAGAGAAACAAAAACAAATTGCAAATTGATACAAATCTACTAACTCGACAACTAAATCTAAAAAGACTACACAAATACAAACTTTGAAACTGAACAATAAGTTTTACAGAATAAAGACCAACCAGTTCACTTTACCACTCATTGATACTCCCAAAAATTCTTTTGCGTGTGGTACAATCTAAAACAAGCAGGTACACACAGCCCGGGGTTTGAAGGGCAGTCGGGGCAGTACATGCGAACCTCCTTCCGCAAACCTCTTCGCCAACAGACTCTACATCTCCGACTGGGAAAGTCTTTTGAGGTTGTAGGAGGAATTGTATCAGGAAAGTGGCGATCTTTCAATCTGGCAATATCCTCCACCACTCCAACTCTAGGAACACTTGCCTGTTCCACTAAAACAAGGCTGCCTATTACAGACTCCTGAAACTTTACAAAAGATAACTTTGGCTGGGGACAAGATTTCTGGAACACAATAAAAGCATTAAAGGTTGCCAAGTGGAAAAGATGGATAGCCAACTTCTTGTACCAAATGTAAGCCTTACGAAGAGCAGCATACGGTTCCAACCTCTGATCAACTCTGTCAACACGACTCATGTACTTATTGTAGTCCAGTATGCACACAGGTTTGCGCACTTCTGCAACCTGACCCCAAACAGTCCGCGGTTCAGTGCTTTCATCATGTATTGTAGTCAACATGTAGACATCTCTCCTGTCTGTAAACTTCACAGCTAGAAGCTCCTCACAACGCAATGCACTGCACTGTCCCCGAGCAAGCTTTCGACAAACAAGTTCTTTTGGGAAACCTTTACGGTTTGAGCGGATTGTGCCACAAGCAACAGTGTCCACTTTGGCCAATTCCCTGAACAACCGCACACCAGTGTAGAAGTTATCGACATACAAATGATGGCCTTTGTTAAACAATCCACGACCAAGTTCCCACACAATTTTCTCAGTCACTCCAAAAGTCGACGGACAACCAGGGGGGTTAATCCTGGATTCCTTACCAGTGTACACCCTGAAATTAGAGACATATCCAGTCTCACTGTCACACAGCATATACAGTTTGATTCCATAGCGTGCCCTCTTACTAGGAATGTATTGCCGAAATACCAAGCGGCCCTTGAACAACAGCAAAGACTCATCCACTGAAATTTCTTTCCCAGGATAAAAGATCTCAGAAAATCGATCAACCAAATGATCAATGACAGGCCGAATCTTGAAAAGACGGTCACAATCAGGGTGATCTCGTGGCAAAGCAAGACTATTGTCAACAAAATGCATCATCCACAGCAGAAGCAAATACCTATCACGACTCATGACTGCCGGAAATATAGCTGTTGCCATCAAGGGACTAGTAGACCAATATGAAGCCAATGATGGTTTCCTAAGCAAGCCCATCAAAAAAGTTAAACCCAAAAACTTTTTCATCTCCTCCAAATTTGTGGGAGTCCACCGGGTAGCTCTAGCGTGGGGCTTAAGGCTGGCACTGTTCACCCTCAAAAAATGTTCAGCATACAAATTAGTCTGCTCTACAACATCTGCCAAAAACACATCATCCATAAACAACTTGAAAAAATCAATAGGCAAAAAGTTTTCAGTGTTCACCCTACACCCTGGAACACCAGTAAATTCAGGCAATGCCGGCTGCACCATGCCTGGTGCAACCCAGAGGTCAGAACTTTCATCGTCAAGTCTTGCAGCCGCAGGCCGCCGCCCAGCTGCCTCTTGTCTCACTACACCAACTGGCAGTCTAGCAGCCCCAGGCTGCAGCACAGATGTCTCTTGCCGCACTATTGGCACATCAATGTCCTCCGCAACCACAGGCACAACAATGTCCTCCCAAACCGTAACCACAGCAATGTCCTCCCCAACCACAGGCACATCATCCACACCAAAAGTAGCTTCATCAGCACTCAAAGTGTCTTCATCATCAGATGAAGCCATGTGTAGAGAAAACTCACTACCTGAATCTTCACCTCCCACCTCTGGCTCAGAATCAGAGTCAGACTCTGGACCATGGTCAGAGGAAGAATCAAAAAGCATTCCAACAACTTGCTGAGCAGTAATCCGGCGGCTAGCCATTATCCTTACAAATAAAGGAGTCTGCACAAACAACTCAACAACCCCAACACTGCGCAAAGTAAGATAAAAAAAGTAAGACTTTTTCACAAAAAACTATATTTAGAAAAAATATACAATTCACTTACAAGACACAACTACACTCACCAGCACCTACTCTGCAAAGACACAGCAAATAGGCAACGATATCCCACTAGAAAGAAGAAAAAAAACTTACATCTACAGAAGGACACATTAAAAACAAATGCAAAACATGTTTTACAATCACAACAAACAGAAACAAAACATACTCGTATTACTACACACTTTGCAAAATAAACAATTACATTACAATTGAACAAAAAAAAGGTCTCTTACTAAACACATGCAACTACAGAAACAGCAGAACAACAGAACCACCAGTAACAGAACCGCACACTGCAACAATCTAAAGAGAAAGAAAAACAATACACATTAGGGGGGAAGATTATAAATCATTATAAACGTGGGCCCCCTGGAAGCAACCCTACGGAGGGCAGAGAGGCCAAATAAAGACACGGCAGAACATACTGAAAACAAATGGGCCCAAGGAAGCAACCCTTGGCCAAGGGGTCGCTCCCTATAAAAAAAAATAACCCTGGAGTCTAGTGGGCTTTTCTATTCCCCCCCCTGGGTCCAGAAACGGTAAAAAAAAACAGCCAATCTACCCCCAGGGGGGGCAGAAAAGTCTATAAAAAAATTAGGGCCACTAGGAAGCGACCCTTCCCCAAGGGGTCGCTTCCTTTTCAAATCCAAACAAATCCCTGGTGACTAGTGGGCTTTTCTGCCCCCCCTGGGTGCAGATCAGCCCAAAAAAACGCCGATCTGCCCCAGGGGAGACAGAAAAGTCTGAAAAATATTACATCCCCCTAAGGAAGCGACCCTTGCCCAAGGGGTCGCTTCCTTTATAAATATAAATCAATCCCTGGTGTCTAGTGGGCTTTTCTGCCCCCCCTGGGTCCAGATGCGGCCCAAAAAAAACGGCCGATCTGCCCCCAGGGGGGGCAGAAAAGTCTAAAAAAATATTAGGGCCACTAGGAAGCGACCCTTCCCCAAGGGGTCGCTTCCTTTTCAAATAAAAAACAAATCCCTGGTGACTAGTGGGCTTTTCTGCTCCCCCTGGGTGCAGATCGGCCGAAACAACGGCCGATCTGCCCCAGGGGGGGCAGAAAAGTCTGAAAAATATGTTATCCCCCTAAGGAAGCGACCCTTGCCCAAGGGGTCGCTTCCTTTATAAATAAAAATCAATCCCTGGTGTCTAGTGGGCTTTTCTGCCCACCCTGGGTGCAGATCGGCTAAACAAAACGGCCGATCTGCCCCAGGGGGGGCAGAAAAGTCTGAAAAAATTCATGCCTCAAAAAGGAAGCGACCCTTGCCCAAGGGGTCGCTTCCTCGACAAACAAATATGGCCAAATATCAATCCCTGGTGTCTAGTGGGCTTTTCTGCCCCCCCTGGGTGCAGATCGGCCAAAAAAAGGCCGATCTGCCCCAGGGGGGGCAGAAAAGTCTGATAAATAATATGGCCCCCAAAAAGGAAGCAACCCTTGCCCAAGGGGACGCTTCCTCGACAAATAAATATGCCCAAAAACAATCCCTTGTGTCTAGTGGGGCATTCCTGGTGCACGATCGCGACGCTGTGCGCGATCGTGCACCAGGAATGCCCTGCATTGGGACATCAGGGGAGAGGAAACACAGTTTCCTCCCCCCGATGCCTCAAGGCACCGAAAAACGGCCCCACCGGAGCAGCAAACACCAACCTTGTTCCTGGACGCGCTGGAAACAAATGGCTTCCAGCGCGTCCAGCGCTTCCTGATGATGTCGGCGCGCGCTGTGCGCGCTGACGTCACCAGGAAGCGTGGGGGGCCAGGGGGTGGCAGCGGAAAGTCTTCCGCTGCCACCCCTGCAAAAAAAAACAAGATAGCTGCACAGGGGGGGGAGCGCCAGCGCCCCCCCCAGGGCTGTACTGATGACGGAACGGTTCCGTCATCAGCACAGCCCAACCGATGCTGATGACGGAACCGCTCCGTCATCAGCATCGAAGGGGTTAAGGCAGCGCCTAGTGTGAACAGGTATTTATCCTGGTCAGTGTTTGGTGCATATATACAGCCCATGACCACATGTGTCCCATCCAATAAGCCATGAAGCAGTACATATCTACCGTGTACGTCTATCTTCTGCTCTATGAGCTTGAAAGGGACAGTACTCGGCATCCACACCGCCGCCCTCCTAGAGAAAGCTGAGTATGTTGTAGCGAATAGTCACCCTCTCCATTTTCTCTGTAATTTAGCTGCCTCACTAACAATAAATAAGCTATAGCAACCTTCCTCCTGGTAAGCTGTGCCAGAACCAGGTGTCTTTTGTGAATGGAGTCTAGTCCCCTCACGTTCCATGTGCAGTAGGTGTATGTATTATGTGATGCCATCGCGGTGCAGAAAAAGTATTGACAGTGTTACCTGTGGAGACCGAAACCCTATAGGTTGAAGCTGCTGAAAGGCCGAGCACGCCAGCATACAAGAACTCCCCTATACTAGGTTCCCCCTTATAACAACAGAGGACCAAACAAAGAACACTAGTCCAACATTGACTACAAACAAGAATTGCGTCATTGCAGTCGCTTGGGGGGAAGAGGCCAGTGCTGCTCCAGTTCGTGAAACCAACATAATATATACTCAAGTGTGTCTTGGTTACAGTGACACACTACCCTATAAAGCATATGTATTCTGGACCCACAAAGCGGTCACCAGCAGCAATATACACAGTGCCTAGTCCTTGTATACATTACCTCTTCCAGGCACTCCGGATCACAATATCAGAAGTCTCTTGCAACCTGGGCCGTGATCGAGGGAAACAGTGTAATGCTAGTGTCAGATTCAGAGCGCACTGTGTCAGCATCAGATCAATGTTCCAATGATGCTGTAGCCTGGGCATCATGAGCCTCCAGGGCCGCCGCCGTAAGGAGAGCGTCTTTCTGGCTGGTCGTAATCTGTTCCGAGGTAGGGCCAGAGTCCATAGTAAGCATGGTATTGCCATGCCCAGATCAGGGTAGTCCAGTCGTTTGCATCGGGGAGGCTCTACGCAGTTGTCCCGACGGCAGCGAAGTTGGTGAAGTCTCAGGTGTAAAAGTAATTTCAAGCCAGTCTGCCACTTCCTCAGGAGTTTAAAAAAAATATTCTTTCTGACCATAGACAACCTTCAGTCTAGCAAGAAAGAGTAGTGCGTATTTCAAATTGCGGTCTCGCAGGCTTTTTTTCACCCCCAGAAACGTAGCTCTCGTTTTTTGGACTGCAGGGGTAAAGTCCAGGTAAAGTGAAATTGTCCTGATCTCAAAGCGCACAGGCGCGTTTTCTCTGGCAGCCCGCAGGATAGTGTCACGGTCTTTTTAGTGCAATATGCGTGCTATCAACGGGCGAGGCGAGGTGACGCGCCCGGCAGCGGGGGTCTGGAATGTACCCGGTGCGCCTTCTCCACACTGTACAGGGGGGTTAGGCCCTCCTTCGCTACATGGTCCCTCAGCCAGTCCTCCACGAACTATGCAGGGTTGGATCCTTCGCTGCGTTACCGTATTCCAAGTATGCAAACGTTATTGCGACGGGACCTCCCTTCCTCGTTGTCCACCCTGTCCTGCAGGCCCTTGAATTGTTGCTGGAATTGTTCGAGTTGGGTGGAGTGCACAGTCTGCTGGGGTATAAGATCATCCAGTGCCAGTTTATTCGATTTGACTTTGTCAAACAGCTTTTTGTGATGCGCCTGGAGTAAGCTAAAATTGGTGGACATTGTGCACATGCGTGCCTCCAGCGCCGCTCATGAGTCTCGGATTTCTTTCAATATGAAGTCCAACTTAGCATCGTGGGGGTCTGTACCAGTAGGGGGTATCACGTCAATGTCTGAAGCGTTAGAGGGATCACTGCCAAATGTAGGCTGCGTCGCGCCACCCGCAGCGGCGTCCGCTTGCTTGTTTCTGTTGCGTCCCATCGTACCTCGGCGTCCTCCTGTCCGCCTTTGCTCCAGGATGGGCTCTTGGGGGGGTCTCGGGGACAATACCACTCATCACCCACTCAGCCAGTGAAGCACAGACCAACAGCGCCTCCAAATTACTTCAAGGGACATCAGGCCCACAGGCTGAAAGTATACAGCTTCATCCGAGCCGCAGCTGCACTCCCATAGTAGTCACCAATAGGGAAGTCAGGCTCTTTAACCACATCAACCATCAGAGCAGTCCCCGCAGTAAAGCTCAGCGCATCTCTCACCTAATCGTGTGCCCCTTCTCACATCCAGGGCAGGCTGTAGGCAGAGGGTAACCCCGTGCTCAGTGCATATGGCCAGTGAACAGGGCAGGCAGGGACACACAAGCACATAGGCCCTCCATGCAGCAGTTCTTTATGCAGTGCCTGAAAGTCCAAATACATCACAAGCAAAAAAAAACGGGAAAAAAAAAAAAACTCCCAAGCACAATGCCCTGCAGAGGGCCGGTCTCCAAACGCGGCAGGGAGCAGCTGCAGACAAAGCCGTGCCAGGAGTGTTCCATCCTCAGCTCCAATTATGCCCCAGAGCACACAGTCTGATTGGTGCGCAACCGTCACCCAGAAAGGGGGGGGGGGGTATGCGCCCTCAGCCTCTAAACAACTAAGCGCTGGTAGCGCTTGCTCGCGCTTGTTGTCCTATGGGAGTGTTGCCCGTCCTCAGCCAGCTGCACTTTACGGCCGGGCTCAGCCAACCGTATCCGCCATTTTGCCCACAGAGAATTGATGCAGCACAGCTGAACGAAGATCAGCGCCCGCCACAGCCGCCAGCCCCCTCACCACCGGACAGGAATCGTTGCCGTATCTTCGCGCCGGATTCCCTTCCGCAGCGCCGAGAGTGCCATTTATTCCGCCAGAGCCACCAAGTCCGCCATTAAACAGCCGTGACTCCACCCATCGCCTCCTCTCCACAGCGGACGCCCAGCATCAGCACAGAATCCGGCAGGTATGGGGACCTTAAAATAATGCCGCTCCGTAGTGCCAGTCTAGACGACCCAGCTCCTCGGGTCCAGTAATTTACAGGATATTTCGCCATTTTTCAGGGTTGGAGACGGAGCACTGTCAGCCCACGTCTACCATGCCCAGCAGTTGGCCACGTACCCCCAAGGTCCAGCAACACAGGTGGTGGTTCTGCAACTCCCTCGAGGCCTGCACTGTATTCCTAGCAGGTTGGAGGCTGGATTCCCTCATCGAAACAGCTGGAGCAGTACCCCTGTGCACCGAGTTGACTTGCCACTGCCAAGGTTTGTTGACTCTCTCCTCTAGAGATCTTCAGGCTTCAAGAAGCTCCAGACTCCTGCAGCCAAGATCCTTGCCTGCACCACATCCTTTGCACCGTGGGCTTTCATCCTTTGGCGAGCCGCCCGCAATCCTCTTGTGACCCCTGTGCCTTCAGCCTGTGGGTCCTCTTTAGGGTCTTCTTCAATTTAATGGGCTACTCTGCTTGCTCCTGCTCTGACTTACCTACCTATGGGGAGTCTCTTGGACCTTGCTGGTCTCGATATTGCACGTTTTTCAACAACTGCATTGTTTGCCTCTGCCAGGGCTTGTTGGTGCTAACACCTTGGCTCTCGACATCCAACACGGGACAGCTCATGAACGGCTCCTGGTCTTCCTCAGCCTTGCCTAGTCCACACAGCTGCAACTTCAAGGGCACCATTAAACTCTCCTGCATCTCCGACATTGGTGAGCATTCATCTGTCAGGCCTCCTGGTCACTCCTGAGTGGCATAGACTCTGTCCACTCTGCTTTTATGGCACCTCTCATCTTGAATCCACCTTTGGGTTCCAGCTGACACTTTCACCTTCTTCACCAGCGGTATCTTTCCTGAAGTCCTCCATTGTAGTCTACTGTGGTTTCCGACGTCACTTCACACCAATGCACCCGGCGTCCCTGGTGAAGGTATCCTGGTCCCTGGGGTATCCACGGGTGGGGTGACTCTTCAAACTTCCGTCTTCCACGGGGTTTCTTCAGGGTGCACTGGGAAGGGTCTTTCTTCTTTATAATTTCTAAATTGACTTACCCATAGACTTCCATTTAGTGCGTAGTCATGTTCTCACTCTGCTCATTGCCCCCGTGGGGTTCCTAGATACTCACCGTGGGTGATTTCTTGGGTCCCCGACTCTTCTGCATCTTCTGGGTCCATTCTTCACTTAAGGAATTGTTCACATTCCACTATTTTAGTGTATGGTTTGGTCTCCCCCTGGAGACCACTGTGTATTTGTGCTACTTAAGTGTTCTATTTCCAAAGTATTTCTGTGTATTGTGTTTATATCTCCGGGTAGGAGATATTGTATTGTTTTAGTGAGTGTTTATAATAAATACATATTTTTATAACTACACTGTGTTTTTTTTCACTTAACCTGCACCAAAAATGTATGTACTTGAAAAACACGCAACATTACACAGCTATCACTTTGTGAGCTTTCTAAGGTTGTCTAAGACCACTAAAACACCATAAGGGTTGTCTGTATTAGTGCAGGGTGCTTCACTTACATAGCTGAGCACCATATACTAAGACAGCCTCCTATAGCCACCCACTTAATATTCCTACGATTATTTGTACTAAGAAGGGGGATTGGATGAACACTTAAATCCTTATGGAACATGCAGATAGCATCTCAGAAAGTTGAGCTCTAAGGGCATTACGATCGCTGTCCATTCTCGGCATCACATCCATATCCACCAGGAAGGTTGAACTCGAGAAAAATATAATTGATGTTATTCTAATATAAGCCTCTGTTAAATGTAGGTTTCAGATTTCTATCAGATCTTGAATGCCCATTAGCCATCCTTAACTGCAGGACAAAATGATATCAAAGATTTGTTTGGACAGTTTTGGCCATCACTTTAAGGGCTCAGTATTTAGAGCAGGTACTCACCGCACAACATCCTGTTCACAAGTGAGTGGCGATAAAGATTCCAGGGGTTCAATTGTTGCACTACAATCCCCAGGTATGATTTTTGGCCAGCTGGGATCTAAAGGGTCCAAGATATTAGCTGGACAAAATAAAGTCTGTGAGAACGTATTGTCCGGGACTGATCATACATAAATGTTCATATTAGCTATGTGTTTATATTTTGCCGGACTATTGAGGATTAGAAAGATTACTAATATGTCTTTGGACTCTTTATTTCTGATTTTGTGAGTATGTTTTTATTAAAAGTGTCCATTTTCAACCAGATCAGGAGACCACCTGAAGCTGTTCCTGAAACGGAAGCTATAGCACGATTAAACCAGCTTTGACAAAGCCAATCGGTCTCGGCAATGTGTGAGCGATTGGTGTTGTCAATGTGGAATGCATAGCTGAAGCTGTCTGGACCTCGTGCCTTGAAAGCATTCACCAGAGAAAACCATATCTCAGTTGCACCTGTATGGTGCTAATTAAATGTGTTGGATGCAACACCTTTCCTTTTGACCTAGCTGGTGTGCAACATGGAGTTTGTTGCACCCCCTATGATTTCCAATGGGAGAGAGGCAGGGAGAAAAAGAACCAGGTAGGATACATATGCAGAACACTGTTGTATACAGCCCACTATTTAAAAAAAAAATGTATTGAAAAGTTGTTAGTGGCTACTTTACATATGTGTGTATTTCAGCGCTTTTTTACACCGAGATCAGATGAAATGATGTCTGTTTTAGGAAGATGTGGACACCGTCGGCATTGGGGTAGGGGTGATACGAGAAGGTGTTTTAAATATTTTTAATACAAAGATACCTGCTCATCTGAACTGAAGTTCAAAGATTTTCCAGAGAAGAGGAAACTACGATGCACGATTCACACGGAAAAAGTGATCCATAAACTGTCAGCGCATGCATGGACTCACCCACCCCGAGCAGTGCCCGCTCCACCTGTGACTGATACAGAGGGAGGGGTCCAAGATCCAGTCTGTTCTCAGGGGACAGCCACCTGGATAATTCAGAAGTCTCCTTTCCTCTTTTCTATCTGAGCCTACCTCGGGAGGAGGAAGGTGCTGCTTCTGGCTAAAAGATCACATTACCCGTTTGACTTCTGAACATCCTGAACAGTTCCATTTAGAGAAGGATTAATATGGATTCGTAATGTCAGTTTCCATTTCAGATTTTTTTAAATAATGAAACACAACAAAACGTATAATAAGTAGCAAATTGGTACACAAATGGCGCGAGGGTACGAATAATAAAAAGACACATTACTGCACCATCTGCAGAGGGAAAGAGGTAACAGGGTTGGGAGTGGGTAGGAGGAGTTGGAGCTTGTGAAAACACAAGCACTTGTATGGAGTGCTCCACGACAAAGAAAAAAAAAGTAGTTCCCAAAATGGGAGTAGTGGTTAGATTCAAGTAATTCTCTCATACTCTGAGGGAGGGCTAAATGCGCATGCATGTCATGGACAATTGGATACAAAGTATATTAGAGCGACAGTAGAATGAGCAAACATTCAGTGTTTGGGCGCGCAGAAGCCCAAAGACTGAAAACATGTCTGTCTAGCCGAGACCTAAAAAGGAAAGGTACCCTGCCCTGAACACTGGATCAATGACCCAAGTCTCCTGAAGTAAAACTATGTGGTTCTTATCGATATAGCTGCACTACTTCGGGTCACTTAGTTTAGATTTCAGCCCCTGAAACTTTCCAAGATAACAAGTGCATAGTATGGTTGACACCAATGCTTGCACCTGCAACCACCTCCACATCTATAGTGAACTCTGCGGCTACCTGACTCTTATTCCAAAACGAGCGTTGGATGAAGTCATAACCCTCTTTTTGCCCTATCACATCCCTGGGCCTACGTTGAATTTATGGTGGCTACTAGAGTGTCTAGTACTTCAGGTTGTGTGCGAAAATCAGTGTCAATTATTAGACACTAAATTTAGACAGGCAAAACCTTGAGTAGGGCTCAACTCTTCCCCCAAATTTGATAGACCGGCCGTGCATATGACTCCCACCGCCAAAGATCCCTTACCTAGTGTCTTGATAGACATTGTGCTATTGTTAAATACTTTGGATACTAATTCGCTAAAAAAGATCCAAATTAGAGGTGGCAGGTTTTAGTTAGTAATCATTCTACACCCACAGAGTAGGAGAGGGAGTTTGTTTTCCTCAGGCCTTGCGATATTGGTCGGCATGTTGGTCCCTGACCAGCTTGCTCTGCTACAACTGGGTTATCAGGGGGATTGACTTTCAAAAGTAAGACCACTGACTCACTGTCAGTAAGACTGTTCTCCCACCCCCGCAGCGCACCACTAAGTGAGGCCCTCTGTGAACCCCTGCACTCCCTCAGTGCTAGTGTTTGAGGCCCTCCTCCTCCTGCAGGTTACACTTGCGCCTCATCCCTGGTGGTCCAGTGGACCCCTGACTCCTTCTCTCATTCTGCTTTCTGCACCCTTCTTCTTCTCCTTTTCTGCTCCGTTTCACCCTTTAGCCTCTTGACCCTTCACTCTTTTCTTCTCTTTTCCTCTGCCTTCTGCTCCGCTCCACCCTTTATTCTTTTTTCACTTTTTATCTGTATTTCACTTTTTCTCGCTCTTTTGGCCTCCTATCCCCCCATTTTCCCACTACTCCTGCCTCTGCGGCCCCTCCCCCCAGCGTGACCAGTCGTTCCAGTTACCCTCCTCGCTCCCGCCTCCTGGACCTCCCAGCCCCCCCCAACCCCTACTTAATGATACCCGCTGTGGGGACAGGCAAGCAAGACCACTGACTCACTGTCAGTAAGACTGCTCTCCCACCCCAGCAGCTCCCCCACTAAGTGAGGCCCTCTGTGAGCCCCTGCACTCCCACAATGCTGGTGTTCGAGGCCCTCCTCCACTCATACCTGGTGGTCCAGTGAACCCCTGACTCCTTCTCTCATTCTGCTTTCTGCCCCTTCTTCCTTTCTTTTTCTGCTTTATTTCACACTTTAGCCTCTTGACCCTTCACTCGTTTCTTCTCCTTTTCTCTGCCTTCTGCTCCGCTCCACCCTTTATTCTGTCTTCACTTTTTCTCTGTATTTCACCTTTTCTCACTTTTTCTCGCTCTTTTGGCCTCCTTTTTCCCCCGTTTTCCCGCAGCTGCTGCCCCCGCGGGTCCTCCCCCCAGCACGACCAGCCTGTTCCAGTTCCCCTCCGCGCTCCCGTCTCCCAGCTGTCCAGCCCTCCCCAACCCCAACTTAATAGCAGCCACTTACGCGGCCACGCAGCAGGTGCGCCGCTAGTGTGCCGAGGGCACGCCTAAGGAAAGCCCGCCTGTGTCCGTCCGCAACCCGACCTGGTCCAGTCCCAGGAACCCTGGACCTCCGCACCGCAAAGGCTACGACCCAGTGGCACTCCACACACTCAACCCGGGCTGAAACAACAACTGCAAGCTAGCATCACCAGCTGACACCCATGGACCATTCAGCTGTCACCGCTGCCAGCACACCTACAACACCGCCAGGAACACTGACGCAGCAGAACCCGCCCGCAACATCACACCCGAACCAAAGACCCTGCAGTGCATCCTCCTCAACGTCCGATCACTCCACAAACACGCCACCAAAATCTGGGACCGCCTCGACAGCACCACTCCGGACGTAGCTTTCTTCACCGAAACCCGGCCCAACACTACCTCGGGACGGGACATCGCCATCGCCATCCTCAAGGATACAAGATCTCCAGGAAGGACCGCCCCACCCGCTTGGGAGGAGGAATCGCCATCGCCCATAAATCCACCCTCCGCCTGAGCACACTCCCCGACTGGCCCACTGGCCTGATGGAACACCTTAACTTCAAGATACTGGTTAGACCTACCACCACCCTCCGAGAAACCCTCATCTACCGACCCCATCGACCCCGCGTACCCTTCACCAACTCCATCAAGGACATCATCTCTCCATAGGCCATCGCATCCACCAACTACACCCTGCTGGGAGACCTCAACTTCCACCTCGACAACCAACTGGACCCCAACACCACATCCCTCCTGGACAACCTCCACAACATTGGACTCCGCCAAATTGTGACCGAGCCCACACACTTAGCAGGACACACTCTCAACCCCGTCTTCACTACAGTATACCCCATCACCTTCAGCCACACTACCAAACTCCCATGGACTGACCATTGATGCGTCCACTTCACCTTCAGAACGCCCACCATCCACAAACACCGGCACCTGCTCCCACGAAGAAACTGGACCAAAAATCAACGACGACCAGCTCACTTCCTCACTCAAGTTCAAGTTTAATTTATTTATGATTTTGGAACTCAAATGAGATCCACATAAAAAGAAGGACAAAAAATAAACCATACATTTTCGTACAATAAGGTATGGATTACAAATACACATAGTCTTCTAAAACGTCAGATAAAATCACAGATAATAATCATGACTTCAGTGTGACCTTTTAATATATATCTAAAAAGCATTTTAAAAAGTTAAAAATCCTGAAGCAAAACATTTCATTTGGTGGATTATAAATGGCGTCAATAAATGCGGTGGCAGACAAGATGGATAGTTGTAGGCAGATTGGCCTCATCCATTTACGCCGATGCAATAAAAGTGCCTGAAAAATAAAAAGCACATGAGTAACATCCTGAATAGAATTATTACATAAATTACAGACAGGGGAGGAACCTTACCATTTGAACAATACATTATTCAGTGGAAGAAAACCCTGCCTCAATAGAAGCCAAAAACGGCGTACTACATGGGGGAGGTTCCAAGTAATATAAGATTGTACTTTATTTATCAGACAGGAGTCAATAGCTGGATGAATACCTTTCTTTAAAATACGGGCTTCCCTGTCTATGGTGAAACTTAATTTCCAGGTGGCCTGTTTCAGAATGGCCTTTAGCTGATATGATGATAAAGTAAAAAGTACAGATTCGTCCAATTGAAGCAGGTCAACCGCAGTTCTAAAATTTTTTACAATTAATGATTGCTCATTTAGAGTTCCTAATAGTTCTTTCTGAATAAAAGATCTTAATGTACCAGGTTCACCCTTTACAAGGTTTGTAACCCATCGCACTATCCCTGAAAGGCCCTGGACCCAACTACTGCGCAGACCAAATTCCAACCTAAGAGCGGCCACAGAACAGGCAGTATTAACTGAGGCTAGATTCCGCAAGATTTTACCTTCTGTTATGTTTAAATAAACCCATTTTCCTAAGTCGAGTAGTTCGATACAGTACAACAAGGAGGCAGGGATTTTAGCACGGAAAACCTCTCAGGGGTCTCCAAACCGGTCCTGGAGGGCCGGATCCATGCCAGATTTTGTGCATATCCCCATTTAGATACATGTAGTTATTTTAAAAATCTGGCATGGATCCGGCCCTCCAGGACCGGTTTGGAGACCCCTGCAGTGTCTAGTAGGAGTGAAAAGTGTCTTCTGCCTGTGGATCTATATAGGGAGATTAAGCTTTTACCTTGTACCATTGCTTTCCGAGTATTGTTTCCTATATGAACCTTGTCACTTAAATTTCCACACACTGTTTTTCCTAGGAGGACATAAGATTTTACCACTTACAATTTTTGTCCACCTACAGACCAGGCATAGCTCCCATATTTCAACTTTTTCCTTCCCGCCAGGCACATTACTTTACTTTTAGACACATTTATCTTTAAGTGATGGGCCTCTGCGTATTCGTGTAATACCTGCAGAGGACTATTTAAACCCCTCGGTGTTAAATCCAGTATTAATATCTCGTCGGCATATAGCAAACAAACAATCGATTTTCCCCCCAATAATGGGGCAATACCTTCACTTAGAGACAGCGCATAGGGGAGGTCAGATATATATAAGGAAAATAATAGAGGGACCAATAAACAACCTTGTTTTAAGCCATTTGTTGTAGGAATGACTTGAGATAGACCTCTTTCCCCTCCCATCAAGACTCTACACCAAGTGTCAGTATGGAGAGCTCGAACTAACTCCAGAAGGGAGGCCGGTATGCCAAGGTCCAATAGTTTCCTCCACTGCCAAGGTCCAATAGTTTCCTCCACTCCTCACTCAACAACTCCACCCAACCATCGCGGAAAACGACGACCCCAACACCGCCGCCCGAACCCTGCACAGAAGGATCTCCGACAGCGGCAACACCTAACCCCCCCTCAAGAAAAACAACAACACCCATGTCAAGAAAGCCTGCTGGTTTACCACCAAACTTCGAGAGTCCACACGCACTTGCCGCCGCCTCGAAAAGGCCTGGAGGAACACAAAATCCCCAGAAGCCCACAACAACTTCAAAGCTGCCACCAATGCACACCACCAACTCATCAGGGAAACAAGGAAAAAAGCGATTGAAGACAGAATCTTCACACACGCACACAACAGCAAAGAACTCTTCAACATCATCAAGGAGTTTCCCCAACCCACCAGCGAATCTACTGACATCCCTCCCTCACAAGACCTCTACGACAAATCAGCACCTTTTTCCACCACAAAATCAAGAGCATCTACGACAACTTCGATGAAAACAATCAACACACTGAACCCTCACCAACCACCCTGACACCCTGAAGCCAGGGATTTACAAATGGACAGCCCTCACCACTGAAGACACACTGAAGACAATGAAATCAATCCACTCCTGGGCCCCAACTGACCCCTGCCCCACCACATCTTCAACAGAGCCGCCGACACCATTGCACCCATGCTCTGCCACACCATCAACTGCTCCCTGGTGACAACTGGAAACACGCCGAGGTCAACCCCCTCCTGAAGAAACCCTCGACTGACCTCATAAACTACAGCCCCATCTCCCTGATCCCGTTTCCAGCGAAACCCATCGAGAAAGCCATCGACAGCCAACTCGCCACATTCATCAAACAGCACAACATCCTTGACTCCTCCCAATCCGGCTTCAGAAAAAAACACAGAACGGAAACCACCCTCCTCGCTGCAACAGAAGACCTCCCCACACTACTGGGCAAAGGAGATACAGTAGCCCTCATCCTCCTTGACCTCTCAGCGGCATTTGACACCGTCTCTCACCCCACCCTAATACGCAGACTTCACGACGCAGGGATCTGGGGCAAGGCCCTCGACTTGATCCGCTCCTCCCTCTCTGGCAGAATGCAGCGGGTCAGACTCCCCCCTTTCTAGACTTACCCTACACCTACCACCTGCGGAGTCCCCCAGGGTTCCTCTCTCGGCCGTCTACATGGCTCCGCTCGCCCCAATCGTCAAAACCTACGGACTCAACATTGCGTCATACGCAGACGACACCCAAATCATCCTCTTCCTATCCAATAAACCCAACACCGCCGGTCACAACTTTTGAGAAGGCATGGAAGCCGTCGCCAAATGGATGAAAAACAGTTGCCTACTACTAAACACCAACAAAACAGAAGTACTCAACATGGGCCTAAACCCCGATGCCTGGAACGACACCTGGTGGCCCCCCGCCCTCGGAAACCCGCCCAACCTCATGGACCATGCACACAACCTGGGTATCATCCTGGACTCCGAGTTCAAAATGGACCGCCAGATCAACTACTTCTTGTCCTCCTGCTTCCACACTCTCGCCTCCTACGTAAGACCTTCAAATGGATCCCCCTCGAACACAGAAAGACCGCCATGCATGCCCTGGTCACCAGCAGACTTGACTACGGCAACGCACTCTACGCCGGAATAAACAAAAACCTCACTTGCAAGCTACAGAACATCTAGAACACCGCTGCATGACTGGTCCTCAATCTGCCAAGATACTGCCACATCTGCCAGCACCTGCGCACACTCCACTGGCCCCCCATCTAGGCTAGAGTCACCTCCAAGATGCTCACCCACGCACACAAGGCCCTCCACAACACCGGACCAGCAGCAGCACCGCCATCCATATTAGGATGTGTGCGGAGTGGACTGGACTCAGGTAAGTTATGGTACAAAAGTTAATGTCACAGTGGCGAACCGTCAAACCACATACAAAAACAGAAAAAATTCTTTGTTAGCTAATCAAATTTAGACATCGCCATTAAATTATACCAACTAAGGTTGTGATTTTATTTAATCACAAAACAGGATATAATCAGTTCGTAAAGCACAATGTATTTCATGTTTACATAATTTTTGAAAGAACAGGTGCACAAGGGTGGCAAGTGCATGGGAGGCATTTGCGATAGTGATGTGAAGACAAGGTAGTGCTCATATGTACATCAACAATCAATATTTACAACCTATCCAGCCAGATGACTGGCCTGCACACATGTAACAAATCATAACATAATTGAAGCAGATATCAAATCTCTGTCATCCATGTTTGACAATAAAGCAAAAAAGAAAAACTGTCAACGTTTCGACCCCTATAGAGAACAGGAAACTTTGTGCCTTGGGGGTGGGGTGTTCATCAGGACTGACGTGAGGAAAATAGGGAGGCACCAATAAGCAGCAAGATCACTTCAACCTGAAGATATGAATGCTGGGCCTCAAGGGCTCTCAGAATCTTCGTCGGTGTTCGTGGGTTAGATTACGGAGGCCACGGTTGATTAGTAACCTGTAGCTGTGGGCTGCTTGCAGGAGACGATTTGGCAGCTAACCATCGAAAGGCTGGCAGGGATTTGCTTTGGCGGCCTGTTGCGAGGCCCCAGGGGGGGGTTGTGGTGCACTGGGTGGGTACCCATGGTGCCCCCCTCCATTTCCATGCACAAGGTGGCAGGCACCACGCGATGTCTGCCACGTTGTGCATGGAAATGCACAGCATGGCAATTTGGTATTGTGGTGGGTGGCAGTCGCATCCTAATTCGCGGTGCAGGACCGCCGCATGTCTGGCGGCCGGTCCCAACACCTCGGACTTGAATCCGCCCGCCAGCCTAATCACCTCCATAGTCTCTTGGAGTGATCGACAAACTCGACAGAGTCCCCTGGGGCTTTTGAACACTTTTAATAGCACACCAGGCCAGACTCTCACTAAAAGGCGTTCTTTCACTCATTCCAAGCTTAAAGAATCTTATAGTCTATGCACAGGCCAGAAGGCTAAAATCAGTTATACAATTGCGCACCAACGATGCAAAGCTAACTGAGTGCTCTTCCTTCCCTACTCCAATACATGTTTGGAAAATGGTTAGGAGGGCGAAGCCAAACACAAACAAGCATTTCCAATGCAATAGGTCTCGCAATTGCAAGATTTTGAGCTATTGGCATTCTAAATGACAATGCCTTTTATTTATGTGTTTAAAAAACCCGCAATAATAGAAGGCATTGTCATTTACAATACCAGTAGGTCAAAGTTTCTAAAATACGAGACCTATTGCATTGCAAATGCTTGTTTAAATTCTATTTACCGTCCCGTTTCCGAACCACAAACGCACACGCCCCCACACACACACCTCCACATGCCATCATGCCGGCAACGACTGGTTGTTTCTGATTCTAAGTATTACTTGCAAGGTGGAGTTGGTGTAGAAATAGTTGCCACTAGTTGGTACTTGATTGGTCCATAAAGTTTATGATTGATGCCGATTATCACTGCTTGGGACGGTGATGACGTATCGTAAACAGACTTGGCTGGAAAGTAAGAATCACATTGCATGCTGGGATATTGAGTATGGAACACCCAAGTGGGGATGTAATGAACACGCTTGATTTAAATACACAATGCAATTTATTTTACTGTGGGGCATGAGGAGGACGATGGTGCATGTTTTTGAGCCAGGCACATTGGGTGACTTGGATTTATTTCTGACATTGCACTTCAGGAAGGATGGGTACATGTCTGCATTTAACCACTTACACAGCTGTATTAATCTTTCCTTACATTGGCCTTTTGGGAGTGTCACTACTGTTTAACTGATTCGTTTTCATGCTGAAAAAAAAGCCTGAGAGAAGCTGCAGGCAGATTGTTAGGTTCGAGAGGAAACAGAGGTTTCCTTGGATCTCGGCTGGGGTATGCAGCCTCAGAGCAAGGTAGAACTCATGCTGGGCAACGCATCATCATTGGTAAGCAGGAAGCGCAGGTAAGTAGCCGTTGGGGTGCCCACGAGCTCCATGCATTGGGCACTGCTGTGCAGGGGCTTTATTGTATAGCACTACGCTTTAGCTTAAGATGTTCAAAGTCTAAGTACGGGTGCCGTCATCATTAAAGAAAAGTAAATAAATAAAAATAAAAAGCGGTTGGCGCCAGCTTCCAGGATCGCAAGAAAAACAAGCTTTTGCGCATTTTGGCGCATGCGTATGATATAAGGTTGCGCGCGCACGTTAATGCGCCCTATTTTCAAAAAAAACAATTAGCTGTGTAAGCATAAGGAGACTGAAGTTAGGCGGTGCTGCTTCCGGAATGAACGGAAGTTACATATCGGCTGACGAGCCAATAATAAGCCTGATAACAAAAAAAATGCAAAAGTTAACAAATTAAAAGTGGCGAGAAATTACCCAGCAATAGGCGGACTTTCACCATACATATCGATTACTAGATGTCTCGGAGAGACAGCGCATCGCACTGCCTGTGCGAGACCTAAAAACTGTATATTTTCCAAAAGCACAACCAAGGGGTGTGTCCCAGCTCTGTCTCTTTCGGGCTATGATTGTGCAGCGGGTGATGTGATGGTGCTTTATATCGCTGCAACTGGTACTTTGCAAACTACTAAAAGAAAGTGTCTTGCCAAGGGCCCTTTGAATACGAGGTCCAGACAGCCTCTTCTAGGCGGCATAATGGTACCTCTACTTACTGATGAATGTGTTGCTTGTGGATAAGCTTGTGGCTAGACTGGCCACGAAGTTGAAGTCTTCGGTGGCCCTCTCTTTCCCATCTTGTGAACAGAGACTTTCTAGGATTGAAGTTGCCATTTTCAAACTCTCTGACCAATTTAAGACTCTTATCACCAACTGTGGGGCTGGGGCCAGGTCATCTATTATTCAATTGCCCATCAACAAGCCTGTCTCTGTTGCTTCTGTTCCATCTGCTGGCATGTCTTCTTTACCTAAAGCCCCAAATTATTCTGACCCCAGTATGTCATTGGGCAGCTTACACCTGCATGCAAATACCCAGATTCTAAATAATACGGCAGCATTGTACAATGTACAGAAGACCATTAATTCAACCTCTTACACTCCTTGTGAGGGTCCCAGAACGGTGCTGTCTGTTGCAGAAATGTGTTGCTTGACTGGCTTTATTAGCATGGGGCAGTCTATTCAATGGAACTCTACCCTGTGCCTCACAGTCTTGGGTTACCTACAATTTTCACTTGCTATGTTCTCATTATGGCAAATGTACTTACCCTTCCTTCAAATACTGTTGACAACTATTCCAAGTTAAAAAGTAGAGTGGTACATTGAATGAACAAGCAGTTGTGGTGTAATAGACAACTGTTAGAGTATATAAACTTGGTGAGGCAGGTCCTGTGGGTGGGTTCTCAATCAAAATAGTTTGATGGCAATTGTGTTGTGGTCAATTTTAACAGTTTGATACCTGTTAACTGATTTGGGGTTTGAGCATGTGACCTCCTCAGGCATTTTTACCACTTCCTTTAGGGTATTTTTACAAACCTGACCCACCAAGAGGTTTAGGTAACAGTATGGTTCATGCTATTCCTACCATTCCAGCTTTTACAACAGTATGCCTGCGTCTGAAAGCAGTTTATCTATTTCTAATAGATTTGCACCACATAGCAACCTGGCTGAAAATTATTGACTCCTTCTTACTCACTATAAAAGATTGTCCCTTGGCCAGAAGGGTGATTTATCACACAAGGAGTCTGTTGACATTTAAAAAAATGTAAGCTGGAATATGGCCGAGCTAGCTAATAACTTGGGCAATTTGAATTTCTATTCTTTCCTACAGAAATTTAACATTGTTTTAAAAAAACTTGACATTGGCTCAGATGTTTTTCTTGACTGTTGTACTTCCTTTTTTGTCCCTGCCATACCGCCAAAATATGAGCGGTCTAGAGAATGGATTTGGAATACTAGTTTACACCCCTGTTTTCAGGGCTGCTTTCCTTTACACGGTTTTGTTCAACCTGTTTTATCTGATGCTTTGCACTTTCTTCACACACCGCAGGAGAAACTAATGAATTCGATAATATGTAATTTTCATTTTATTTTCAAACAATTTTTACCGTTCCACGAGTTTGTCTGTTGTAGACAAACCAAATTTCCTAGATAGAGGGTATTCTTGTGTGATCGATTATCTTTTTAGCTCCTCTCCTATGGCCCACTTTCTTATAAAATCTGAGGTTGTGTGGGTTCCTTTAAGTAATCATAACCCCTTAACAGCGTCATTTATAAGGGTTTCTAAAATAGCTAACACTGTTTGCCTTGGTTCACATAATGCTAGACTTCACGTGCTAGGGTATCGCCTCAGGTGGAATAAGGTCTTCCCTGATGTTTTTTATCATGACCATTTTAGAGATTGTCAGCATAGCTTTGGTACCTGCTTGAACATTATTTATTGTTAACCAATTTCTCTTACTACTTAAACGTTCCCTACATGTGATGTTTTATTTTGTTGATGGTTGGTGAAAACTCTTTTTGTTGAAGAATCTTTTGGCTGCCATCTTTTTTTCTATAAACTGTGATTTGTATATGTTCTTCTCCATATCTAGGGGTGCCACTCTCTTTGGGCTTCTTTCTTACGTGAACTGTATGTTCAAATCATTTTGTTTGCCAAAGGAATGTCAAGAAAGTGAACAATGAAAACATGAGTTTATAAACATTGGGGTGCCTCCTGGCCTCTGAATGGACCATTTGTAGTGTACATTTTGGGAAATTGGTATTTTTATGGAAAAACGTATGTTTTGCTTTTCGTCTGTGATTCATGTTTGATCCCTCAGGCCTCTTGGGCCACATTCATCTGCTTTCTTCTTTTTAACATCCTAAGAAAAGGCCTATATCTTCTTCACGGTGATTCAGATAGTCCTATCATCGCAACTGGCCTATGGAAACTCTCTATATCTGGGAGCACCCAAATCATTTTCAGTACACTCCAACATATTCAGAACATGACAGTTAGATTGATTCTCCTGATTCAGATGCTCTAATTTTTTGTTCAGTCTCTGACCATGCCTCTATGCTTCAAAGACTTCATTTGGAAAGGCAGGTTCTGTTTAAGTCTGAATGTGTCACAGTGCCCTTTCAAATGAAGGACCCATTCTCGAGCGGCACAGATTATAATTCCGCTACTCGAGTAAGATTATGATATTAGCCTCTAGGGCTCAGCGGGAAACCCCTTCCTGTGGGCTTTCACAGATGGAAGGGGGATTCTTCTCAGTTATCAATGCAGACATTTGGAAAATGATTCCTCCTGGTTCACAGTTGAAAACTAAATAATTGTGTTAAAGTAATGTAAGTGAAATTTTTATATAATGGTTGTCAACTCAAATGTCTAGTTTATTGTCATGTTTCTGGTAAGATTATTGCTGTTAAATCAGTGGTATCCACATCAGTGCAAAGACACTTTTCAGGTGGTAGTATGTCTAATGAACCTAAAATCTCATCATCCCACAGCTCACTGCAGTATGAGCTGTTGGAAGAAAGGTAAGCAATCCAGTGCTGGAACACTTTCACAACTATATGGAGGAAAAGCCATCATGGGATACATTCACAGCTTACATTTTAGAAATTCTCTCTGTCATTTGTTATCTCAATCACTTGCTGTAGTCTTCTATAGTGAACATGAGCACCAGTAAATTTATTTGGTAGTGACTGGCGATAGTGGCGAAGGGGTACGTGGGTGCCAGAATGAAGCAATATTGTTAAAGAGTGGAGTGAATTGTATTAAGGTGTAACATTCTTACCATTATAGGTTTGCAACAAGCTTTGCCTTCTTTGCCCTAGCTATGGACCTGCAGAAGTTTGGACTCAGTATATACCTGGTGCAAGTAATCTTCGGAGTCATTGATATCCCGTTCAAGCTCCTGGCATCTTTGGGAGTGACATACATTGGCCGTCGGTTCAGCCAGGCCTCCTGCCTCATCCTAGCTGGACTGCTCATTTTAGCCAGCATAGCTGTGCCTGAAGGTATATCTTAAATGTTACCATTATCAGTAAATTTGCTTTTATCTTGGGTATGTTCTGTTGAATAGTCCTACTTCATCCAATTGGAGGAGAGTGGAGGGGTCTTAACCTTTTTGTGGAAAAACTTAGCGAGATCGCCAAAAACAAACCCTGTTATCCCAAGAAAACAATAGTTTTCTATCAGGTGAAAAATATTTGATGCGTGAGAGATTACTGAGTTGTACACCTATTGTAAGATGTAGATCTAAGTAGATCCACTGCAATGGATTGGGAGAATTTAAAATGTTAATTTGGTTTGCTTAAATGTGTATCCTTTACTCTACAACATCATACTTGGGAGATTAAAACTTAGGTTTATCCCTGGTTCAACATTCATTCATTAGTTTTCAGACTCTTAAAGAGCGTATATAAAATAGTAAGCAATAAAAAAAATTCCCATTTTCTATCAGATATTACTACTTGTTTCTAAAAACTGGGCACAGGAACGTGAATAAAACACAATTCGATTCTTCAGATACTTGAGAAATAAACGGCTATCATAGGCCCTGGGCGTGAAGCAAAAACATTTGGAAAATGATAGATCTTGGAGATCTTCTTGAATAAAAACATTGATTCACCATAACAGTCTCCCCCCCCAACCTTCAGTTAAAAACGAAACATAATGATCATTCTGAAGTAACATTTACATTTTACAGACCTACCGCAGAACCCTGTCTTCTTCCTACATGGGAATGTATAGGCCACCTGAGCCCCTTTCGGAATACTCTTTTTCCTTCCTTAGTGTTATGAGTTTTGTTGCTTTTCCTATGCAAAGATTTCTCCATTAATTAACCCAAATGCTTTATCACTGACACTTTCTTTAACCATATTTATATGGTTAACTTCATTTTTAACTACGCAGACGATTTGCAGCTGGTATTTCCCCTCAACTCCCCGGACTCCGTCGAGGAATTTCAAAAGACCATGCTGCACATTCAGAGCTGGATGGATCGGAACCACCTTAAGCTGAACCCAGGAAAGACTGAGTTAGTACTCCCTAGTAACAGCACACTCAGTTGGGGGCCCCACTTTTGGCCATCCTCGTTGGGTACACCTCCATCCCCCTCCCAGTCAGCCAAAAGTCTCGGGGTCACTCTTAGCGCCGATCTCTCACTGAAGACCCAGGTCGGAACTGTGATCTCCTCCTGCTTCTTTCAGTTAAGAAAGATTAAAAAAATCGCTCATCTGCTGACCCACTCTGCTCTCATCCAGGTGGTGCTCGCATTGGTTCTCTCGCGGTTAGATTTCTCCAACTCTACCTACCTGGGCCTCCCCCTCACCATCGTTAAACGCCTGCAGATTGCTCAAAATCAAGCAGCCAGATTAATATTCAAGAGCAATCGCACGAAGTCAGCCAAACCTTTGTTGGCTCCCTCCATTGGCTTCCCATTACCCATCGGATCACTTTTAAGACAGGCTGCATAATCTTCAAGGCTCTTCACGGAAAGAGCCCCAGGTTCGTCAACCAACTCATTAACAAACATGAACCTACCCGCTAGCTTCGCTCTACCCATCTGTCCCTCCTCACGGTGCCGACTTTTAAAAAGAAACGACTCGGCGGATCCAGCTTTGCATATCTCGCCCCAAAGACCTGGAACTCATTGCCCTTGTCCATCCGGAGCTGTACCAAGCTGACAGAGTTCAGACGAGCCTTGAAGACCTGGCTATTCAAACAAGCGTACGGTTAGAGCACTACACCATCTGCCCCCTCACTTACCATCTACCATCTGCTTTCTTCAGCGCCATGAAACCCCTGGGTGACCGTGCGCTTAACAAATTCCGTATAGAAATAGAAATAGAAATAGAACCAGTGATTAATTTGTAAAAAATTAAGTGCCGGGGGTGAAAATGCTGCCAAGGAGGCTACAGCTCACTTCTACCTCCGGTGTGCCCAACTTTCAACACTCGCACTGCCTCAATCTCTACGCACTGCCTCAATCTCTATCTTGTAACCATGCTGTGCTGTCTGTCCCATAAGACATGCGTTTTACTTCTTTACCTATACCGACAGATGAGTGCGAAAACAAAATGTATACCAAATGAAAACCCTTTTTTTTAACCTATTAATCAGTGCGGTCTGACTGGGTTTGTTGCAGGTCAGGAGGCTGCTTAAGCACAGCAGGTCATGTCACTGCTAGTGCTGCCTGTAGTTAGTTTGGTCCAGTTATGACAACGGCATAGGCATCCACTGCTCAGCTTGCTGTGATCCTGCCTGCTACAGCAAAAGCACTGTCCCCAACCGTAAAGCTGCAACGCCTGTGAGACGCGAGTATGGCTGTTGCCCCTACTGGGCTCAAGTACACTCAGCAATTACCATGCTTGGAGGCAGCGCACAGAAACTGCAGGTGACTCCATAGCGCACAAAAGTTGCAGTGGGCCACATCAAGCACGTTGAGGATAGTAGCAATGCAGGGCTGCAGGGCCCCACTACAAGTATCCAATGGGAGGCTTAGTCCCAGGCAGTGGCAGGGTGCAGCAGACTCGGGAAATAGAATAAAAGCCATTCGTTAGTGGTGACTTCTTGGATTCATGACAGGCGTGATGACATCATCACTAAAGTGATGATACACAATCATGCCTGCCTGCCTGAAAAGATGTATGCCTCCCTATGAAAACATACCAGCCCGTCACCATGCAAGGTATGTGGTTCTTTTTATTGTAAATTGGGCAATTAATATTGAGACCATCACCTGCAGGACCAGAAATCGTAGCCCCGGCCCTGTGAAAGAAGTGCCGGTGCTGAGCACCTGAAAGCACCTGCTCAAATTAAGCACTGTCTTTAACTATATTAAAGTCCACATTACTCTTAATACATCAATGATGAGTGCACAGTGTAAAAGCAAGGGATCTGCGTTTGTTGCCATCTTCCTTTCTAACACCCATGTTACTTGGTTCTCTTGGTTCTCTGCTCTCTCAAAATTAAGCTCTTAAAAACATAATTTTGAATTACCTTAAAATATACCCAGACAGAACATTAATATTGTATTTATGCAAATGGCCCTTTCTGTTTTTTATTCGTTTATTTCTGACTGTGCTGTTTCCTATTTTCATTCCATGAATAGAGCTGTCTTCAGATGTGCAGTCCTGTTCTATTGAAGGTAATCCTCTAAGTGAACTGACCGAAGAGGGGATTTTAAGTTGGGCCATCCAAAAAGGTAGAGCATACCCCCTTTCTATCATTTGTGGTCCTTTTATATGGAATTTCTATGAAAGGGAGAGTTTTGTAGCAGTGCTCCCACACATCGCTGGGTGGCATTGTGAGGCTCTGGATTGGCTCCATGCTGATATGGAAGTGACAGAGTGGATCTGGATATGAAGTTGCACACCTCCACACTGACATCAGTTTCTTGTCTTTTTCTCCACCGTGTCATGGAGTGCAAACAATGTTCGGAAAAACGACACTCAGTACCAACTTGGAACCTTTTTAGATGTTAAAAGAGCCCATTTCATGTAACAGGCAAGTACGAGCGGAAGTGAGGGATCTACGGGTAGATAGATTATCCACCTGAAAGGTGTTATTGATGTATGAATGACTTGTCTTTCTGATGTATACTTCTAACCACAAATTCTCCACCTTGAAACTCATACTAAAGAAGTACTTCTGCAACAGGGGTGTAAACAAGCCTCAGTAGTCCCTGGGACACAGAGGGGCCTCAAACCCTTCATGCCCCAACCAAAACTTCAGAGGGCCCCCAATGTGCCCAAAGCAAATGAATATCTGTAACATATTGGAAAACCAGTGCCCCCTCCTCGCAGGAGGGCACCGTCATTTTCCTTTATGGAACTGCTCCCCAAGGTTAAGGCTTTGTCAAGTGAATTCATACCAAAACTTCCTGCAGACGAGAGCAGGTAATGTGACCTTCCTACCCAACCTGACTGTCAAGACAGTTATGCTTCTATAACATATGAACCAACACCCAGATTGCAGCTTGAAAAATGTCAAGGACAGGCACCCCTCATGCCAACACAGTGGTAGCAGACTTGGCCCTGGTAGAATAATCTCAGACCTTCTGGGGGCTCTTTCTTGGCCAAGTGCATAGCAGATTTAATGCTGAGTACCATGCACCTCGAAAACAGTCCTCTTCTACACAGCCTTCTTTTTCTTTGCTCCAGAGAACCCCACAAAATGCTGACCATCCACTTAGTGGTCCTTTGTGTGATCTTTTTAAAAACTTCAAGCTCTTTTGGGCTCCAACCAATAGACTATCTCCTCCTCTCTCGAGGTGTGAGATGTAGCTAAGAACAGTTGTAAATGGATGATTTCCCCAACATAAAAGGGAGTCATGACGTTCGGTAAGAAGGTTGTCTGAGTTCTCAGCACCAATTATTCAAAGAAAAAGGTGGTTTTGGATGGTAGAACTGAGAGTGTCTTCTGTTCACTCATTTGACTCACTTATGCAATCACAATGAGGAAGACAATCTTTAAGGTCAAGAGAAGCAGTGAACAGCCATTCATTGGGTCAAAAGGGGTACACATGAGGAAAGTCAAGACCAAGTTAAGGTTCCAAATTAAGATTCATGGGGCCCAGAAAGGACTGGTCTCTCTGTTGCATCACTGATTGGCTAGGCTGTCTCTGTCTATATACTCGAAATCTCCTCCGTTCCTATAACTGGTGTGGAAATTGTTTGGCAGGCACCAACAGCCACAAGGAATGCACTTTAGCTCTGCTGTCCTTCAAGTGTTCAAAGTAGAGTTCACCTCCTCACCAAATAGTTAAGACCCATCAATGAGCATGTCCATCAGTGAAGCCTGCATGTCACCAGAAAACCCAGTGGACCTCATCCAAGCATGTCAAAACCAGCGGACCTCATCCAGGCACTTCAATAAAGGACCACACTTGTATCATCCATCCTGCCAACGCAATCCATGATACCCATACCTGCATTGATAACATATTTGTTGCATCTTTCCCATCGTGTATAGTCTAGGTCAAGGAGGCCCTAAAATCTTCTGGGACTACCAGCATAATTTCTCTGACCATGTCCCAAAGAGCATGGGTGTAGTGGACCAACAAACATTCCACAACGTCTAATTGCTGAAGAGAACATAGGTTGTCCAAAGGCATTGATTTGTTTAGATTCCCTATTCGGAGGGGCAGTGGGTAATGGATTATAATTCACTACATGTCGAGTCGAGAAGTGTGCAATAAGACCCTCTGGAGTAAGATGCTTGGTGAGAAAATCCGTATCCCCAGGCACCAGTCTCTGACATATGACCGCCTGCCTGTTCATAGATTGGCAAGAACCTTGTTCCACCCATATAGTCATCAGAGTATCTGTGAGGGCTGTGAAGTTGCATGTCCTCTTCGGAAGGCATGGAAAGAAAGGAACTAACGTCCTCATGCAGGGATGATGTTGATATGCGATCCACTACATCACTTTTAAACGAAAGGATTCCACCTAGCGGTGTGTGGGAGCATTGCTGCAAAAACCTCCAGATCCAGTCTTGCAACTTGGGAATAATCTAAGATGAAGAGTCTGCAGTTAGAAGTATCCATCAACAAGTAATTCATTTAACAGAGTCTCTTCATTACGGCACTGAAAATAGGTAAACAAATGTGATCTTCCTTTTCTAAAGAAACCTAACTTTAATCCCTATGAACAAACAAATTATCATCCTATTACTCATCAGCCCTTTGATAAAATTATTGTAAATTCAACGGCCTTATACACAATCCCGTATACTACATTTTTCCTTTAAATTTACCAGCCTGACTTTCACTACACTGGAGCAACTAAACTGCCATGCTCCAACTCTTGGATGACATCCTTCGAATTAAAGTTAAAAGGGTCCCTTCCTTTTTTGTTTTCCTAAACTTCGTAGTGGTATTCAATATAATTGATCATAAAAACCCCTTAACATTATCTCCTCTGACATAGGCATCTCTGGCACAGTCCTCAACTGGTTTGCCGCCTTTATCTCCCTTCTCTATTTTGAAGCCATGATTTCCTACTGTCTGAGCCCTTATCCTCTCACATATTGATGGAGTTAATGCTCGTCAATGAGGCTTCCTTGACAAAACGATACTCCTCGTGGCTGCCGCCCGCACAGCAGTTATCCTATAACAGGGCAACGTATAGTTTATCATATTACCACCACCCAATGAAATCTTCCCTGACTAGCCCTCCCAGCCTGTATCCAACTTCAATCACGCTGCATCCTCCACAAAGCGAGACATTCAGAAACTGGTTTACCGAGCTTAAAACCTTTCTTGAAGGTTGCATTTGCATGACACACCACACCAACCATGCGGTTCTCAGAATTTCCAAATTTTAAAAATGTCACCCCCACCCTAACTCTTCCTAACAACTACTTCCTCGCATGAGAATGGATGATTCTGTGTTTCCAGTCTTTCAAATGTAATCTCTCATTTTTTCCGTTCATCCTTCCCCTCACTCCTCACAGTCTTCCGTCTGCTGCTTTGGCGTCCGAATAATTCCGCTAAGCATTCGTAATTTTCTTTGTCACCTGTTTACTTCCAAAATAGCTAACAAGTTTCAGAATCCTTTGACTATTTTCTTTAAAAACCGACTCCCGCGCGTACATTATACAAACTTCTTTATTAGCCCGCTGCCTGATTCACTTATCCTCACCCTCATCCTCCCTTTCCTATGTTATTCTGCTTTTGTAAACAATCGTGGTCATATCACATCCTTTCCTCTGTTCTGCTGCGTTTGTAAACAATCGTGGTCATATCGCATCCTTTCCTCTGTTCTGCTGCTTTTGTAAACAATCGTGGTCATATCACATCCTTTCCTCTGTTCTGCTGCGTTTGTCAACAATATGGTCATATCGCATCCTTTCCTCTGTTCTGTTTATAAACAATCATTGGCTGCTTTTCTTGGCTCACACGTCGGATGTTATGTTTTTTATCCTATGTAAAGTCCAGCACTGCCTCTCAAGGCTTAGGTGAAACCACATAATTCCCAAAATGAAATGAAAGTAAATGGTGTGAGAAGTTGGCCTGGTATATGATGTTCTCTATTCTAGTGAGCACCTTGCGCCAGTCCAAACAACCCTTATGGTGATGGTTGTAAAGTCAACCTTATACACCAGCTATCCTAGTGGTAGCATGGACAAAGCAGTCTTAGGCTAAAACTTCAGAGAGCATGTGAAGCAAGCTGTTTTACCAATATAACCCCTTGAATACCAGATGAAAGGACACCAAACAAGGTATATATATAAAATATATATGTATTTATTACTAACACAACCCCTCTGCACTCTTTATGAGGTCAGAGTTCGAGATACAGCACAAGTTACTCAATAAGCATACTATAAGTTGCACAAATACAATTCTGCTGTAGGGGCCTCACGAACCATATACTAAGTAAGTGGTATCAGAACCACTTCAGAAAAGGTGAGTAGGCCTAAGACCTAGGAAATCGCTGGAACTACACTGAACAACCAAGGGATTCGAAGTAGGAGGCCCACGGGAGGCGTGTGCAGTGTCTAAACACACACGCGAGTTACCATAGGGATTCAATGGGAACGTAAAAGTTACAAAGTAGTTGATTTCGGACACTTCCGGATGGACTACGGGAAAACCCTGTTAAACTAGGACACTTGGATAGTTGTTACCCACGGGAGCACTGGAGAACTCGAGTTACCTCACCGAGGGAAGCCGGGTGCATAGGTGTGAAGTCGTGTCGGGTTTCGTCGCTGTTTCCCATGGAGAGCTGCAAGAAAGTGCTGCAGGCGACCAGGAGGAAAGTGTCGGGGTGGATCCAAGGGTGGATCGGAGTCAAGAAGAACCTGAAAGCAGAAGGGAAAGAGTCTGGGTCACTAGCCAGTGACCAGGAAGGAACCAGGCGATGTTGAGATGCAATCAGGTGAAGAAGTGAAGCTTGTCTCTGCAGCCACGTGAACCAGGAGGCGTCGACGACAACCAGAAGCTGAATACAGACTGTCCCACAAAGGATCTAGCTGTTGGCAGTGTCGGTATCCGGATTAGACCAAACAAGCCTTGGCAAAGGCAACCCACACAGGAAGTGAAGATGGGCTTCTGTTCAGACCAGCAAGGTCTGGGGCACTTCTCTTTCACAGGGATGCTGGAGCAAGACTAAAGCAACAAGGCAAGCATTGTGATTTCAAAAGGATTTCTTCAGAGGGGCCACTAGCTAACGGGCTAGCAACCGCAAAGATGCGTCAAGAAGAAATGCAGGCGCAGGACCCACGCGGCACTCGTGGAGTGTGGAGGGCTGAGCTTTGGTGCAAATACTGCTCGGGTCTGGGGCTTCTGAAACCCCAATGCACAACTTCGAAGGTACCTCAGAAGCTGCACGGTTAGAAAAAAACAGGTAGTTCAGGATGTCCGGTCCCACATTGCTCGTGTCCGCCATGGGTCTCAGCTTTGCTGTGGATGTGGGTAAGAGTCAGAGACATCTGAAAATCTAGGTCCTGGGTCACTAAGTATTCGGGATCCAGCTGGAGCGTCGACAAAGCAAACTGGCAAGTTACTGTTGGTGCCTGTTTGTACCGGGCGGTCACTCCTTGACCACAAGGGAGATGTCTTCAGTCTTCCAGTCGATGTGGAACGTCGAAGGTCCAAGAGTTCGTGTCAAAGTTTCTTCCAGGATAAATCTAAAGTCTCTAGACTCAGCTCCTATCTTTATACTAAAATAAGGGGCTGGATTACCTGCGAGGTCCCTCCTATGGGTGGAACCTGGGAAGGGGGTGGTTACACCTCTTTCCCTTTGTCCAGTTTTGCGCCAGAGCTGGGGCTGGAGTGCCCCAGCACTTGGTTTGAACCGGGCTATGAATGGAGCACCTTGTGTGCCCCAGGCAGTGTCTCATTTCATTCAACCCACCCTGCCCCAATACACTAAAGCCTGTCTGGGGAGGTGCTCGCACCTCCCAAGGCAGGAAACCTATTGTCCAGGCCTTCCCTGCCGGAGTTTCGTCCAGCAGCAGGAGGTCAGACTCGTGTCTGTGGCAGCAGCATCCATTTTGTGATTCTGAGGCTCTGTTTAACTTTAACTGGGTAAAGTAGTAACTACATGTGTTCTCCCTCTAGAAGGGTGGAATGCTACCCCCACCGCCAGAACTGGTGGGGGGGGGGTAGTATTCCACAGCGTATGACACCTTACACGACATGTTTTGATAAAGCCAAACCAAAGTTAGCATTAACCGCGAGGATTATAATTCACTTAAGAGTATATGGTATGGCTATATCATAGAACAGCTGTAAGGACATGGTTCCGAAAGCTGCAGACAGGCTCAGCTCATGCTAGAGCACCATCTCACATAAAACCAAGCACTCAGCCTTCAGGATTGTCAAGGCCTGCCATAGGAGTGACTTATAGATATATATGTGTCTATATATAAGGGTAGATATAGGTATACTATATCTAAGCAAGGGGTGATTACACAACCTTGCCCAAGCTGAGTGATCAGCCTGTTGTGTCAGTTTGGATGGCCAGCCAGGGGTGGCATAATACATGCTGCAGCCCCTGGTAGGCCTTGGTTGCACCTATGCCCTGGGTACCTATGGTACACTATACAGGGGCTCACAAAGGTGACCCAGTACCCAATTGGATATGTACCTAAAGTACATGGAGTCCATTTTACAGTGAGAGCAGATAGCCTGGGGCCCTGATTAGCAGGATCCCAGGCCAACTAAGTTGAAAACCAGCTAAACACTAGGCAAAAAGTTGGGGGTAATCATAGTCAGATAACCACCTTCCTACACAACCCCCCCCTTCAAACGAAAGGAGATAAGGCTATCCTTGACCAGGTAAACCTATATTGCCTAAGTGGCCATATAAGGAAATACCTGCACTAGTATGGTTACCTCCTCTCTCATGGTCCACTAAGCAATCCCTCACCCTAGGGGTATCAGAGGGTCTCCACCATAGGGAATCTCTACCTGTGGTGTGTTTTGGCAAAGTAAAAGGCTGGTGTTGGGATGGAGTACTGAAGTGAGGCTCCTCTAATGTAGGGCTCAGCTTCCTCCAATCACTTTCCACCATGCATGCCTTTCTTTCCATGACTGAGTGTCACTATGCTCTCAGGGTCAACCTCTGGCTACCTACAGCTGGAGGCTGGGTCCCTTTTGTTGGCTTACTGGAGGGACAGGTCAGGTTTGGGGCCACCAGGTCCCAGGTTTGGCTGTGCCCAACAGAGTCCATCTGGGGGAGGTTCCTACCTAAGGGGAAGGGAGATCCCTCAGAAGTTTTTGGAATTTTCACCTGGCTAGGGCTGCTAGCTTTGTGCCCCTAATCTGCTGATGGGGGGGGTTCTTTGGACAGGGGGCCCTTTGGGGTCCACTGGCCTCCCTGACCTCTACAGCCCTGGGCTGACTGAGGCAGGGTAGAGAGGGGCAGGTTACCTGCTCCAGACTGGGTCCCACCTTGAAAGGGTCCACTGACATCAGAGGCTCGGTCAGGCCAGGCCTGGCTACCTCTGGGGCAGTTTCTTCACAAGGGGTAGGGTCAGTTCCCTGAGGAGGCTGACTCTCACCTAATGTCTGGTGGGAGGAAGACTTTTCTTCCCCTCCAATACTCTCTGTCTGTGTGGAGTGTAAGCATGGGCGGATTTTGCGGATTGGCAATCCGCGAAGATCCGCGAACTCTAGCGGATTTGCGGATTTTTCCGTTTTTTGTGTTGGCGCGTGTTCGCGCCGATTTTGGGACAAGTTCGCAATTGCGAACTTACTTTTCGGCTTGCAACGGCCGCGACTATGTTGTTTCTACGTCTGGTTTATCATCACAGGTTCACAGCACCCTCTGTTTCACCACTGCCACCCTCTGGGACACCCATGCCACCCTCTAGTACATCCTCACTGGCACCTATTAGGTTTATTTATCACTGTAGATTATGGTGGTTGAAAAAAGCTAGCACACCTGCCCTTCTTCAACTGCCATCAATTAATTTGTGTTTCATTAATGTGTCAGTAATTTTGAAAGTTCCAGTCTGGCTGGCACCTGCTTCCTTCCTTATCTGTAATTTGCTTTTTGTTGCAGTGAAATTTTTTTTTTACAGGACCTTTATGGTGCTATTCTATGAGCCTGCTGTTTGGGTCATAGCAGGGTCATAGAATTGTTGCAAACTCTGGAGGGGCCCATCAGGAAGCACTACCTTGAATGTTACTAATGTTAAGTTTGAACTTTTGCACCTGCTCATTGCTTTCATTTTAGCTAAAATCGTTTTTTTTGCAATTTCGCGCGTTATTTGGGGCGCGAATCCGTGCGAGATCGATTTCGGAAGCCGCGAATACGTGCGAATACAAAATTGTTTTTGTTGCGACGTGTATGTTCGCGTGATCTTGCGCGTGTTCGCGAGGCGCTTCTAGCTATTCGTTTGCCAAGTTACCCTATCGGTCGTACACGGGCGCGGCCATCTTGTTGGCGTGACGTAATTCCGTTTCCGCCCGCTATGTGTAATCTCGCAAAGTGTGCTGCTCGCTAGTACAATTTCGCGCGTACTCGCAAGGAAAATCTCGCGCGAACTTACCCACGCGGTCGTGAACGGGCGCGGCCATCTTGTTTCTCATTCATTGCTATGGTTCTGGGCATGCTTTCTGTATCCTCTCTCAATCTCTGCCATCCTTTGCTTGTTTGAAGTTTTTTTGATCTAATTTTACTTATTATCTAACCCTCTATTTTTCTAGCTCTATATTTTTGTGTTTTCTGCAGCTTTTATTTACTTTTAAACTACTTTTTTAAACTCTTTTCTTTTCTTCTTCACTATTCTATTTCTTCTTTATCATTTAAGTTTATTTCTGCCCAGACCATGGTAAAGGGAGCCGGGAAGCACCCTGAGAAGGGGAAGGGTCCCGCACCCCGTGCCCGGCTCCCGTGCGGGCGTTTAAGGGGGGAGCAAGTGGTCCCGAGGGAGATCTTCAGCGCGGAGGAAGTGGCGGCACTGATCTTCCATGTCCAGCGCCGCCTCCCCAAGACGATCCTGGGAGGCGGCAAGATCGCGACCGGCTATGGCATCCGGGAGCGCCGCCAGCGGTGGGAGAAGGTGTGCCGGGCCATGTACAAGATCTCTGGGGTCCGGCGCACATATAACCAGGCCACCCACCGCTGGACCGATGTCATGGACCGGGAGCGGGACTTGCTGGACGCGCTCGGCGTAGAGGTCCCCGGGCTTGGTGAGTAGTAGTAGTAGTACATTTACTACTCTGTTTTATCCTGCTCTGTTATTTGCAAATCTTTGTTCTTTACCAAGAGCAATAATGCTGCCGATTACATTGAGGTAAATTATATTTCAAAATCTTCTATGCATTTCATTTTCAGGTGCACTGCTCTCCTTCTCAGTAGCCTTGCTTGCTACTATGCTTCTTTGTTTTGTATGTTGTGTTCAGAAGCATTTCATTGGCCTGAGAAATTATGTATGAGTGTACTGTAAAGAAAAGAACTGCGTAATGCTAGACAGTAAGGGTCATATTTTCAATTACCGGCGCATCCCTGCAAAGTAGCAGGGATGCGGCAGTAATTGTGTGCCATGCCACCACCACCCATTGGCCCAAAACGTCACAGAAGCCTTACGCATCTGTGCCGTAAAGGCAGCGCATTGCTGGAGTTGCGTGCCAACGATGGCGCAGCTCCAGCAATGCTCTGGGGTACCCTATCTCCCCAATGCTGCATCAAGCCGTACGTCGGCTTCAAGCGCGCAGGGTTTGAGTCATGCATCATTGTCCTAAAAATGACTGATTGACATCTTGTAGATTTCCCTCAGCCACTTTTAGGATTCGTTCCTGCGCAGGTACGCCCTCCCTTGCGCCGGAACGCCCCCTGATGGCGCAGGGCTTTACAACGTGATGCATCGCCCATATGCCCATATGTGTTTTTTTTTTTAATATATACGCCGCACCAACACCATGGCGAGTCTTTTGTTCTGCCGCTGCGTCAGAAAAGGCACGCAACAATGGAGGAAAATCAGCCGCAACTTCCGCAAGGGACTTATAAATCAGCCCCAACAGACTGAAGTCCAGTCCTTCCTTTAGACAGTCACATGGCTATCAGAAGAAATAGTGGCGGTGGTGGCGGGTGGATTGATAGTTTGAGTATTCACTGATCTGCAAGCAGGATGGACTTTGTCTGTCACGTGTTGCGCACTGCTGCCTGCAGTGCCAGGCCTAGGCAAACCTCTTTAGTAGTCTGTTTATTGAGTTACATAGGAACTTTCTAAGTCAACGTTCCGCAAATCAGGCAATACGAATAACGTAGTATACCACATGAGATAGATCCCGTGGAATAGTTGTCTATCTATTTGCTATTTTTCCAAAATATGTTGTTATTGTTCTTTTGAAATGTTTGATTTGGTTGAAAAATCTCATCCATGTTTTCTGTTTTTTCTTTCTTTCATGTTGTACATCAGCTCCCCCCAAGGGCAAGAGGACACAGGAGGAGGGTGCTGAGGATGCAGGCCAGGATCGGGCAGGCGAGGGCTCCTTTGCTGGCCCCAGTAAGTTTACATTTTAATAAACAGTACCTATTTTTTCCTAGCGTTCCTCATTCGATTTTTTCTAAATCGTCTTTGATCTTCTTGTAGACTGGATATAAATTCTTATCCTGCCTCGAATATGACTCCCTGTGGTATTACTAGACTATTCTTATTAGTCTGTCTGTGTAGCTAACTAAGATTGGACATTTGGCAATTCCATTGGACTCCCATTATATTCAGCAATACCTCTATGCACTGTCTCCTTACTGACTAGATAGTGTGGCAGAGTCATTCAGCTCCCGAAGTCACCGATTATAGATCCCCAATGATCTCTAGATTATCGTACGCAGGACAAGAGAGTAGTACGGAGTCACAGCACAGTCAAGAAGTGTCAGAGGCACTCATGCTTGCAAAAATTCCAAAACCTTTAGCTCATCCACTCTAGTCTAGAGGAACAAAAACCACAGAGTCTATTTAAGTGTAAAAGCTTTATTAAAAGTAAACACATTTATTAAAATCTACTTTGTCATAAAACTATTTAACTGTAAACGGAAAAGTGGTTAGTGCTGACGATTAATTGGACACATTTCTTGTGGTCGAGCCGAACTCTCACCTAGTTTGAACTTGATCCTGGTCGTGTTCTTAGGACTCAGGAGTCAAGCTTCTGTCTGTTAGGAGAAAAAGTGGTGCGTGTTAAAAATCAAAAGCAAGCATTCATCAGTTGTGCATAAAAGTGCAGCAAGACAACAGCCTTCCCTGGAAAATGGGACATTTTTACTACGGAGTAGACAGTCACAAATTATTACATTGTATTCTGTTTTTTTAACATTTCTCCTAGACCAAATATTATATAGTAGTGAGTGGTGTATTCTAACATTCTTAAATGTACTTTGTAGGTGTAACATCTGGTGACGGGGCCAGCGCGGAGGTGGCTGTGTTGGACTTGGACTCGGAGGCCTCTGGGGAGGAGGCGGCGTTAGAAGAGCTGGTGGCCGTTCCTGTGGGGGATCAAACGGTGGTGGCGGAAACAGGTAAGCTATATATTCCTTACTTATTGAGATTGAAGACTGCATAGTGTGCTTTCTGCACGGGTGTATTACAATTACAAATCAACCAGGTAGTAGCCTCCTCGAAATGTACTTCGACTTAGCTGTGAAGTTTTTGGTGAGAAGAATCCCAATAAGTTCTTAGACGAACGTGATGGATGGGATGAACGAAAAGCGAAAGAAGGGTGTAAGTAAGTGGGACGCGAACTTGTATGATGGCTGGCAAAGAAGAACGATATGTGTTTGCTTGGACCCAGAGGTGGCTGGGAAGGAAAGAATATGGTATGGTGCATGGCTGGGTCAATGATGAAGCAAGGATGGGTGGAAGGACAGCAGCCTGGGTGGGTGAAACAGAAACTGTATGTGTGCGTATACTTTGACTGAATGGATGCCTGGAGCATGGTATTCTCTGACTCTTACATAGCACATGTGTATCTAGAGAGAGTAGATGGTCGCCAGGTGAAGTAAGTGTTACCTTGAAGAGCATGTACCACCGCACCCGCACGTCCGTCCCAGTGCAGGGAAGGCAAGGAAAAGAAATTGTAAATGTGTCCAATACTACCATGAATAGTAGCAGTACTTTGTATTGCGTTTGCATTCACAGCATATATCTGGTTATTACGGTGGACACTCCGTACCTCTCTTAATAACTTTAGTTTACTTGTAGTACGTCATTCATGTGTGGGTGTATCACTGTTCACTCAATATTAAGCAAAGCACCTAAAGTCATCTCATCTGTCATTAAATACGTCCCATGTGAAGTGATAGATAATCAAATTAGTTAGCTTCTTCAGTTTCCTTTTCTAGTACTCATTTGCACTGTAGGGTGAAAGGTAAATTAATTAAGCAGTAGCCCTTGTAACAGAGTATTCTCAGTGCCACCCGTAATAGAAAAGTAATAGCTTCACCACCTGCATGTACTGGACCGGTACAGTAACGCAAGTCTGTCTCCATCATCATGGTGTGCAACTTTTTTTCTCGGGTGCAACTTCACTGTGCTGTGTCCATGTCATTCTGCCGGCTTGCATAAGATAACGTACCCATTTCCCTAAACAAGAGAGAAGAAGAAGAATAAGACTGGTGTACTGTCATAGTCGACTGTAATGGAAGTCCATAGTGGTCGTAGAATTAGTTCATTAAACTACCACTACTGTTAGAGCAAGGATGCAGAAGTGGGAGGTTACATAGATACTGTCCTCAATAGTTATGTACTGTGCTTTCAATTTGCTACTTGTACTCTGTGACCCAACTTTCGGCTCAATCACTTTGTGTTATTAATAAGGAGCATTGGTTACAGACTATGTCTTTCTTTCTTCATATAGTTGCTCCTTCCAAATCAACAACATTGGCCAAATCATAGATTGGCCCGGCAACGGAGGCTGGAGGCCACAGTCGCCGAGTATCGGCGGCTGGTGGCCCTGGAGGAGGAGGAGGACACGCAGTCGAGCGGGGCAACATCTTCGACTGTGACCACTGCATCCTCCTCCGTGACTAAGCCAGCGGGACCGAGCCGGGCTAAGAAAGCCGACCGCCACCGCCAAGCAACCGAAATACCAGCTGCCCCCCACAGGAGCTGCAAGGAACGCCAACGCCGCCTACGAGTCCGCATGTCCAACCTGGAGCAGGAGGTCCTGAGGTATAAGACCTTGGTTAAGGGCCTCCGCTCCGAGCTTGCCACCCTCCGCAAGGAGTATGATGCCCATGCCGCATCATGCACCAGCACCAGCACCCTCCAGTAGTGGAGTGTCCCTTGCCCTTTTTTTATAGACTTTTGGGGGGTGGGATTTGGGAGTTGGGATCGTTTTGGGACGTTTCAGAGACAATCGTTGGGGTTAGGGTGGGTGAGGGAGATTATTTTGTTAGGGATAAATAAATATATTTTTCAACTTTATCTGACCATACCTGTTTTTTACTGCTTTTCAGTCTGGTGGGTGGGGGGCGGGGGTGTAACAGTAACTTTGTTTTCCTGAACAGTCGTAGGACTTTAGTAGTACAACCGTCAATCTCTTGTCTACTCCGAAATAATACTCTATTATACTACCTCCCACCAAACGCTTATCTTACCTGTAATTTGTGTTAGAAATTAGGGCTAGGCCCAGGGCTGGCTCCAGGTGAAATGGGGATTAACGTTGTCATTCCTGGGCGGGTGACATTTCCTCATTGCGGTGGTACTAGTGGTGTGACACAGTGGCAGTTGCATGCCTATGGAAAAAAAGAAAACGAAACCTTGTTTGTACTCCTTACTGTAGCATTACAACGGTTACGGTACGATCGAGAAAATAGCAGGTGACAGTACACTAGAACAGTGCCATAATGTAGCCTAACAAATGGTAAAGTATTGCAAGTATAACTAGTACTTGCGTTGAATTTATTTGACATTGGCTACTACTACTAGAAGATATAGTACTGAAGCTGAGTAAGTCTAGAAGATATCCTCGTATTCCTTCACCAGCCTGTTGCTGCTATCACCTTATCCTCCCCAGCAAGTGTGTGGAATTATTGATGTCATTTTAGTCAGACATCAAGCAAAACAACACAGCCCGGGGGAAGAGGGTTAGGGTTTGTAAAATGGATGGGAATGGGGGTTTCTTTTTGGGTAGGTTTTGTTGAGAGAAGAAAAAAAAAGCAGAGCATGGACAAACAATAATTGAAGATACAGAGTTTACAGACAATCTTTGGTTACAAACTAAAGGTAAGCACATGCAGTCACACTCATAGAATAAAAGACAACAATGGATACTGTATCTGTATTGCGTATGTTGTTGGAGTTGTCCTGTTGAAATTGGTAGGTAAGTTGCATGCAGCAAACAATTCCTCTTATTGGCGGCACTCCTCCATTCCAGCTGACGCTTCGTCCATCAATGTGGTGGTGACCACTGACAGAAGAGACACCCTGTCCACTGCCTGCCTGGCGGATGTTGACTGAAACCCGGCCTGTAATTATTGAACGGAAAACAGGAAGTGCTATTACAATACCACTGATAAATAAATAAAAGGTATGTACGCTGTGTGGTTCAAAAAGTGACACTTTGATTTCCCTAATAGACAGTACAATATTTTTGAAATTGCGTGCTCTGTCTGAGTCACCTTTTTAAGGATCAATAAGTATGGCCAAAATATTATAGCGGATCTTTCCCCTCAAGGTGGGTGTACTACTGTGTTTTAGAACAAAATTTGACCTTCCCAGCAATGCTCCCACCAAGACCCTTACTAAAGCCAGTCGCAAAAATGTAGAAGAACCCAATCATATCTCCAAAAACGATGCCTAGCAGAAAAATGGTTACAAAACGTACTTTGAAAGTAACAGTAGACCCAAATACAGACCGTGGATTGTATTCAAACCACTTGCCTGCAAGCAAAAGTATCCATAGCCAGCATCGCTCCAACAGTGCTCTACAACAACAGAACCGCGTTGCAATAGAACCCCCCTAAACACATGCAATCCTGCTGCTAGGGCTAACCCTAACGAACCCTAACTTACAAAAAGTGCCAAAACTGGTGTTTCCTTATGGATTTTGTCCAACAAACTTCTAGCCGGTATTAGACCTTCCCAGGAATGCCCCAGCCAAGACCCGCCAACCCACCCGCAAAAAAACACGCGGCAACACCCCCAAACAGCGAAAAAGCTAAATCTCATACTTACAATATCTCTCGGCCTTCGGTCCAAAGTAACGCGCTGTGCAGCTAGGTCATCATCAATCATCATAACTCCTGTTTTCCACCACGGATTTCCTGAAAAGCAAATGCAATCAAGATTAGACTGTCGCAGCAGTGCTTCGACAGAGACCCCGGCCGCAACCCACCCACGAACAGCAGGAAGCCCCCCAAAACGCTACATTGAGCAAGATGTCTGAAGAAATGGCAAAAAAAAGGCTTTTCCTTAAGGATTTTGTCCAAAACACTTCTATCCGGCATTAGACCTTCCCAGGAATGCCCCAGCCAAGACCCGCCAACCCACCCGCAAAAAAACACGCGGCAACACCCCCAAACAGCGAAAAAGCTAAATCTCATACTTACAATATCTCTCGGCCTTCGGTCCAAAGTAACGCGCTGTGCAGCTAGGTCATCATCAATCATCATAACTCCTGTTTTCCACCACGGATTTCCTGAAAAGCAAATGCAATCAAGATTAGACTGTCGCAGCAGTGCTTCGACAGAGACCCCGGCCGCAACCCACCCACGAACAGCAGGAAGCCCCCCAAAACGCTACATTGAGCAAGATGTCTGAAGAAATGGCAAAAAAAAGGCTGTTCCTTATGGATTTTGTCCAAAACACTTGTATCCGGTATTAGACCTTCCCAGGAATGCCCCAGGCAAGACCCGCCAACCCACCCGCAAAAAAAACCCCGACACAACACCCCCAAACAGCGGAAAAGCTAAATCTCATACTTACAATGTCTCTCGGCCTTCGGTCCAAACGCGGCGCTGTGCAGCTAGGTCGTCATCATCATCAATCATCATAACTCCTGTTTTCCACCACGGATTTCCTGAAAAGCAAATGCAATCAAGATTAGACTGTCGCAGCAGTGCTTCGACAGACACCAAAAATTACACACAAACCCCCGGAACCCCGCCAAAGAGCACCTCAAAGGCAAGCAAGTCAGCAAAAACGGCAAGAAATTTCCACCTCATATTTGGTCCAAAACACTTTTGTCCATTATTAGAGCTTCACAGCAATGGGCCCAAAACCGTCAACTCACCCGCAAAGAAGTACAACACCCCCACAAGTGCTGAGTCTTTCTTCATTGTGCGTAATCCAGCACTCTGCTTGGAGGGAAATCGCAGTCTGGAGGAGGAGGATAGAGGAGCATGTTCTTCAGAACTTGTGAACCTGAGGAATGTAGACTGCGGCACCTTCAAATCAATAAGCAAACAAGTGAAGACAGTTCTGATGATGGTCTTGTTTTTGGGATTAGGTGATTAAAGTTTGAATTAAATTAACTGTGCAAAACAAAGAAAGAGAGACACAAAGCACACAGGAATAAAAGTGAATAAGGACGAAAAAGAAAGTTCTTGATTGATTGTCTCATTTTCAGGGCTCGGTGTCAGGGAATAAGAACAAGATTTCGTCATCATACTCTGCGAATTCAGGCTGGATGAGGTCAGTGGCACCGAACAGAGAAAAAATCCCCTCATCTACGTTGCTGTCCTCCTCGTCTTCATGCGGCGTGCTTTCTCGTACTTTGTAATCTGGTGGTATGAGGTGCTGATTCATCTTGATCATTGTCAGCCGCTCCACATTTTTGGGCGAGAGGCGGCTCCGTTTGGGAGTTACAATGCCACCAGCAGCACTGAAAACACGTTCAGAAGACACACTTGCGAGTGGGCAAGACAAATAGTTTATAGCCAGGTTGTAGAGCTGTGGCCACAATTGTTTTTTGCCATGCCAATACTGCAATGGCTCCTCATTAAGAAAGACCACTGTTGAGTCATTCAGATAGTCCTGCACCATCGACTCAAGGTCATCAACTGTTCCTCCACTTTGCTTACTTTTTGCTGTGCTGGCTGTGACATTTTTTCGAGAACCATACCCCATCAAACTTAGCCAATCCTCCTCCCCAGCCACTGTTAGTGTTGTCATTGTGTGTGGTGCAGATGATCCAGTTGCCGGTGTCTTTAACGGCTGAGAGGTCACTTGTGCCCCAGCCACAGGTGCAGAAGTGGATTCTTGTGACTGCGGATGGCCTGCTGATGCTGATGCTGATGTACTGGCTTCTCCTTCAATAACCTGCCGTTCTTTTTCAAACCTCTTGGCTGACCAGGCTAACCAATGTTTGTACTTTTGAACATCTGCATCAGCGAAAGGAAAGAATGCGTTGTCTGCCAGCGCCTTTTTGTAGCGTGGATCCAGAATAGTAGCACAAATGTAATGCTGATCTGAGTTGATGTTTTTAAGACGTTCATCACCACGTAGGCGATGTAATAATTTCTCAGACAAAATGAAATGGGTTTTTTTTTTTTCATCTTTTTGAAACTCAGAAGAAACCGCCATCAGTTGGTGCTCCAGTATGCACAACAATGGGATAGCTTTTCCCAAATTACAGTCCTCCTGGCTGACTGCACGCGTGAAGAACTCAAAAGGACGAAGCATGTCTGTCAGGCTTTTAACTATGGCCCATTGCGCCTTACTCATCCGCAGGTCCTCCTTCTGAGTTGTAGCCTCTGTCAAGAAATAGTGATCGAGTACCGTATACTGCTCATACAGACGCTCAAGCATGTAGAAGGTTGAGTTCCAACGTGTTGCCACCTCCTGGATGAGTGCTTTCACTGGCATTCCACGTTCAAGTAGCAGTCTCCGCAGATGCTTCCGGGCCTTAAAAGAATGGCTGAAATGGTTGCACATTTTGCGGCAGGTGGCCATTACCTCGAACGCTGGACTCTCTTTATCACTCAAGAATTTTTGAACTACCAGGTTGATACAGTGCGCCAAACATGGCACTCTAACATGGTCACCCTTCGACATGGCCTTAACTACATTGGCGCCATTATCCGTGGAAACATAACCAATCTTGCGTTTTAGGGGGGATAGCATTGTCAAGACCTTTTTGTCAAACTCTTCCAAAAGGTTTTCTGCTGTGTGACTTTTCTCCAAGCCAAACATGGCTAGTGTTGCATGTTTCCGAGCAGCTTTGAAAACTTGGTCCGGGTCAACACCTGCGTTTAGCTTTGCTATAACACCTGAAAAAGAGACCCAGTGTGCAGTGATGCACATGTAATCATCGCCTGGGCCACTGGTCCACATGTCTGTTGTCAGATGTATTGTGTGAACAGCACTCTTCTGCAAAGCTGCCCCAATCGCCTGCAGCACATCTTCATGTAGTGCTGGAACCGCAACTCTGGCAAAATAGAACCGGCTCGGAACCTTCCATTTAGGGCAGAGCGTTGCAACTAATTCAAGAAAACCTACCGCTTCTACAAAAGAAAAAGGTAGAAGGTCCACAGCTAGCATTTTAGCCAGCTTAGTGTTATACAGACGCGTCAGTGGGTGGTTGCGTTCATATGGCACGTCTGAAGTAAGCATTGTTCTAATGTTGGCCTGGACCAAGCATTTACGGGCTGATAATGACTTCGTTGACCCAATTTTGCTCGCTGGTGAACTTTTGTGCGTTGGTGTCTCACTCGCTCCAACACTCTTAGTGTGCCTCACATTGGGTGTGCTGCTGACAGGGGTACTGGGTGTAAGGGAAGTGTTTGACACGTCTTCTTCCTGCTCGTCAACATTAGATGAAACATCAACGTTTCCTTGATTTTGGCCTTTCTTGATCGCAGCTAGGTGCGCAAACCATTGGACAGCGTGCTTTCTCTCAAGATGACCACTCTGGCCGCCGGTACCATAGTTGGTACCTGACTTACCACGACTAACTGCAAGCTTACAAAGGGTACAAATGGCAAACTTTGGATTTTTGGGACAAACAGTAAAGAAGTCCCAAACTGGGGACTTGAAGTGTCTGTGGGACCTGGAGGAGGCGGCGATACTGGTGGTGGTGGTCATGAAGCTAATGCCAGATGAAGTGGAGGATCTGGATTGCCCAACTTTTGTACGTTTTCCACTTTCACCGCCACTAATTAAGGTCGAGGTTGACGCAGGTCTCTTCTTGCCAGAAAGAAATATGGAAGCGGGACGAGTTGGTGTACTACTTAACTCCAATGATTGTGGTGTTTCCACTGCCTCCTCATCGACAACATCATCATCATCATCATCACGCGCAGCAGCTCTTCGGGCTAGGGTCAAAATGTCTGTTTGCTGCATGCCCGCTGGGGCTGCAGTGACCTTTATGATGACTGGGTCGTCGTTGGCAGAGTCTTCATCAGCAGCAGTATCCGCCACTTCTTGTTGAGCCTCATCACACTCCATAAGTCTGAGACTTTGGACGAGCTTCCTTTTACGCTTAAGTACCTTTGTTGGATCATGGTGTGCCTCACTCTCAGACGGCTGTGGTGCTGGTTCCCAAGTTTGATCCGTATCATCAGAAGGAGGTGTGCTTGAAGAGGATGTAGACACCACCCTTGATCTCTTCCTTGCTAGGGTTGTGGAAGACAATGAAGGATCAGCAGGAGGAGTGGCTTCCTCAAATGATACCTCGCCTTGATTGTCGATTTCCTGATGTGCCCCTACTTCGGGAGGAACAACTATTGTGGGCACTTGTGACCCTCCATGCACCTCTGCTTGCGCATCTCCTTGCGCTGCCTCTCCTTCCACATGTACTTGGGCTTGTACTTGCACATGTGATTGTTGTTGCGGCTGTGGTTGTTCAACACTCGTCAGATGAGCTACAACAACCTGTGTTGATTGAGGGACATTGCTGCTGCTTTCTTGCGATGAGCCAACATCACTGGTCGATGGTGATTGAACAACTATACTGGCTGCCTCTGCAGCACTCAAGGGCTTGGACTTAAGTTGGCGTGGTGGTGGTGGTGGCACTGAGCCCAATGGAGCGGGGGTGCTGCTGCCAGCTTGGTCCCACTCCCCAGCAGATCCCGCTGCTGCTGCTGCAGGCATACTTTTTTTTTTACTCCCAAAAAAAGGGGCGGGCGGCACACCAGTCTCCTTGGTAACTTGCTTCTTCTGCTCCTTACTGGCACCTTTCTTGCTAGAGGAGCTACGGGTTACTTTTTTTGGGGCCATCCTCTTCAGAGCAGGTCAGATGGCAGCAGTTGCACGAGTTGCAGAGGGTTCTGTGTCCAGACGTGACGTCGCGTGACGTTATGCTGCACACACCGCTGCAGGACTTCTTCCTGGCACTGGTGGTTCTCTTGAGTCTTCTTGTGCACCTAAAAGCAATGGAAGACAGAGGAACATCAGTTCAGTTATACACCCCAAAAAATCGACAAAACACAGAAAAATGAGCACAATCCCATGCCCTCCTTGATGTTTACATTGAAGACACCCCACAGAAAGACTACGGACATGCAAGTATGCAACACTCACTACCCCTGGGCATAATGGATGAAAAGTAGGCAAAATAAGTGCAGGCCTCAGACACTGCCTCTCCTCAAAATGGCCCACTTACACCCCAAGCACATGTTGCCTGTACCAGCCAGCACTCAAGATGGCCACCACCACCACCCACATGGCCAGTCCACATCAACAGTACACCCCCAAAAAACAGAAAAACAGCCAGAAATCACCACAATCCAATGCCATCCATGATGTTTACATCAAAGAGAGTGAGACCACACCACAGGCACACTCAGTCCATGCACCACCACCACCCCTGGGCAAGCAAAAGGCCACACCAGCAGCCCCCCAAAAACGACAAAAAACAATAAAATAAGCACAATCCCAGCCCATCCATGGCCTCAATTATGTTTAAATTCAAGAAGACACCACACAGAAAGACTAGGCCCATGCAACACTCACCACCACCCCTGGGCAAAGGGCCACACCAGCAGGCCCAAAAAAACGACAAAAAACAATAAAATCTGCACAATCCCAGCCCATCCATGGCCTCAATAGAGTTTAAATTCAAGAAGACACCCCTCAGAAACACTAGGCCCATGCAACACTCACTACCCCTGGGCATAAGGGATGAAAAATAGGCAAAATAAGTGCAGGCCTCAGACACTGCCTCTCCTCAAAATGGCCCCCTTACACCCCAAGCACATGTTGCCTGTACCAGCCAGCACTCAAGATGGCCACCACCACCACCCACATGGCCAGTCCACATCAACAGTACACCCCCAAAAAACAGAAAAACAGCCAGAAATCACCACAATCCAATGCCATCCATGATGTTTACATCAAAGAGAGTGAGACCACACCACAGGCACACTCAGTCCATGCACCACCACCACCCCTGGGCAAGCAAAAGGCCACACCAGCAGCCCCCCAAAAACGACAAAAAACAATAAAATAAGCACAATCCCAGCCCATCCATGGCCTCAATTATGTTTAAATTCAAGAAGACACCCCACAGAAAGACTAGGCCCATGCAACACTCACCACCCCTGGGCAAAGGGCCACACCAGCAGGCCCAAAAAAACGATAAAAAACAATAAAATCTGCACAATCCCAGCCCATCCATGGCCTCAATAGAGTTTAAATTCAAGAAGACACCCCTCAGAAACACTAGGCCCATGCAACACTCACTACCCCTGGGCATAAGGGATGAAAAGTAGGCAAAATAAGTGCAGGCCTCAGACACTGCCTCTCCTCAAAATGGCCCCCTTACACCCCAAGCACATGTTGCCTGTACCAGCCAGCACTCAAGATGGCCACCACCACCACCCACATGGCCAGTCCACATCAACAGTACACCCCCAAAAAACAGAAAAACAGCCAGAAATCACCACAATCCAATGCCATCCATGATGTTTACATCAAAGAGAGTGAGACCACACCACAGGCACACTCAGTCCATGCACCACCACCACCCCTGGGCAAGCAAAAGGCCACACCAGCAGCCCCCCAAAAACGACAAAAAACAATAAAATAAGCACAATCCCAGCCCATCCATGGCCTCAATTATGTTTAAATTCAAGAAGACACCCCACAGAAAGACTAGGCCCATGCAACACTCACCACCCCTGGGCAAAGGGCCACACCAGCAGGCCCAAAAAAACGACAAAAAACAATAAAATCTGCACAATCCCAGCCCATCCATTGCCTCAATGGTGTTTAAATTCAAGAAGACACCCCTCAGAAACACTAGGCCCATGCAACACTCACTACCCCTGGGCATAAGGGATGAAAAGTAGGCAAAATAAGTGCAGGCCTCAGACACTGCCTCTCCTCAAAATGGCCCCCTTACACCCCAAGCACATGTTGCCTGTACCAGCCAGCACTCAAGATGGCCACCACCACCACCCACATGGCCAGTCCACATCAACAGTACACCCCCAAAAAACAGAAAAACAGCCAGAAATCACCACAATCCAATGCCATCCATGATGTTTACATCAAAGAGAGTGAGACCACACCACAGGCACACTCAGTCCATGCACCACCATCACCCCTGGGCAAGCAAAAGGCCACACCAGCAGCCCCCCAAAAACGACAAAAAACAATAAAATAAGCACAATCCCAGCCCATCCATGGCCTCAATTATGTTTAAATTCAAGAAGACACCCCACAGAAAGACTAGGCCCATGCAACACTCACCACCCCTGGGCAAAGGGCCACAGCAGCAGGCCCAAAAAAACGACAAAAAACAATAAAATCTGCACAATCCCAGCCCATCCATGGCCTCAATGGTGTTTAAATTCAAGAAGACACCCCTCAGAAACACTAGGCCCATGCAACACTCACTACCCCTGGGCATAAGGGATGAAAAGTAGGCAAAATAAGTGCAGGCCTCAGACACTGCCTCTCCTCAAAATGGCCCCCTTACACCCCAAGCACATGTTGCCTGTACCAGCCAGCACTCAAGATGGCCACCACCACCACCCACATGGCCAGTCCACATCAACAGTACACCCCCAAAAAAACAGAAAAACAGCCAGAAATCACCACAATCCAATGCCATCCATGATGTTTACATCAAAGAGAGTGAGACCACACCACAGGCACACTCAGTCCATGCACCACCACCACCCCTGGGCAAGCAAAAGGCCACACCAGCAGCCCCCCAAAAACGACAAAAAACAATAAAATAAGCACAATCCCAGCCCATCCATGGCCTCAATTATGTTTAAATTCAAGAAGACACCCCACAGAAAGACTAGGCCCATGCAACACTCACCACCCCTGGGCAAAGGGCCACACCAGCAGGCCCAAAAAAACGACAAAAAACAATAAAATCTGCACAATCCCAGCCCATCCATGGCCTCAATGGTGTTTAAATTCAACAAAACAGTTGTATCATGCACCCATAACCAACCCTGGTCCTACTGGATACTGTGGCTACCCACAATATAATTTATTTAATTTTCTGAAAAAGTTCAAAAATTTTACTTGCAGCAACTGTAATGCCCCAAACAAACTTACTTGTGAAAGTTGATTTCTAATCCAAAAGTGATCCAAAGACAGTCAAAAAGGCCTCAAATCCAAATATCCAGCAGCACCCACAAAAAGTAATCCTTCCAGCTCCAGATCCAAATGAAAGTGACCAGGAGATGGACAAAGCACTGGGAGGAGCCTGCTGGACAGGAACAGGAAGTTGGAGACTGTGGGGCACTTCCTTACTCCCCCCCCCCCCAAAATGGACTCCTTGCAAAAGAAAGGCCATGCAAATGTCAACCTGAGGAGTGATTCTGATAAAAATCATAATTTTCTGAAGGTTTATCCTGTTTGCTGGTGATTTTCTTGTGCGAAATTGCAAAATCTCTATTTCGCAAGTGCGAGATTGTTCCTTTCCGCCGCAACTACGTGTTCGCAATTGCGAACTCTCGCGAGGTGTGCTGTGCAAGGTGGCAAGCCGCGAGTACGTATTCGCGGGCGACAAACTCCCGCGGGAACACGCAGCAAGATCTAAAATGGCGCGTCACTCGCAAAGAAAAACAACTCGGCAAACGCTAATATGACGGAAAGTGAACGCCGTGCACCACGCCGCGCGCCGCAACCAAGCAAAAAATCCGCCGCGAGCGGATTCACGGATTTTCGACAAATTCGCGAGCGTTCGCGGATTGCGGATTTGCCGAAAATCCGAAAAATCCGCGAGCGGAGCGGATTTTACGCCCATGCTTAGTGGAGTGATCCATAGTTTCATGCTTTATAACACAAAAATCTGTTTGAGTTTGGGCTGTGACTAGCACAACCCCACCAACCTTTTCAGGAGGGTACTCTGTTTGCCAGCCTTTTCAGGGAAGAAGTCTGCTTGAGCTTGGGCTTTGGCCATCACAGCCCTTCCAACCTTTTCAGGGAGGAAATCTGCTTGAGTTGGGGCTGTGACCATCACAGTCCCACTAACCTTTTCAGGAAGGCCTACCATTTTGGAATGGGTTTCTTGTTCTACCTCAGCCCAGGCTGAGATATCTAGATCATTTCCCAGTAGACAGTCTACATGCAAGTTTGTAGACACTGCCACTCTCTTTGGCCAAGTGACACTTCCCCAGCTGAGATTGACTACTACCATGGGATGATCTTTCTGCACTCCATCAATAGTGATCACCTGGTATGTGAACCCAGGTAAAAGTTGTCCTGAAGGGACTAGACTCTCAGTCACCATAGTGATGCTAGCCCCTGTGTCTCTATAGGCTTCAACTTTCTGACCATTGGTGAGAGGCTCCTGTCTGTACTTGCCCAAAGTGTTGGGACAAGCAGTGAAGTTGGCAAACCCCATGCCATTCTCACAGACTAGAGTTGCTATGGTAGGGGACCTCATTAGGCCAGAGTCCACCTGAGTTCCCCAAGTAAACCCAGACAAATTTTTGGGGGCACTCCCACCACCTCAGGGATTACTACTAGTAGTAACAGGAGGTGTTGGAGTAGTACTTGGAGGAATATTTTCCTTATTTCTGGCTTTTGGGCAACTGCTGTCAGTTTTCCAATGGCCAGGTTGTCTACATACATGACAATAAGGTTTCTTGACATTAGAGGAAGGAGTTTGGGACCCACCCCCTCAGAGGATTTGTGGGGCCCTGTAGTGGATTTGTCCTTAGATTTATCCCTACTTTCTCTTGAGGCTTGGTAGAATCTTTCTTCTGGTCACCACCCTGATTTTTAGGCCTAATCCTGGTTCTGACCCACTTTTCTGCCTTATTTCCCAATTTATGGGGAGAGGTCAGATCAGAGTCCACCAGGTGCTGGTGTAGAAGCTGGTTTTGACAATTACTAAGGATCTGCTCCCTCATAATCAAATTATACAATCCTGTATAGTCATGTACTTTGCTGCCCAATAACCAGCCCTCCAGAGCCTTAGTAGCACAATCTACAAAATCAGTCCAGTCCTGAGTCTGTGTCTTCTGGGTATTCCTGAACAGCAACCTATAGTGCTCAGTGGTTAAGCCAAACCCATCAATCAGAGCAGTCTTCAGGACTTTGTAGTTATCAGCATCCTTATCACTAACTATAAGGAGCTTATCTCTGCCTTTATCAGAAAAGGAGAGCCATAGTATAGCTGCCTACTGACTCTGGGGGACCTGTTGTACTTTACAGGCCCTCTCCAAAGCAGTTATCCACTCGTGGATGCCATCCCCACTCTTGTAGGGAGGGACAATCTTACTTAGGTGTTTATGGTCAATAGACCTTTCCCTACTTCTAGGGGTATTGCTGCCACCAGTGGAATCAAATCCACTCAATTTTAGCTCTCTTGCAAGAGCCAGTTTCTCTTTGGCTAGAGCAAGTTCTTGCCTCTCAATCCTCAGATTAATTTCCTTCATCCTGGCCTGGTTCTCTCTCCTCTGAGGGGAAGTCATCCTCCTCTGAGCAGAGGCATCAGAGCCTACTGAGCCATTAGACTGGTGAGATTCCCTGGATAGGGATCTCCTCCTTCTGGGCCCATGGTTAAGCCCGCTTGGGGGTCTGTATGGGGCTGTGCCCCCTCCAGCCCCATGTAGGCTTAGGTTGACCTGGTTAAGTTCTAAAACTTGGACCTGATCAGTGTCATCATCATCATCATCATCATCTTCCCCTTGATTTTCATCAGGGAAATCTTCTGTTCATGGATGATCCTCCCCTGTACTACTTGTTGTGATCAGGTTAGCTGTCTTAGCTACATCATACTCCTCTAGTATCTCTATAAGATGCTTAAGGGTAGGATTTTACCCCTGCCTCAACTTTCTAGTTGTACATAAGTGTCTCAACTCATGGAAGGTAAATATGTCATATTTAGAAGGTGCCCTTGGAGGGTCAACTTCTACTGGGAAGGATCCACTGGGTTCTCCTCTCAATGACATTTTTTAGTGAGGTGTGGTGTGTGCACCTACCTACACTAAGTGTTATCTACTAAACCTCTCTAGGAGTTGTAGTCAGGGTGTGCTAGGCCCTTTGCTCTACAACAACTAAGTTCAACAGAACTTAAGTATTCAAAGTCTTGTTTTATATGTACCTCAAGGTACCTTAGTGTGATCTTTCAAATGATATCTCAAGATTATATGGTAAAACAACAGTTAGCTCTTATCCCAACCGCTGCACACCAATGTGAGAATTTGGCCTGGTATATGATGTTCCCTATTCTAGTGAGCACCTTGCACCAGTCCAAAAAACCCTTATGGTGATGGTTGTAAAGTCAACTTTATAGACCAGCTATCCTAGTGGTAGCATGGACAAAGCAGTCAGACTAAAACTTCAGAGAGCATGTGAAGCAAGCTGTTTTACCAATATAACCCCTTGAATACCAGATGAAAGGTCACCACACAAGGTATATATATAAAATATATATGTATTTATTACTAACAGAACCCCTCTGCACTCTTTATGGGGTCAGAGTTCGGGATACAGCACAAGTTACTCAATAAGCATATACTATAAGTTGCACAAATACAATTCTGCCCTAGGGGCCTCACAAACCATATACTAAGTAAGAGGTATAAGAACCACTTCATAAAAGGTGAGTAGTGGGGACATGGCCAGGCGCCAACGAAGATAGCTGCTTAGCCCAGAGCTCCCGGAGCCGCAGCCTTCCATCCCGCTAATATCCGCTCATCGCCTGTCCCACACACACCCCACGCGCTGACCGACCTGGGGGGCTGAGGCGGAGGGCAGCGACCCTGCTCCGGTGTGAATCGGACCTTCGGAAGTGGAGCTGCGGTACTTCGGCCGAGCGCCGGCTACCTGCTGACACTGCTGGTGCTCTCCGGGCGGCCCTGCCCTAAATCTAGGCCCTGCCTTTATGGCCTGGATGGGCCCGAGACCTGGGGATCGGCCTGCCGATGCGACCTTGCTCCGGAGCCGCTGATCCACCGGCGGGGACTATGAGGCCTCCACAGACCTAGCACGGGCACCTGCTGGCCTCCTGCGCGCTGGTGGGGAGACGTGCCGGCTGCGCTCACCCGGGGCCCCGCGAGTGAAGCCACCCTGGGCGCCATCTTGCGTCACGGCCGTGATGGCCGCTTGATTGCGATAACCAGGGGGGGGACGCACCCCTTACCCGCCCTCAATCCACAGCCGTGTCTAGGCCCTTAGGCGGTGGACAGTCTTGGGGCTATCTCGCCCACAGCAAGGGAGGGTCACGCAGCTTCCCGGGCGGTGATCCGGTCGTTTGGGAAGGACAACAGCGACCTTGTGGAGGAACCCAGTTGCCACACGTAAGGCCTGGCGGCGGTTTATATTTAGCCGTGCCCCCTGGGGACAACTGAGGAACGGCCACTCGCTGCAGCAGTGGTGGTGCGGACATACTGGTGGCAATTTGACAGTGTGCCTTTTTGGGCCTCTTCATACTGGGGCGCAGTGACCTGATACCTGGGCTGGCGTGAACTTGGTGGTGGAACCATGAGGGAAGGACCCAGAGACCCCTACATGGGCCTAACTCCACGCGGGGCCTGTAACTTGGTGTCTGGCTGGGAGTGGACCCACTCTGCAACCATGAGGCCGAAGCAGACGACGGCCTCGCAGTCCAACAAGCTGGACAAGTTCACGGTGCAGAAGGGAGCACCGCAAGTGGACGGCGCCACGGACGAGCAACCTGGAAAAAAAGAACCTTCCTTGACCTCCATCTTGTCCGCCATCCAGACGCTCGGCGCCACGTTAGAAACCAAGATCGATAAGGTCTCCATAGAGGTGAATCTACTACGGGTGGACCTCAGCAAGACCTCCGAGAAAGCCAAGACTAACGAGGCTGACATCTGTGAGCTCCAGACTGCGTCCAAGGCAATGGAACAGCAGGTCAACGAACTGATGCACCAGCATCGACAGATGTCCCTGCGGCTGGAGGATCAAGAAGGGAGGGCCCGCAGGAGCAACATTCGCGTGGTAGGAGTTCCGGAGGAACTTGAGGGGCCCAGTGTTGAACTCTTTCTTGAAGACCTGATCCTCACTCACCTTAAACTAAACGTCTGTCGAAATTCTTCACAGTTGAGCGTGCTCATCGGGCTCCTGTCCCTAAACCCAAGCCGGGAGCTCCGCCCAGGACAATCATAGCAGAATTCTTGAACTATAGGGACAGAGACACCATCCTGCAGACGGCTAGGCAGGCCGGAGACTTACAATATGAAAATGCCACAATACGTTTTTTCCCGGACTTTACCATTCAGGTGCAAAAGGAAAGGCGTTCCTTTCTGGGTGTGAAGGCGGCGTTGCGTGAGAGAGGGATCAAGTACATGATGTTCTTCCCAGCCAAGTGGAAGGTCCTCTCTGGTGGCAAGTCCTTATTCTTCACTTCGCCGGCGGACGTGCAAGACTGGATCGATAGGCAGTCACCGCGAGCCCGGAATCGCTCGGAGGGCGAGAACTGGAGGGACACTCAAGTTGCTTCGCCGGCATCAACGGTCGGAAAGTTGGAGGTGGATGCACAGAGCCAAAGCTCGCGGAGATCGAGATCGGCGAGTTCTGGCTATGGGGCCTCCGTGGAGGTGACTGAGCACTGACAGCGGCAAGACTGTTGCTGATTCCCACTGATACAGTAAAGTACTATGTGTTGTGAACCCAAGGGGTGGGCCTGATGGCCCCCAGTGTCCTACAGTTAGGGAAGGGGTCAGACATTATTTCTTCGCATCCAGAGGGGGAGCTAAGCACGTACTGTTACAGTTTTAGATGTCCTCCTCCAGGCTATACTGTGCTAGCGATCCGTAGAACCCTTAAGGGTGGTAATATGGCTTGTTCCAACCGCGGAACTACGTTAGTAGATGATCAGACTCCTGTTGGGTGTTGGGGTGGGGGGGGGTCAGGTGATGATGGTTCACTCTGTGTTCATTATTTTTTCGGGATAAGGGGGAGGAGGGTGGCAGCTTGAGTTGGGGCTGGTCCACGCACCGAACAGGGAAGGTACTGATAGGAGGGAAGGCAGGGGGAGTTTTTTCTTTCCTTGGGGTGGGTCAATAGGCACCCTGCTGATTGGGGATGTGGGTAGTTTTGAGCCTACGGAGCAGGGTAGCAGGGACGGAGGTGGGGAGGGACCAGATGGAGGGTTGGGGTGTTGGGGGGGCAGGAATCTTGGAGGGGAAGGGGGTGGGAAGTTGGGGATTGTTTGGTGAGGTCATGACAGATACCTGTATTTATAGATGTACACTGTGCCTGGAACCCTATGAAGTCAGTAGCAGGAAGGAATACTTACCAGTATGAGGTGGGATAAGAGCCTCAAGGTCATGAGTTGGAACGTCAACGGGCTTGGGGATAAGCTTAAGAGAACTATTGTGATGCAATTTATCAAAAGACACGGGCCTGATGTTGTGCTCCTCCAGGAGACCCACTTATTGGGCAACTCCTGCCATGCACTTAACAGGTGTGGGTATTTGCTTTTGGCACATGCTGGGTGCACCTCGGGGTCCCACGGGGTAGGCCTCATGGTACGTCGTAATTTGCCATTGGTAGTAGACCGCACAGAATTAGATCCTCTAGGCCGCTATGCTGCTATTTCAGGTAAATGGGAGGGCCGCAGGGTGAGCCTGGTTTCCACCTATGTCCCGCCTGGGCTGCAAACTCAATCATATCAAGACTTAGGGAAGTTGCTTCTGTCCCGCACGGATGGGCAACTTGTAGTGGGGGGTGATTTCAACGCGGTGGCCTCTGGCAATCTGGATAGGCATCCCCTGAGGGTTCTGCCATCGGGCCACACATGGCTAGCGGATTTCATCGACACATTCGGCCTCACTGACCTATGGCGACTTAAACACCCACAAGACACCCAATGCACCTTTTTCTCGGGCCCACATCGCTCATTCTCCCGCATTGACTACATCTTGGCACCCATGCGGCAGGGCACCTCCGTGCAAGAGGCCACGCACTTGGCGAGAGGCATTTCGGATCACTCTCCATTGCTGATGCATCTCACCCTAGACGAAAGGAGGGTAGGTAGCATAGCACCGATTAATGCATGGTACCTCCATAATGAAGACACAAGGAAGACGCTGACTCTGGCCATTACCTGTTATTTAGCTGAAAACGACGGTACAGTAGACTCCGCTGTGACGCTATGGGAGGCCTTCAAAACGGTAATCCGAGGGGAAGCCCTCTCGACGATGGCTGGTCGCCGCAAGGACAGACCTTCAGGTATTGGAAGCGGCGACGCTGACCCGGGACGATCCGGGGGCGACCCATCAGATGCAGCTCAAGAGTGCGGAATATAAAGCGCTGGCCACTGATGCCACCAATAATGTCATCAGGGACAAGGAAGGGAGGATATACGATCAGGGAGATAAGGCGGGCAAGCTGATAGCTTGGCTTGATAGGAAACAGCAGATGCAAAAAGTGGTAACGGAGCTTAGAACTGAGACGGGGGCCATTGTCACAGAACCAGCTGATATTATCCGGGAGTTCAAACTGCATTACCGGAAGGTCTATAGTAGGGGGTCGGACAGACCAGAGGGGGACTCCACTGACTTGCTGGCGGACATCCGATTGCCAACCCTGATGGAAGAAGAATGTGAGACCCTTGAAGTGCCACTCACCACTTAAGCTGAAATCGCGCTATTGACACTGTGGCATTTCATGCTCTAGATATTGCCACTTAATCTGTCTTTAGCGATTAAAAAGGCAAGGGTGTTCATACCTTGTGATTTTATCCGTTTCCCAGACAACGAGCAGACTACTTGCTCAGATCTTCACTGTGGGTGTGGCCGAATTACGGGCCGGCATCTGCGGGGACTGGGTGGATTAGGGTAGCGGCCATCTTGGTGAGGGCTTGCAAGACACGTCGCTCGGACGACGGTATAAAGACAGGCAAACACGTGAGCCATTTGACTGCTTTGCATTCTCTCCTGAGGCTTGAGCCGGGAGGCTACGCTTTTAATTTCTCTGTCTGATTTTAAAATTGTTGAATTTTCCCCGTGTGTCCTTCCCCCCTCCTTTCGCGCTTAAGCTGAAATCGCGTTATTGACACTGTGGCATTTCATGCTCTAGATATTGCCACTTAATCTGTCTTTAGCGATTAAAAAGGCAAGGGTGTTCATACCTTGTGATTTTATCCGTTCCCCAGACAACGAGCAGACTACTTGCTCATATCTTCACTGTGGGTGTGGCCGAATTACGGGCCGGCATCTGCGGGGACTGGGTGGATTAGGGTAGCGGCCATCTTGGTGAGGGCTTGCAAGACACGTCGCTCGGACGACGGTATAAAGACATACGTCAATGGCTCCGCGCAGCGGACGCGCATTGCGGGCGCGCCGATCGCGCGCCGGAGTCAAGCCAGAGTCAAGCCAGAGTCAAGTCAGAGTCAAGCCAGAGTCAAGCCAGAGTCCAGCCCGTCCGCGATCGACCGGGCTGCGGGGCTGGACTCCACAGACCTTGCCTCCCATTAACTACAAAGGTTCCCAGAAAGAAGAGTCACTCTCTCCACTACTCAAAATCTGACCTTCTGAAACTCGGTAAGACACCGTTTCGCAACTGCTTGCACACAATAGACCCGGAGTCTTTACCCGCGTTCTGTAACATATGCCATCAACCACTCCCTAAGCTAAGCAATACTCCCGGCAAGACGACGAACCTAAAAATGCTATTACTTAACTGTAGGTCCATGACTAAACATAAAACAGAAATCCATGATCTCCTGATTAACAAAGACCTTGACACCTTGTTTCTTTCCGGAACATGGCTAGATGAAGCATCCTCCCCGGATATCCTAGACGCCATCCCCCACAACTACAGTCTTCTAAGAACCGATAGACAAAGACAACGGGGGGGATTAGCAATGATCTGTAAAGAAGAATTAGAATGCACATTAACTAAAATAACTATTACCGATAGTGAGTGTGGGAGATTTACCATAAAACTAGATCCTACTACCACGATCACTGGTTTACTTATATATAGACCCCCTGGAGCAGCGGTGTCTTTTTGTAGGCAACTCATTGAACTGGCTACTCAACTCGCCATTAGACATAAAAATGTAATCATTCTAGGTGACCTCAATCTTCACCTAGAGGATAGTAATTCCAGGGAAGCTCAACTTTTAGTGAATGCTTTCAATTCCGTAGATCTTAAACTTCTCTCTACTACTCCCACCCATCAACAGGGTCATCTATTAGACCCTATCTTCGCAAATTGGGAAGGTATTAAGACTTCTCCCCTATCCCACTTATCTGGTCTGACCATAGCTTGGTGCCGTTTGAGATAACTAGAAGATACATTAAAAATACACATTCTAAACTTTCGCCTCACAGACGCCGGAATTTAAAAAAATTCACCCCTGAACTTTTTAAAGATACGTTAACTGAGCAACACCCTTCAATAGGGAACTCCCTACAAGAGGTATGGGACAACTATGAATTTTGGGTAACAAAAGCTTTGGACAAAATTGCACCATGGACTACCAAACCACCAGCTAGACAAACCAAAAACGCCCCCTGGTTCTCAGAGTTGCTCAAAAATGCTAAAGCCCTATGTAAATCTATAGAACGTAAATGGAGGAAAAACTATACCCCGGAACTCAAAATAAATTACAAAATCGAACTGAAAAAATATCAGAAATTAGTCAGAATAGAAAAAAGTCACTACTACAAAAGCAGAATTGAGGAAACCAAGAACCCCACGAAAGAGCTTTTCTGCATTTATAGAGAAATTACCATTCCTTCACGTTTAGATACTAAAGATACTTACTCCACGGAGATATGGGATTTCTGATTTCTTTGTGGAGAAAGTAGAAAAAATCCATGCCACCTTCTCAAGCAGCACTAACATATCTAATGATAATGCAGATAATCAAAGCTCCCTCTCTCACAAATCCTCATTTACCAGATTCAGGACTCCTAACAAACAGGACCTAATGAAAATTATTAATGGAATACGCTCTGGCTCCCCTATGGATGCCTGCCCCCCGGAACAATGTAAGGCTGTCATGGAAAATATATTAATAGATCAAATCAGTAACATGATTACCTTATCGTTCCAGGAAGGCCATGTCCTGAAAAGCTGGAAATCTGCTCAGGTAATACCTCTAAAAAAGAAACCAAACATCCCAATTTCTCAATTGCAAAACCTAAGACCGATCTCGCTTCTTACTTTTTGTGCCAAAATCCTAGAAAAGGTTGCAAATATACAACTCATGGAGTTTCTGGAGAAAGAAGCTCTCCTTCATCCCTCCCAGTCAGGGTTTAGATCTGGCCACTCAACCGAATCGGCAGTCCTGTATTCGACTGAACATATCCGAAAAATGGTGGACGAGGGAGAGACAGCAGCAATGGTCCTATTGGGCTTAAGTGCAGCGTTTGATACCGTGCTGCACTCAACGCTGCTGTCTCAGCTCTCGGACATGGGAGTAAAGGGCCTAGCTCTTACCTGGTTCCGGTCCTTCTTGACTGACAGAACGTTCCAACTTCACTGCCCACCCTTTAAATCGTCGCCTCGCAGTGTGAGCCATGGGGTTCCACAGGGCTCTAGTTTGAGCCCAACATTATTTAACATCTACATGGAACCCCTGGCACACATTGCGGAGGAGTTTGGGGTGGGCATTGTCAGCTACGCTGACGACACCCAGTTGGTGTTTAAATTAACCCCAGACAGCAGTGAATTAGCTATCAACTTCTCAAACTGTATGTCAGCGATAGCCATGTGGATGAACAATAATTGCCTCCGTTTAAACGGAGACAAGACAGAGGTGCTGATAGTAGGAAGAGATGTCTCTGTATGGTCTCATGCATGGTGGCCTAGCGAATTAGGGGAACTGCCTACTCCAGTGGAAACGGTGAAAAATCTAGGCGTTATGCTGGACGCTGACCTCTCTGGCAAAACCCATGTGAATAAGGTGACAAGCAAATGCTTAGGCATATTAAAAGTACTTCGTAAAGTACTCGATCTTTTGCCCACCGAAGCCAGAAAAACCATAGTTCATGCTTTGATATCACCTCATCTGGACTATGGTAATGCTCTCCTGTTAGGCCTAAATCAGAAGGGACTGCACCAGTTACAATGTGTTCAGAATTCAGCTGCGCGGCTGGTGCTTGGTCTCCCTAGAAAAGCCTCCATCAAAAATGCATTAGTCAAACTCCATTGGCTCCCTATTAAAGAGATAATTATATTCAAGACTCTCTGCTATGCCCACCGTATTGCCCAGAATAGAGGCCCTGACTACCTGAAAAGTCTCATTACCATTCACCGTTCGACGAGAGATTGGAGATCATCGGGCATGATGCTATTTAAAATCCCTCGCATCACAAGAGCTAAAATGGGAGGAAAGTCTTTCCGCTATTTGGCCACTAAGTACTGGAATGCTCTGCCGATCCATTTGCGAATGGATCCCTCCGAATTGAGATTCAGAGCTAGATTAAAAACTCACCTATTCCCTAAATAGGAATCCCTATGCCGAGTCTCGGATTCTGCTCCTCTGGATTGGTTTGCACTTGCAGTTAGCGCGGGGATACACAGTTTTGTGCAGCCAGGCGCTTAATAAATGTTTTATTATTATTATTATTACCACCGAGGAGGTGGGTCGCGCTATCGGTGACCTTCGTTCGGGAAAAGCTCTCGGTCCAAATGGTCTGCCTATTGAGCTTTTTAAGCTCAAAGCTGACACTATCAGCCCTTATTTGAAGCAAATATTCAAGGAAAGCAGGGATCGGGGTCAGCTACCGCGTGACCAGCGCATAGCCACCATAGTGGCCATCCCCAAAGACGGCAAGCCAAGAGACGCATGTGCTTCATATAGACCTATTTCTCTGCTAAACGCGGATGCCAAATATTTTGGCTTAAGTGCTGGCTAACCAGCTTAGGCCTGTCCTTCCGACGCTGGTCCATCCGGACCAGTCGGGCTTTATGCCCCGTCGCAACACTGCACTTAATCTTCGCCGCTTACATGGAGTTCTAGGGCCCTGACACACTCTTAGGGAAGACGCAGTAGTGGTATCGCTCGATGCCACAATGGCTTTTGACACTCTGGAATGGCCATATACGATGGCGGTCCTCCAGAAGCTGGGCTTCGGCCCTGAGTTCATAAGATGGGTTTGTCTCCTCTACGCTGAGCCTTTGGCCCAGTTGACAGTCAACAACAAGCTCTCCGAAGTTTTCGCTCTGGAGAGGGGGATGCGACAAGGGTGCCCCCTGTCCCCCCTTTTGTTTGCCTTACCCCTAGAACCGCTTGCGGCCTGGATCAGGCAGGACCTTTCCCTGAAAGAGCTCTGCTGGACTGATGGGTGGGAGGACAGGATTTCGTTGTATGCGGATGACATCCTGCTTTACCTCTCGAGACCTCGTAGATCACTTATGGTAGCTATGGATATTTTTACAAGTTTCGGAAGAAACTCGGGATATAGTATTAATTGAGGCAAGTCAGTTATGTATGTCTGACATGGAGACCCTCCGGTGGCCCCTCGGAACTGTCTTATTACAACTGCCACGGATGGGTTCCGCTATCGGGGGATTTTTATTTCCAAAGATAAGACCGCTAGATATGAACATAATCTCCTGCCCCCACTGCAACGCTTCAGGCAGGACTCTGCTTCGTGGAGGAAGTTACCGCTCTCTCTCCTTAGACGGGCATCGCTCTTTAAAATGATGGCTTTGCCAAGATTTTTATATGCCCTGCAGAACCATCCTGACTTAGTTCCACAATCCTATTTTGCGTCTATTGAATCAATATTACGAGAGCTACTATGGGTGGGGGTGCCTCGCATCTCCCTTCAGAAACTCACCATGGGTTGGTTTGACAAGGGTATTGCGCTCCCGGACATTTGGAAATATTATTGGGTTGCCCACCTCTCGGCCATTAATCAGGGCACGTATGCACACGGCGCCGATCCGGGTTTTGCAATGGACCGTTGGCTCCTACCGGGCGGTAATTTTGAGGCTGCATTGTATTCTAGGCCCGGCAGGTATCCCCTTACAGGGCCCACCAACCACTCGGTTAAACTATGGCATGCGGTCCAGCGAAACTGGGATGGGCTGATACTTTGTCTATGGCTACCCCGCTGTGGGTATCAGAAAAGTTATATACCCTCGGTCGTACTAAGGGATTCCACAATTGGGACCTCATCGGGATCTCCCATGTCCGGGACCTGTGGGGCTCCAAGGGGGTCGTCTCCTTTGATTCACTCCAACGCACATATGAGCTTGCACGCACTGAGCATTTTGATACCTGCAAGTCAGACACTCATTGCAATCCAAGGATTCCCCAAGGAACTTTACCCCCTGTTGCTTTCCCCCTGGAGGATAGGCTTCTTGATGGTCACCTGCCTGAGCAGGCCATATCCCTTACGTATAAGAAGATTATCAATAATTCCCCAGACCTACTCCAGCCACTTAAAGGGAAGTGGGAGGCGGACGGGTTGGAAATCGATGAGGAGGAGTGGAGGAGTGCCCTAGCGTCCCCATAGGAAGTGGCCATATCGGCCAGACTATGGCTGATCCAGCTCAAGATTCTTCATAGATTCTACATATCTGGTACTAGGTTGAAGTTGATGGGCCGCAGTGAGGACGGGCTCTGCAGGAGAGGGTGTGGGGCGGAAGGGTCGTTCTTCCATATACTGTGGGAGTGTCCTCTGGTCCAAACCTACTGGCGCTGTATACACCGATGCATGCAAGAGGTATGGGACGTGGCACTGAGAGTAGAGGCAAAAAGGTGTCTTTTAAACATTTGGGAGCCTAATGACTTATCCACTCATGGGAGGCTGTGGGCCACGTTAGGATTCGCAATCGCTAAAAGGAACATAGCCAGGCTATGGGGGGCAGGTACACATCCGAAACTGGACTCATGGAAAACTGATATGAATTGGTGTATGCTCCAGAAAAAAACGGTGTATGAAGCCAGAGGCTGTCCCCGGAAATGGACTGGTTTATGGGCCAACTGGAACGAGTACAGGGGTCATATCTGCAAACCCCCCCCAGGCCGCCCCGGCTGACGACCTACCCGCAGGGCCTCCTGCTCATTGAATGACTGTGATATATTTGCTTGTAACCACCAATGTTCTGTGACAAAGGGATTTACCAGGTTCATTTGTAACTAATGATATGAATGTACGTGACAACCACCACTGTTTATTTATAACTAATAAAAAGAATAAAAGAAAAAAAAGAAAAGGTGAGTAGGCCTAGGGCCTAGGAAATCGCTGGGGCTACACTGAACAACCAAGGGATTGGAAGTAGGAGGCCCACGGGAGGCATGTGCAGTGTCTAAACACACACGCGAGTTACCATAGGGATTCAATGGGAACGTAAAAGTTACAAAGTATTTGATTTCGGACACTTCCAGATGGACTACGGGAAAACCCTGTTAAACTAGGACACTTGGATAGTTGTTACCCATGGGAGCACCGGAGTACTTGAGTTACCTCACCGAGGGAAGCCGGTGCATAGGTGTGAAGTTGTGTCGGGTTTCGTCGCTGTTTCCTATGGAGAGCTGCAAGAAAGTGCTGCAGGCGACCAGGAGGAAAGTGTCCAGGTGGATCCAAGGGTGGATCGGAGTCGAGAAGAACCTGAAAGCAGAGGGGATAGAGTCTGGGTCACTATCCAGTGACCAGGAAGGAACCAGGCGATGTCATGATGCAATCAGGTAAAGAAGTGAAGCTTGTCTCTGCAGCCACGTGGACCAGGAGGCGTCGACGCCAACCAGGAGCTGGATACGGACTGTCCCATGAAGGATCTAGCTGTTGGCGGTGTTGGTATCCGGATTGGACCCAACAAGCCTTGACAAAGGCAACCCACGCAGGAAGTGAAGATTGGCTTTTGTTCAGACCAGCAAGGTCTGGGGGGCTTCTCTTACACAGAGAAGCTGGAGCAAGACTGGAGCAATCAGGCAAGCATTGTGATTTCAAAAGGATGTCTTCAGAGTGCCACTAGCCAATGGGCTAGCAACTGCGAAGACGCATCGAGGAGAAATGCAGGCACAGGCTCCACGCGGCACTTGTGGAGTGTGGAGGGCTGAGCTTCAGTGCAAATACTGCTTGGGTCTGGGACTTCTCAAACCCCAATGCACAACTTCGAGGGTACCTCAGAATCTGCACGGTTAGCATAAATCAGGTAGTTCAGGATGTCCGGTCCCACATCGCTCATGTCCGCCACGGGTCTCGGCTTTGCTGTGGATGTGGGTATGAGTCAGAGACGTCTGAAAATCCAGGTCCTGGATCGCTAAGTCTTCGGGATCCGGCTGGAGCATCGACAAAGCAAACCGTCAAGGTACTGTTGGTGCCGGTTTACACAGGGTGGTCACTCCTTGACCACAAGGGAGATGTCTTCAGTCTTCCAGTCGATGTGGAACGTCGAAGGTCCAAGGGTTCATGTCAAAGTTTCTTCCAGGATAAATGTAAAGTCCCTAGACTGAGCTCCTATCTTTATACTAAACTAAGGGGCTGGATTACCTGCTAGGTCCCTCCTATGGGTGGAACCTGGGAAGGGGGTGGTTACAACCCTTTCCCTTTGTCCAGTTTCGCACCAGAGTTGGGGCTGGAGTGCCCCAGCAACTGGTTTGAACCGGGCTATGCGTGGAGCACCTTGTGTGCCCCAGGCAGTGTCTCATTTCATTCAACCCACCCTGCCCCAATACACTAAAGCCCGTCTGGGGAGGTGCTCACACCTCCCAAGGCAGGAAACCTATTGTACAGGCCTCGCCTGCCGGAGTTTCGTCCAGCAGCAGTGGGTCAGACTCGTGTCTGTGGCAGCAGCATCCATTTTGTGATGCTAAGGCTCTGTTTAACTTTAACCGGATAAAGTAGTAACTACATGTCTTCTCCCTCTAGAAGGGTGGAATGCTACCCCCGCCGCCAGAACTGGCGGGGGGGGGGGGTAGTATTCCAAAGCGTATGACACCTTACACAACATGTTTTAATAAAGCCAAACCAAAGTTAGCATTAACCGCGAGGATTATAATGCACTTAAGAGTATATGGTATGGCTATATCATAGAACAGCTATAAGGACATGGTTCCGAAAGCTGCAGACAGGCTCAGCTCATGCTAGAGCACCATCTCACATAAAACCAAGCACTCAGCCTTCAGGATTGTCAAGGCCTGCCATAGGAGTGACTTATAGGTATATATGTGTCTATATATAAGGGTAGATATAGGTATACTATATCTAAGCAAGCGGTGATTACACGACCTTGCCCAAGCTGAGTGATCAGCCCGTGGTGCCAGTTTGGATGGCCAGCCAGGGGTGGCATAATACATGCTGCAGCCCCTGGTAGGCCTTGGAGGCACCTATGCCCTAGGTACCTATGTTACACTATACAGGGGCTCACAAAGGTGACCCAATACCCAATTGGATATGTACCTAAAGTACATGGAGTCCATTTTACAGTGAGAGCAGATAGCCTGGGGCCCTGATTAGCAGGATCCCAGGTCAACTAAGTCGAAAACCAGCTAAGCACTAGGCAACAAGTTGGGGGTAATCATAGTCAGATATCCACCTTCCTACAAATGGAAAGCGAAGAACGACAATGGCGAGCACATAAAAATACAATAAACAAATGCCCACGAACAGGAGCGTAGACTAGTGAACAACTGAGTTGTGAGTACTTGAGGACTGGTAAATAGCATGACTAGTAAGAAGAGCAAAACCAATAGAAATACATAGAAGAGGGAAGTCATGAGATTAATAACTCAGATTAAAGTGTTTCTAAAGCCGCCAGTTATTTAGAAATGATTTGAAGACAGAAGGTAACGAGCATTCCTGCTACATAGATGAAGTGTTTCATTTTCTAGCACTGTTACCCTAGAAGGACGGCCCACTATACTCTTCAAAAGATGAGAGGAAAAACATAGTTTGTCATTGCACCGAGAGGTTCCATCCAGCTATTGATAGTTTTTCACCAAGATAGCTAGGTGATTTGATGTTTTTAAGGTTTGTAAGTGGGGCATGCTGTACTCATGGAGCTTAGACTAGTGCACCCATACAAAGTCACTTAAGGTAAGAAAGTGCAGAGGTGATACGATCACATCGTTTGGTGCAGGTCAACCTTTTAACAACACCATGAAAGGCATCTGTAGGGTCAAGTTTTTATTTAGAAGCCTACCATGATCTAGGAACCATGATCTAGGCCCTATACAGCCTCTACAGCTAGTTTAAGATAACATATCCTAGAAGTATTTGAGCTTTTGAGGTCTATGATTTCTAATGTCACCACTAAAACCAATGGGATGAGACGGCAGGGGTGACCTTCATACAACGTGAGGAGGATGTCATCAGTGATATTACTAGCTCTGAAGAGAAACTGACACAGGCTAAGAAGGCTATTTTTCTTAGGTTGTTTACCAACATAGTTCATTATGACCTTGGGAGAAAAGGAAGTACTGATCTGGGGCAGAACAATTGTTGATACAAAGTCATATTTTTAAGAGAATTTTATTATATGCAGCTTTGAGGCATTGTGGTCTCATTGTGCTCCAACAGTATTCGAAAGAGAAAAATCAGTAAGAGCAAACCAGTGCTGGATAAATGCCTGAGCTATTTCTTAGATAAGAGTAGGAAAGACAAGGTCATCAGAGTAAGACGGGTTCATGTCATAGACAGACAAAACAAGGCCCTCTTTAGAGATGGGACCGTATGAGCTCCATACAGGGACTAAGGCCTCATTTAAACCCTGGCGGATTGCCCACGGGTCTGCCATGGGGAAGAGGTCATGGCCACCACCCCACTGACGGAAGACCATCCTCTGTATTTAGAGATCACCACCTGCCTGGAGGGGATTTCTGTTCTGTAAATGGCGCCATCACCATGGCGGATTACTTGACAGCACTGGAGATTTGAAAAGCAAATGCCATGTTTAAAGTGGTTCCCTGATTAAAAATCGATGTAATAAATATCGACATACACAAATATCGACTCCCTATACTTCAACAGGTAAGTTCAAGAATATTGAATCAAATATATCGAAGTAGAAAATATAGATGTAAAAAATATCGACTTAAAAATATATATGACTTAAAACAAATATATTGAATATTATTAATATTTTGAAAATAAATACATCAAATTTAATATATATTTTAACTAAATACAACAAATACACTTAATTAAAAAAATATAAACACACAAACATAAAAATGTATACATATACATATATTTACTTAAAAATAATGTATTAACTATTATCTTCATTTAATTTTTAAACGTTCACATTATATAATAATTATATACATATGTCACTAATTAACTTCCGCCCAATTTCAAGGCTCCCTTTTGCTGCCAAGTTGTCAGAGAAAGTTAGGAACCAGCAACTTTCAGAGTACCTAGAGGAAAATCTGCTTCTGGATGATACACAACTCGGTTTCAGAAAAACACGAAGTACTGATTCGGACCTGGTAGTAGTTACAGAGGAGATTCGGAAAGTGCTGGACAGGGGAGGGACCACAGGGCTAATCCTCTTGGATCTTTCCGCTGCATTTGACACGGTCAGCCACGATATTTTAGTGGATCGTATGCAAGGCCTAGGTATTGAGGATGCAGCTATAGATCTCCTCAAATCCTTTCTGGTAAACAGACAGCAAACTGTGTCATGGGCAACTTCACATCTAAGCCTTTCTCCCTGCCCTGCCTCAGGGATCAGGACTGAGTACAACACTGTTTAACCTCAATGCTGCACCACTTGCAACAATCATCAAAAGTGCGGGCCTTCACCTGGCGTCTTACGCCGATGACACCCAAATTGTGGTGTCACTGGCAAACCCTGAAAATAAATTGGAGATGGCTCTCAGAACTTGCATGAGCAATGTGTGCAAGTGGATGGATTACAACTACCTTGAATGAAATGCCACTAAAACTGAGGTCATCCTTTTTGGTAACAACCCCTTACTCTGGACGCCGGAATGGTAGCCACCCAAACTGCACTAACTTCCTGAACCCGTAAACAAAGTACAAAATCTGGGCATCCTGATAGATAAAGAACTGAAGTTTAGGGACCAAGTTAATAAAATTACATCAGCCTCTTTCTTTCCTTTAAGGCTTATAAAAAAGATTGAACAATTCTTGCCCCCGAACTTCTGAGAATGGCTATCAGCACATTGGTTATTACTAAGATAGATTATTCCAACAGCCTCTGTCCTACTCTTGCAGTGGGTCTTGAAATGAGGCTCCAGACTTTGCAAAACGCTGCTGCCTGATTCCTCTTCAAAATTCCCAAACATGAATCGGAAAGAGGAGCCATCAGGAAACTACACTGGCTGCTGGTTAAACAACAATGTAGGTTTACGGCTCTCTGCCTGGCCTATAAAGAATTGCATGGACTGGGGCCAGCCCATTTCAGAAAGAAACTCAATTAGTACATCCCAGCTAGGACACTATGCCCAGGCTCCGCCATGAACCTGATTGTTCCTCCTTTCAGGAGAACCAACTGGGGTGGAAAGAGCTACTTCAGGGCCACAGCAGTGCTCTGGAACAGCGCCCAATGACACTGAAAGCTGCTCCCTCCCTACTTACTTTCAGAAAGCCTTAAAGACCTGTTTGTTCCCACAGGAGACATAAAGCACCCAGCCCTGGCCAAACTTGCTGCGGACATCAATTTCAGAAACGTTATCTGTTCCTGCAGTGCCAAGACGCCTATCGGCAGTAGTTGATGTTTTATAAATTATATAAATAAATAAAATAGGTAATTACATTTTTTTTATGAATTCAAACATTTTAACTATTAAAAAAAATTAAACATACATTTAGCAATACAATAAATACAACAGTAGGGAAATTGTTGGAAAGCAGAAGGATAAAAATGACTATTCCCACTCCAGTGAATGCAACAGTAGGGAAAGAGCTGGATAGTGGATGGGTAAAAATTACTATTCCCACTCCAGTGAATGCAGTAGTAGGGAAAGTGTTGGATAGTGGAGGGGTAAAATTTACCATTCCCACTCCAGTGAGTGCAACAGTAGGGAAAGTGCTGGATAGCAGAGAAGTACAAATTACTATTCCCACTCCAGTGAGTGCAACAGTAGGGAAAGTGTTGGATAGCGGAAAGGTAAAAATTACTATTCGCTCTACAGTGAGTGCAACAGTAGGGAAAGTGCTGGATAGGTAAGGGGTACAAATTACTATTCCCACTCCAATAAGTGCAACAGTACAGAAAGTGTTGGTTGGTGGAGAGGTAAAGATTACTATTCCCACTCCAGTGAGTGCAACAGTAAGGAAAGTGTTGAATACCAGACAAACAAAAATTAATAATAAGACAGTGGCTCCCGTGCAATCAATAACTAGCTGTTCCCCAACTCTAAATAAAGCGGGACAAGTATGGCAGGTGTACCATTCCTCCCACTCTGCCAGACCCTGAATGAGGCTCTAACTTAAAGAAATGGCCGGCTCATGATGGCTGTGCTGTATAAGATGCAACAGAAAATAAAGCAGGCCTCAAGTGTACTTTTACTCTACAGTCTATCAATGGCTGGTTATAGTCAAGAACTTTACACCATTAGAGCACAATTATGACACATGAGGCATTAATGTGGTACCAATCGTATGAACGTTAGGCTAAGATACTCAGGCCAAGGGCCTCATTGGAGGTCCGGAAGAGGAGGTCAGTGCAGTTAGTGTGAAAGGATTTTGAGAATCGGGTGAATCTCTACTGTATCTATCCCTCTGGTGTTTTTACAAAATGTCGAGTCAAAAATTTTATGCGGACAAAACATTGTGTCAAGAATATCGAGGAAACATGTTGTATATCTAAGTTTCTATGTTTCTATGGATAAGCAAACTTTTACTATACTTAACTCCACATATATATACCTTGACCATATATACACATATATATCTTCAAACTACGCAGATGTGCAGTTAAGAATAGTAAATCTATACTTACCTATTTGCACTTACCTTTTGAATATTTTGGCCCTCAATATTTCAGACATGATATTTTGTCCACATAATATATTAGCTTCGATATTCTATCAGACAACCTATCTCTCTGGGCACTGGCATTACCCCCTTTTGAGAAAATATACTGCAGCGGTTAGAGATGAGATCCAAGATGGTTAGATCTGACTTCATATTACTCAGATGCTGTTTGTGCTCCTGAGCTTTTGTTTAATGAACATATTCTGCCACTTGTCCATATAAACTGTTGAACTCAAACTACAACCACCAGAAAGCATTGGTTTGTTAAATGGAAGCTCATGGAGTGGATTCAATGAGCCTCATGTAAAAATCTCTTTTGCAATCCCAAACCCTGTAATTCGCAAAATAACAAGACTTGTGACTGCAGAAGGTATTTTCTTCATCTACAAAAGCCCTTTTACAAGGTGGGAAACTCTTTCCGATTTGTGAAAGGACTTTTGCGATACTGTCCAAATCACAAATAGAAGCGGTCATGTAAGGGGCATGTCCCTCCGATTTACAAGTCGGAGAGGAATGTATCAATGGTTACTGACTGCAGTTGTGTGTTGCAAATCATTGATCAGATCCTGACACGTCAAATGGGTGGTATCTAATTAGCAAAGGAAAAAGGGTCCTATTTGAGTCACTTCCTGTTTGTGAATCTTCATAAAAGGTTCATGGAGAGGTGGCAGCAGCGAAACTTTTAAAAAGCAAAAAAAAAATGTATACACATACACAGCACTGTTTTCTTTAAGGAAAATGGCTGCATTTAAAAAAAAAAGTTTTTCTTTATTTAAACACAATCACAGACATGGTGGTCTGCTGCCCCTTGCAGGCTACCATCCCGGTGATTGTGGCCAGTCACTGGGGGTCACAAATTATGACCTGCATGATGAATATTCTTTAAGCATATTGTTCTGCAACTACGTGTGAATCGGTATTTTATTAACAAACCTATTGCACATAGGCTGGTTCACCAAATCAGAATAAGTCCACAAACATTTGGAGGGTAGTTTGAGCCCAATTTTACTAATGAATTCTTTGTGCATGAGGCCAATATACCATCTAGGCCGGACTGGGAACGTAAACCAGCCCTGGCAGTTAAGTTGGGCAGGCCGCAGGGAGGCAGCAGTGGGTAGGGGGATACACTGCTGCTGCTTTTGGTACAGGGGCCCAATATTCCACCGGCTCCCTGTACCAAAAACGCCCCCCACTAGTCCGAAACCGGCCCCCACCCTTCCGCTACGGCCTGTCCCGCCCTGCATACCAAGTCACTGGGGTTCACTTGGCCTTCTCTGCTGAAAGTGAGAAGAGAATGAGTACTGCTTCCACACTATTGCCACATTCCCTTTAGGTCCCTAAAGCTAGCACCTGAAACTCCCTCCCCAGTCCTCTGTACTCTCACTCTATTTTGCTCAGGATTGGGAAGCTGTAAGAATCCCACGTATTTTCTTCTCCCATCACCTAGGTTATTTCCTATCCTTAGGGTTTTGTTTCTCAGTACCTCAATACCATGCCAAGACACTCTATTTAAAGGGTAAGGTCAATATATACTGTAAATAAATATATGTTATCTTTGAGTAGTTCATTTGATCTTTTTTAAGTGTGTCTCATACCCGTGGCAATGAAGAAAAAAAAAGTGGATGAGCTAAGTCTACTATATATATATATATGTTGTCATATGAGTAAATCTATATATGGATTAGAATTTGGGCACTTGCCCCGGATTTTCTTTTCTGATTAAGATTACCACACAAGGTAATTTTTTTGGGTCCAATTAATTTCAACAAGATTTTGATCTTTTTTCATTAACAGTGTTTAATTAGTGTTATTGAAACATTGTCTGTTTAAAAGGAAATTTATTGGACGTTCTGATTTGCACATATTGCATTACGCACTTTATAAATGACTTAGGGGCTCATTAGGATGGCGGACGGACTTGCGTCCGTCCGCCACCCTAGAGGAGGAGGGACCGTCCGCAGGGGCAGCGGCGGTCCCTCCGTGCTAATTAGGATGTGACCGCCACCCTGGCGGTCACATCCTGTATTTTTATCATTGCGACGGGTGCTGCTTGAAGCAGCACCCGCCGCAATGTTAAAAAAGTAAGTTGTGCATGTGCCTGCCGCTTTGTGCAGGCAAATGCAGGGGGGTACCATAGGTACCCCCCATGTGCACCCCCCACCCCCCTTCACCCCTGGGGGCCCGCAACGGGCCCCCAAACACAAATCCGTATGCCTTTACACGGCGGAAATGCCGCCGTGTAAAGGCATCTTTCCGCTGTCATCCTAATATGGCTGGCGGTGTCTGATATGGCGGCGGAAAGGTGGCGGACAGATAGGAAGACCCACCAGCCATCCTAATATGGCGGTGGGTCTTGCAGGGCTCCCCGGCGGATTTCCCGCATCCTCCGGGCCGGCGGTGGCTTCCGCCGGCCCGGTGGATGCGGGAAATCCGCCATCATAATCGGCCCCTAAGTCTGTTTTCCCTCTCTATGTGAAAGATGGGAGGGTCAAATTTGTTTCATGGTATTTATGGGTGAAATCTTTCCTAAACACGTCATGTGATCAAGGCCGGGGAAACTCGGTTGAAACGCGTCATGTTGTGTGAAGGCTGGAATAAAATGCACTAAGAAACTTCAAAAACCTTGTGGTGGTCCGTTCCTGGTCTAGCAGTTTGCCGAAAGGGAGTTTGCTTTCTTTCCAGGACTTAGTTCTCACTGATTCTAACACGCGGTGGCTGTCGGCGTGTTTTACGGACCCTCTTCACGTTGGTGGCTTGTTTATGGCGGCTACTATCGGTTTTCCGATACTTGCATTTGACCCGGAAGCGGTATAGCAACAAGCCCCCCACTAGGCGGAAACGGGGAAGTTCCAAGCGCATTGAGGGTGAAGCGGAAGCCGGTTGTGAGTGAGTGGTTGGATTACGGCGTCGGAGGACTCCCGGTCCGGTTGTTTGCCAAACAGGTGAGACGCTTGCTCTTACGTGCTGAAGGAGCCCGTATACCGGATTAAAGAAAGTGGGTGTGAAGATTATTAAAGTAATTGCGACTTGTTTGTCTTTCAGCAACATTTATCGAACATCTTTTGTGACATAAGGTGCTGATAGGATTGGGATTCAGGATCAGAATACAAGTCGCATTTAACATTTAACTGTGCACATACTTTTATCGCCGAAGAAAACGCTATGGCGTCCACAACTGACGTGCTTAGGACCCGAGATGAACGTGCGGATGCAATGTTTGCCGGTATGCCGGTTACTACCGGGGCCAAGCAGCAGATGAGTTTGCAAGCAACGGAAGCAAAAGATATTAAAAGTTTATTGAAAAAATTGGAGAAACTTCAAAAAAATTAGATAACAAAGTGGTGGGTGCGAAAATCATTAGAGAAATACAAGGAAGCTGGCAGGGTGCCTAGAGGACTGCGTGTGTTGATTGCCCCCTCGTTCGATAAGCCTAATCCGTTAATGCTAAAGGAGTGGGCTACTAATAATCTGGAATGCTCAATGAACATGGTTATAATGCTGGTGAAGTACGCCGAGATTGACAGGCTGGAAATAGCGGCGGAAATTGAAACTTTAATTGGTGAACTTGATGCTCTTGATCAGAAAGAGGCTGTTAAAAAGGGAAGGGATGAAATACAAAAACACCTTGATAAACACGAAAATGTGATCATGAATCGAAAAATCACTAAATTTGCGAGAGACCAACGTGATTACGAGACTGGACGTATTTTTACATTTGCTAAACGTTTTGATAATGTGAAAAAACTTGCAATGAATAAAGTCCAACCTCCTTTGATATCTATAAATCAAGGCACCATTTCTGATGTTGCATCAAGCTCGGGAACAAGTATACCTTCCAGCAGTAATGACGAGTTAATTCCTAGCGAAAATGAGTTACATTTAAACATGTCGGAACCCCAAAGCTTTACTCCCTCGGAAGAGTTGGGGTTCATGATCGAGGATCGTCGTCAAACGCTCAGATCATGGGCGCCCCAGAACCAGCCTCAAAATGCAGCGAACGCAACCGGAAACGCAAAGAGAGGAGGAAAGCGCGGAGGCTTCAAAAAGAGAAACTGAGCATTCAGAAAAGCCAACCTAAAGACTTGGTTCAATCATCTGTCAATACTGTGATTAATATGACGGAGCTCGAATTAAACACTGCTGAATTGCAGCTCTTGTCTTTGGGACTTTCTTTTTGTCCTAAAAGTAATTTCAAATATGTACAATCACATATAGACATTTTTAAGTTTATTAGAAAGTTGAAACTTATCAAGTTTCATAAACTTAAGAAGGCAAATGTAAAAGCAACATCAATTATTGCTAGTAATCAGCCTAGTGCTCGTTTTCAAGTAGCTGATGTAGAGGCATTGCGTACAATTAGTGGATTGGCAGATGACACAAATGATGATAATGTGCCAAATACACAAGATGACCTTTTGGCTATGGGTATCTCCACCTCTACTGCTGCTCTCACTCCTTTTCGTCCATCTTCTACATTCATGCCAGTCATGGCGAGGGATGCTATAGATATTTTTGGTGACTGTGTGATCAATGACCTTAAGGCTTTACATAAGAAATGCATTTCTGTAACTAAAAAAGGCCACTTTAGAGAGCAACAATATTCCCGCCTGATTGATAAACTGAGTAAAGAAAAAAACATCATAATCAATAAAGCAGACAAGGGCGGGAATATTGTTCTCTGGCCTCGAGATGCATACTTGGAAGAAGCAAATAAACAATTAGGTGATGTTAATTGTTACAAAAAAGTAGCTTTTCCAATTTTGTTAAAAGTGAAGGATCAGATTTTTAAAGAGTTGTCCAAGTGGAAGAGGGAGAGTTTGATTGATAAGGATGAGTACAATTTTCTAAAAACAGAACATCCTATTACTCCTACTTTATATTTACTCCCTAAAGTTCACAAATTGATTACTCCAGTGCCAGGTCGTCCTATTATCTCGGCACAAGGTAGCCTGTTAGAATCCATGTCTAAGTATGTGGATTTTTTTCTTCATGACTATGTTGCTGACTTACCTTCCTTCATTCGTGATACGGGTGATTTTTTGAACAAACTTAAAGATGTGATTTGGGAGGATGGTTATCATTTTTTAGTGATGGACATCTGCTCCCTCTATACAAGTATTGATCATCTAGATGGTCTTAATGCTGTTAAATTCTTTTTGTCAAAAAGGAATATTTGTTATAATGAACATAACAAAATGCTACTCCATATGACGGAATTATGTTTGACTAACAATTTCTTTATTTTCAATAAAGAATTGTTTCAACAACTGAGAGTGGTGGCAATGGGGGCGTGCTTCTCTCCCAGTTACGAGTGCTTTCACGTGGGCTGGTGGGAGGAGCACGTCCTCAAACATTCCCACAAGAATGATTTTTCAAAGCACGTTATCAAATGGTGGCGGTTTATTGACGACGTGTTTGTCATATGGAATGGCTCTAACGAATCAGCTTTGCAGTTTGTCAGAAAAATCAACAGCAACTCCCTAAATTTGGAATTTATAGCACAAGTCAGTGATTCAAAGGTAGAATTTTTAGATGTGGAGGTTTTTGTTGATCAAAAAAACATTTGCACTAAATTACATCGCAAAGTAACTGCTGGAAATTCCATTCTTCATGCCAGTAGTGCTCACCCTAGACACCTCATAAAAAGTATTCCTTACGGTGAGTTTTTACGTATTCAAAGGATTTGCAATACGAAAGAGGATCTAGACACCTGTTTGAATGAATCATGGAATAGATTTTTAAATCGAGGATATAAGGCTAAAGATTTGCAATGGGCACTTGACAAACTAAATATAGGTGGTCCACTGGAGACTAATGAAGTAACCGACATGAATCCTGTTGAACTAACTGTTCAACCTCCGGTAAGACTTATTACTACCTTTTGTAGTCAAGAGCAAGCCATCAGGAAAATTGTCAGTAAACATTGGCCTATCTTGCATACTGACATTACTTTATCACCGGAACTTTTCAATCAACCCACTATCACTTTCAGACGAGCACCATCAAAGCGTGATGCATTAGTAAAAACTAATCCTGAAGTGATTGATAAAAGAAACTGGTTGACTGACAAGAGGGGTTTTGTAAAATGCTACTCTTGTCGTGCTTGTAAGTTCGGTTTAAATAAACAGTCTTTTTTGGATCCCTTTTCAGGTCCTGTAAATAAGATAAATGGACATTTCACTTGCAAAACGGATTGTGCGGTATATGTTTTAGAATGTAGTTGTCATCTTTTATACATTGGCAGTACCAAACTCCCTGTTTTTAATAGGACCCTCCAGCACTTGCGGGCAATCGTGAATTCTGATCCATCATATCCGGTTGCCCGACATTTTAAACTTGTGCACCAAAACAAATTGTAGGACCTTAAGTACTATGTAATTGACTCTGTACCGAAATCAATAAGGGGTGGTGATAGAGAGAAGAAACTCCGCCAGTTAGAGAGTCACTACATAGTTAGACTTAATACAAAGATACCTAACGGTCTAAATACGGGGGAAGATCTGGTCCATTTTCTATAAATATACCTGTAATATGTGACTTTGATCTGTCCATATATCTGATGTTGGGCTCAACATCAGACCTGTATCCTCTTTACCTTAATCTACATTCTGGTGTTGTCCATCCTTGATATAATAATGGTCTTCTAATGCAAATCAAATGTATGTGTGTGTATATATATGAATTTAGGTTTTATATTATGGGTAATATATTTTAACGTGAATTTCAATCAATTGCAAAAAATGATCTCTTAATTTGACCTAATGACGATCTGGCAGATGATTTCTAGTTTCTATTTCTTATTTTTTCCTGTAAATATTAGTTATATTCAGGTATTCAATAATGATCCCACTAAGAAAATCATATTTAGAATATTTATTCATGTGTGTGTGTATATATATGTTCATGTATTTGGAAGACCATGTTAGCTGATCCTTTACTATTATTGCTATACTTGATCCAGGCGATGAACTTTTGTATATTTTTTGCTTTGCGCTTATAAGACTTGCTTAATAATTGCATCCCCAATATCATCTAATTTTAATTAAAAACAATGTATGGCTATAAGTAGCCACATTTCACTATTTGCACATTGGGTATTTTTTACCATGATCAATTGTTTGTTGTCATATGAGTAAATCTATATGTGGATTAGAATTTGGGCACTTGCCCCGGATTTTCTTTTCTGATTAAGATTACCACACAAGGTAATTTTTTTTGGTCCAATTAATTTCAACAAGATTTTAACTTTTTGCATTAACAGTGTTTAATTAGTGTTATTGAAACATTGTCTGTTTAAAAGGAAATTTATTGGACGTTCTGATTTGCACATATTGCATTATGCACTTTATAAATGACTTAGTCTGTTTTCCCTCTCTATGTGAAAGATGGGAGGGTCAAATTTGTTTCATACTATTTATGGGTGAAATCTTTCCTAAACACGTCATGTGATCAAGGCCGGGGAAACTCGGTTGAAACGCGTCATGTTGTGTGAAGGCTGGAATAAAATGCACTAAGAAACTTCAAAAACCTTGTGGTGGTCCGTTCCTGGTCTAGCAGTTTGCCGAAAGGGAGTTTGCTTTCTTTCCAGGACTTGGTTCTCATATATATATATATATACATATATATATTGCCAACAATGCGCCCTGCAGCTTTGGGAGCTCACTCGCCTTCACTCTGCCATACGGCTTTTTCATGCAGCCTGCCTTCCTGCATCAAAGATTCGCTGCTGCCGACGCGTTTCAAGGTTTTCTCATATATATATATGATCAAGCAACAGTACGTTGCGAAACGCGTTGGTACTATGCGAGGAATGCTGCCTTTTTGAACAATAAAAGGAAAATTTGGGAAATATATCCTTTGTTTGAGTGCTGACTTATGCTATCATTGATAGCTCTTTGGAGAATATATATATATATATATATATATAAACAACAAAAGGTTACCCTTGAAGAAGAGCCACCAGGCAAGTTACTCGTAGCACTTTTCTTTAATGATATGCAGCAGAGCGTGAACAAGGGCGCGCTTTAAAAGTCAATGGCAACCACTGCCAAACGCGTTTCAGGCTTCCCTTTCTTCAGTGGCAGTCGGTGCAGGCAAGACATCCAGGTGAAACGTGCTGCTAATTGTACACATTGAACCTCCCCAGTGGGCGTGGCCGTTGCTACAGCATTCTGGTTCATGTAGTAGCACAAAACGTATTTCCCTCATTGGGTTTCACCCAGAGTCTGCATTCAAAAGTTATTAAATCCCAAGTGGGTAAAAGACACAGTCTTGTTAAAGCGCTGCTTTTCTCATGCACATCATAAGGCTTTTATGCCTCCCGCTTACACGGTGACCTCTCACCCGAAGTCACCGCGGGTCCACCGTGGCAGAGGGGCTTCTTCCGCGACTGGGTCAGCCGCAAATCCATAAACAACAAAAGGTTACCCTTGAAGAAGAGCCACCAGGCAAGTTACTCGTAGCACTTTTCTTTAATGATATGCAGCAGAGCGTGAACAAGGGCGCGCTTTAAAAGTCAATGGCAACCACTGCCAAACGCGTTTCAGGCTTCCCTTTCTTCAGTGGCAGTCGGTGCAGGCAAGACATCCAGGTGAAACGTGCTGCTAATTATACACATTGAACCTCCCCAGTGGGCGTGGCCGTTGCTACAGCATTCTGGTTCATGTAGTAGCACAAAACGTATTTCCCTCATTGGGTTTCACCCAGAGTCTGCATTCAAAAGTTATTAAATCCCAAGTGGGTAAAAGACACAGTCTTGTTAAAGCGCTGCTTTTCTCATTCACATCATAAGGCTTTTATGCCTCCTGCTTACACGGTGACCTCTCACCCGAAGTCACCGCGGGTCCACCGTGGCAAAGGGGCTTCTTCCGCGACTGGGTCAGCCGCAAATCCATAAACAACAAAAGGTTACCCTTGAAGAAGAGCCACCAGGCAAGTTACTCGTAGCACTTTTCTTTAATGATATGCAGCAGAGCGTGAACAAGGGCGCGCTTTAAAAGTCAATGGCAACCACTGCCAAACGCGTTTCAGGCTTCCCTTTCTTCAGTGGCAGTCGGTGCAGGCAAGACATCCAGGTGAAACGTGCTGCTAATTATACACATTGAACCTCCCCAGTGGGCGTGGCCGTTGCTACAGCATTCTGGTTCATGTAGTAGCACAAAACGTATTTCCCTCATTGGGTTTCACCCAGAGTCTGCATTCAAAAGTTATTAAATCCCAAGTGGGTAAAAGACACAGTCTTGTTAAAGCGCTGCTTTTCTCATGCACATCATAAGGCTTTTATGCCTCCCGCTTACACGGTGACCTCTCACCCGAAGTCACCGCGGGTCCACCGTGGCAGAGGGGCTTCTTCCGCGACTGGGTCAGCCGCAAATCCATAAACAACAAAAGGTTACCCTTGAAGAAGAGCCACCAGGCAAGTTACTCGTAGCACTTTTCTTTAATGATATGCAGCAGAGCGTGAACAAGGGCGCGCTTTAAAAGTCAATGGCAACCACTGCCAAATGCGTTTCAGGCTTCCCTTTCTTCAGTGGCAGTCGGTGCAGGCAAGACATCCAGGTGAAACGTGCTGCTAATTATACACATTGAACCTCCCCAGTGGGCGTGGCCGTTGCTACAGCATTCTGGTTCATGTAGTAGCACAAAACGTATTTCCCTCATTGGGTTTCACCCAGAGTCTGCATTCAAAAGTTATTAAATCCCAAGTGGGTAAAAGACACAGTCTTGTTAAAGCGCTGCTTTTCTCATGCACATCATAAGGCTTTTATGCCTCCCGCTTACACGGTGACCTCTCACCCGAAGTCACCGCGGGTCCACCGTGGCAGAGGGGCTTCTTCCGCGACTGGGTCAGCCGCAAATCCATAAACTGAAGAAAGGTTTACCCCTGAAACGCGTCTGGCGTACATTTATTGAACTTTGCCAATCCTTGATGGTTACTGCTGGCAGGCTGTGCATCAATAAATACGAGCTGAAACTTACCTCCGTGTGGCTCTACTTCGAAAGGGTTTCCTGTTTGTTGTGGATTTAAAGGCGGCCCTCACCCGGTCGCGAAGAGGAGCTCACCGCGGTAAACGCGGGTCAATGGCAGCATCACGCTGGTGCGGCTACAATTGGACGAAGGCAACTGGCGCCCTTACAGGGAGGGAACCAGTTTAACAGCTCTTGTTGTCAGCCATAAAGCGGGGCAGGACCCGCCAGGGACATTTGCATCATTCACACATTGCTACAAAGAGACTGTGATAACGCACCCACTGTGGTAACAAATGTGAGCACTACATCACCCAGAAGGCCACGGCGAAAGCCACGCCCACGAGGGCAGGTGTTGGAACTATTTGGCGTGCTCTCTACAGCGCTTCCAGTCATTCTGCAAGACTCGCCACTGAAGAAAGGTTTACCCCTGAAACGCGTCTGGTGTACATTTATTGAACTTTGCCAATCCTTGATGGTTACTGCTGGCAGGCTGTGCATCAATAAATACGAGCTGAAACTTACCTCCGTGTGGCTCTACTTCGAAAGGGTTTCCTGTTTGTTGTGGATTTAAAGGCGGCCCTCACCCGGTCGCGAAGAGGAGCTCACCGCGGTAAACGCGGGTCAATGGCAGCATCACGCTGGTGCGGCTACAATTGGACGAAGGCAACTGGCGCCCTTACAGGGAGGGAACCAGTTTAACAGCTCTTGTTGTCAGCCATAAAGCGGGGCAGGACCCGCCAGGGACATTTGCATCATTCACGCATTGCTACAAAGAGACTGTGATAACGCACCCACTGTGGTAACAAATGTGAGCACTACATCACCCAGAAGGCCACGGCGAAAGCCACGCCCACGAGGGCAGGTGTTGGAACTATTTGGCGTGCTCTCTACAGCGCTTCCAGTCATTCTGCAAGACTCACCACTGAAGAAAGGTTTACCCCTGAAACGCGTCTGGCGTACATTTATTGAACTTTGCCAATCCTTGATGGTTACTGCTGGCAGGCTGTGCATCAATAAATACGAGCTGAAACTTACCTCCGTGTGGCTCTACTTCGAAAGGGTTTCCTGTTTGTTGTGGATATATATATATATATTACTTACTTTGTTTCAGCAGCAGTCCAGTTCTGGGGCCAGAGGCACAGCGGCTTTTATATTAACTTTGTACCAGCGCTCCGAGCGCCAAGCCCACAACTCGCCGCACCCGCTTCGCGGGTGCCGCTTCGACGGGAGGAGTGAACACCAACTCAGCGGGGCATCTCTTGTGGCGGTAAGGCGGCAGTGGGCGCGAGGCGTCAGCGGGGCTGCGAGTGTGCGGGGACTTCATTTCCCAGAAGTCCCTGCAAGACCAAGGACGAGCTTCCGGTCCGCTCTCCCTGCTGGCCCGCCCCCCGCCCCCCCCACGAGGCTTTTTAGAGGCGACCCAGTCCTCTGACGGGTGGGACACTTACTTTGTTTCAGCAGCAGTCCAGTTCTGGGGCCAGAGGCACAGCGGCTTTTATATTAACTTTGTACCAGCGCTCCGAGCGCCAAGCCCACAACTCGCCGCACCCGCTTCGCGGGTGCCGCTTCGACGGGAGGAGTCAACACCAACTCAGTGGGGCATCTCTTGTGGCGGTAAGGCGGCAGTGGGCGCGAGGCGTCAGCGGGGCTGCGAGTGTGCGGGGACTTTATTTCCCAGAAGTCCCTGCAAGACCAAGGAAGAGCTTCCGGTCCGCTCTCCCTGCTGGCCCGCCCCCCGCCCCCCCCACGAGGCTTTTTAGAGGCGACCCAGTCCTCTGACGGGTGGGACACTTACTTTGTTTCAGCAGCAGTCCAGTTCTGGGGCCAGAGGCACAGCGGCTTTTATATTAACTTTGTACCAGCGCTCCGAGCGCCAAGCCCACAACTCGCCGCACCCGCTTCGCGGGTGCCGCTTCGACGGGAGGAGTGAACACCAACTCAGCGGGGCATCTCTTGTGGCGGTAAGGCGGCAGTGGGCGCGAGGCGTCAGCGGGGCTGCGAGTGTGCGGGGACTTCATTTCCCAGAAGTCCCTGCAAGACCAAGGAAGAGCTTCCGTCTGCTCTCCCTGCTGGCCCGCCCCCCGCCCCCCCCATGAGGCTTTTTAGAGGCGACCCAGTCCTCTGACGGGTGGGACACTTACTTTGTTTCAGCAGCAGTCCAGTTCTGGGGCCAGAGGCACAGCGGCTTTTATATTAACTTTGTACCAGCGCTCCGAGCGCCAAGCCCACAACTCGCCGCACCCGCTTCGCGGGTGCCGCTTCGACGGGAGGAGTGAACACCAACTCAGCGGGGCATCTCTTGTGGCGGTAAGGCGGCAGTGGGCGCGAGGCGTCAGCGGGGCTGCGAGTGTGCGGGGACTTCCTTTCCCAGAAGTCCCTGCAAGACCAAGGAAGAGCTTCCGGTCCGCTCTCCCTGCTGGCCCGCCCCCCACGCCCCCTATATCACAGTCTCCGCTTCCCGCAGCGCGGGACGCAGCCCGGGCGAAGACAGGGCAAAGACTGGGCCGTTTGAGGCCGTTCGAGGACGGCCGAGGACTGGACTGGCCTACCCTCTTTCGCCCATTCTGCTATATCGTTAAATTGTGGTTGGTGTTGTTATTAATATTTATAATCCATAGGTGGCCTTATTTAGGTTTTTATTGTGTATAAATATGTCCGTTAGGATAACGCGTAGCAAGACTGGTAAGGGAAACACTTCAATCAGTGGTCCAATGGATGATTTTATCACTCGTACCAACTTGGCCATTGATGAGGAAATTTCTAAATTGCAGACTCGTGTTTCTCTTGAGTTGGCAGCCGCTAGAAGATTATCGGAGGTAATTACTGTTTCAAAAAAATCTTCACTGGGGCATATAGCTACTGCTGTTACCCCGGAGCGACCCGCCACTCTTAAGTCATTAGTCCTGCAGGCAGAGGTTCACCAGGCTCCAACTCCACAACTTGCCTCCCAGGTCCTAGGGTCAGTTGTTGATGCTGGTGATATGATTCCACCTGTATTGTCCCCTGTGAAGAATGTTAGTTTTAATTTTTCTATCCCAGCAACTCCAAAATCTTTCGCTGACACGCAGGTCACTAGCTCTATTTTCCCCGACCCAGTAATTTTTAACTCATCCAGAATTAATTTAAATTTGGGTAATTTCCCAAAAAGGAAAAAGACCTCCCGGTATACCTATTACCGGAAGAAGGCAAGAGTTGCGGTGGCACAGAAATTAAAACCGCTCCCTGTACCAATCCCCAATATAACTGAAGGGATTATCCTTAAGGAACAGACACATCTAGAAGGTGCCAAAGGGGGGTTAGTTCCCACTCAAACCACTACCACACTACAAGAGGGGGGCTCAACTGTTGAGGGTCAGGAAGGGAAGGACGGGGAATTTATAGGCATAGTTTGGGAAACACTTAAGAAACTCCTTTCCCCTCTTGCTCATAGACTCTCATCCATCGAAAACAGTTTGTTGGAGATGGAGAAAAGCATTATTGCTTTGGCCACTCTTGGCTTGAGAAGTCTAGAAAACCAGGGCATTGGGGTAGAGGATTCGATTTCACAGGTATCTTCTTCTTTTCCTCCACCTGTACTACCACCGGAACGTCCGGTTCCGAAACCACGAACTGTGGGTGTGAACCAAACTGCTGCATCCGTTAAACCTGTTGTCCCCTCCCGTTCCTGTTCTGTACCCATCCTAAACTCTATTGTAGTCCCACCTGCCAAACCGTGCCCCACAGAATCTCGCCAACAGTATTCCCAGGGTACTTCTGTAAAGAATAATTTTAGAGGGGGTTACATTGATCTTCCCCCAGAGGCAAATGATTACGTGGTCGTTTTGACGGGTGTTTCTCAGCTTGAAAATGGCCATTACGAGAACCATTGGTCCCTGAAGAACAAGACAATGCACTGGCTCAATGCGAACCGCGCAATTCCTAATGGTAGGAAGAGCAGAGTGCTGATGGTGCGTCGTGTTCCCTGGGTGGGCCCCTCAAAGAAATCTGTGGTTGGAGACTGTATAGTGGTGACCTTTGAGGACCCACATACAGCACGTTATATTTGTTCTTGCCCCAATGGTGAAGGTTCCCGTGTTATCCCTAGACTTTTGTCTTTTTTTTACCCTCCACCCCCTAAAAAACCACGGGACGATGGTTGGTCCCTGGTACAGCGCCATCCTTGGAGGATTTATCCCTCCAATTACCAAGATCCCTTTATGTGCTGGAATGGTCCACCCACCCAGAATAGGTTCGGTAGCCTCGAGGAGGTAGATTGACTTATAAGGCAACCAACGTCCAATGTAGTAGCAACGGCCTCTGCAACCCAGATTGCAGGGCCTCTTGTAAGTCCCCCCGTAATGTCTGATCACAATCTCGGACATATGGAAAGCCATTCAACTTTGACCTTAGCACGTACTGATAATGTTGAGGACTGCGCTGGTGCTAAGACCAGTATTTTATCTGGGGTACCGACTACTGATGAAGAGTTAAGGATGGATGACCCACACCAAGATAGTGTAGCCCCCACCTTGGCACCAATGCTTCTCACCGCCGAATCTGATTCCTCTGGCAGTGAGTCAATCCCACAGCTGTTTTTCCTGTCATGGAATATCGCTGGAGTGGGCAAAAATCTGAAAGACCCAGAATGGGCAGATTATGTCGACTCCAGTGACTTCTGCCTACTACAAGAAACTTGGGCATTGGATATCCCGCACAGGATGGGATACAAAACCTTTGGCATCAAGGCCACCCAGTCCGATAGGGGAAGGCCATGTGGGGGATTGATCATATGGCTTAAAATCACTCTAGCCATAAGAGTTGATCTCATAGATACAGGAACCCCTGACATTCTGGCTTTAAAAATTGTATCAACTGAAGGGGGCGAATACTATATTATTAATGTCTATAACAGACCTACAGGGCATTCCAAGGTCTCGACCACCGTGGAAATCCTGGATACCTTTTTGAAAAGGGTGGTGGGCGAAGTCCCTGTGATATTGGGGGGCGACCTGAATTGTAACTTCGAACCGATCCTTGGGATTTCCGATGTTTTTCAAGATGAGGATCAAGCATATAATATCCCCCAGCTTGAGACCTCGAACTATGTCCCGTGTACTACTCTTGCGGTTCAATTACTGAGGCTAACAGTTGATCATGGCCTTAGAGCGTGCAATGGTCGTTTTCCCTCAGATCTTACAAAACAACCTACCTTTGGGAAATCAAAAAGCAGACTAGACTTTATCTTTGTTTCTTTAACTATTTGGCATTTTATGATTGATTTTAAAGTATCATTAAGGGTCGAGAGTGATCATTTTCCTCTGGAACTTTTTATTGACCCACACATAATCAGAGACACCCACGGCCCCGCCTTAAGTGAGGTAGTTGCTGATGATCAATGTGAGCATGCACATACAATTAATAATAATAGACGTGCTTTAAAATGGCCGCATCTTTTAAGTGAGGGTAAGACCCTGGCTGCAGTTTACTCATTATTTGATAGGACTTTTACACCCCTAGTAGGACAACCCTTGTCTATTGATAATTGCGACCACTTTGTTGAGCTACATAAAGTTTTCTTTGATGAATTAAGAATCCATATGTCCAAATTGCCGAGGAAGAAACAGCAAAATGTACGCGTGGGATGCCACGGAAAACTTTGGTATGATCATGCTTGTAAACTGGCTAAGAGGAAGCTCCTAAATGCGATTAGAAGCAAATCCCAAGATGATGTTAGACTCGCCAGGGAGGAGTATAAGCGAGTCCAAAGGGTATCGCAGAAAACATGGGAAGAGTCAATTTGGGCTGACATGTTGTTTGCTGCAAAACATAACGATAATGTTGGCTTTTGGAGGTTGGTTGCAAATGGGGGGCATGCTGGTAGACCTGTGAAGGACTCGTTCATTGATGAAATGACATGGGTGACGCATTTTTCCAATTTGTACAAACCATATGATAATGGTAAGGAGGAGGAGCTCCCATGTTCACTTCCACTACCTGTATGTCTTGATTTTACTTTGGAAGAAACATATAGGGCAATTAATGAATTGAAAAATAACAAAGCTCCCGGCCCAGATAAAATATCGGGTGACCTCTATAAACACGTACCTGAAGTTTGGGCTCCCTATATCAACCGTTTGTTTAATGCTCTGTCCGTAAGTTGTAATTTTCCTGATAGTTGGCGTGCAGCAGAAGTTGTCCCGATCTTTAAAAAGGGAAAAAGATCTGTTCCCTCTAATTATAGACCTATTAGTTTAATGGACATCCTGCAAAAACTCTATGCTAAGCATCTACTATTTAGGATAAATGACTGGTTGGAGGAGTCGGCTATACTTTCCAAATTTCAGGCAGGCTTTAGGTCTAAGACCAGTACGATAGACCAGGTCTTTAGATTTTGCTGTCTGTTTTGGAAGTATGTTCACATTAGGAAAGGTCATTTGTATGTAGCCTTTATTGATTTGAGGGCGGCATTCGACCTTGTTCCTCGCAATCTGCTCTGGAGATCGCTAAACACAGCCGGTCTGCCAGAAAGTCTCTTGGTCCACATTATCGAGTTGCACGCTAGAAATCACGCAAACATCAGATGGGGTCCGAAAGGTGAACTGACGCGAGATATCCCGATCAAGCGTGGTGTCCGACAGGGATGCGTCCTGGCCCCCACTCTGTTTTCTATTTTTGTTAATGATGTGCCTGATTATCTTAATGCTTGCAACAATGATTCCCCACAGCTGAATGGAGAGAGAGTGCCTGCGTTGCTCTTCGCGGATGATACCATCTTAATATCCCAAACCAAGAAGGGCCTCCAGGCACTCTTAAACTCCTTCAGCAGCTACTGTGTGACCAAAGGGCTAGAAATAAATGTTGATAAAACAAAATGTATGGCTTTAAATCCTATTAGACCGGACAGAGGGAAACTGACCCTGAATGGGGAAACTTTAGGTACTGTGGAGAACTTTACTTATCTGGGGGTAGTACTCGATTCTAAGTTAACATGGAAGGCTCAAATCGAGAAAAGTAAGGTGTCATATGCCCATAATGCAAAACCTATAATCTGTAGATTGAATGCTAGTACAAGTAAAAGTATAACTCCTGTACTTGAACTCTTCAAATTTAAAATTCAATCTGCCGCCTTATATGGGCTGAGATATGGGGACCTTGGGCCAGGGAGAGTTTCCAAGGCCTTGATAACAAATTTATGAGAACAATTGTAAAGGTCCCAATCAGTACACCACTAATACCTCTCCAGCTCGATTTGAATTTCAAACGAACCGACCACCTAACTATCATAAGACCATTAATGTTCTGGATAAGGATTTGGTCCACTCCAGAACTGATAGATTACAGGAATGGTCTTCAAGAAGTATTGAATTTAGATTCTTTCAATTCCCTTCGGTGGTTCGGGCATGTTAAAAAATGGTTCGATAATCTGGGTTTGTGTTCGTTCTGGGAAAACCCAGAGAATTTACCAGCCTCTGCTAAAACCATGGTAAAAAGAGCATATTGGTGCTTTATGAACAACAGACATGTTCATGAAAGTAGAATCGGCACCTTAACTAAACATTTTTTATCCTTCAAAAGTGAACCGTGTTTTGAATCCTTCTTGGACGAAATAGAGCCTCCTGTTGCCAAGACTCTCTTCCTGAAGTTTAGGTATGGGAACCTCATGCTGAATTCCAACATCGAGCGTTGGACAAATAAAAAACTGGATTGTCCTAATAGTACAAGTGAGAGATGTCCAATGTGCTCAGATTTATGCAAGGATAATGAGGTCCATATGTTGTTTATATGCAAAGCATATCTGAAAGCTCGAAAAAGATGGCTCAAACCTATGTGTGTTCTCTTAGGAACCAGATCTTGTTTTACAGCATACAGGATCTTAAAAACAAATACTGCACAGTTCATTGTATTCAGTATCAGTAGGTTTCTTCACTCGGTTTTTATTGCCCGAAAGAAATTGGGACAGGTGCTCTGAAGCTTGATTGATTTTAAATACTGAACTTTGCTGCTAAAAATTGTACTGCCCTGCTAAATGAATGATGTTTACGATGCAATTGGTGAAAATTAATTTTGCACCTTATTATTGAAATTATTGTTCTAAATGATTTGATGCACGTATATTGTTATGATATATGAGGTAATGAATGTATATATGTGTGTCTTTTATGGCCGTTGGCCGAAATAAAGAAATAAATAAAAAAATAAAAAAATAAAATATATATATATATATTCACTGAAAAAACCATAGGTTATAAACCATATATAGTTAGGAATTAGCATTTAAAAAACCTTACTTTACTCACACAAAACCATTGAAATTCCATATATAGTTAGTTGTACTAACTATATATCGCGCACCCGCAATCCACTGCTGATCATGTCACATATTACATCATTCATGACATGGTCAGTGACATCACTGATGACATCTCAA